>NC_081831.1:79630215-79961465 GCF_030867095.1 Alligator mississippiensis | reverse complement strand
CAATGTGCTGCAGTCCTGGGCACATGTGTAAACGCTGCACCTGGGAGCAATAAACTCCGGTATGAACTGAGCCCAAGTTTATTGCTATGTGCTAACTACACATGTAGATGTACCCACTGGGAAGCATGCCCTGCCTACCTACTCTGCTCAGGGTGCACCAAGGCCTCCCAGACCAGGTGAGGCAGTGAGCTCCGAGGGACCCTGAGAGGGTGCCAAGAAGCATGCCTAAGGCTGCCTGAGAGCTGCACTGCGTGTGTGCTCACACTAAACGTGCTAGGCTGCATGACTTTTGGGCTTTGCCATACACTGTGGGGCTGTGGATGGGTACTCCTGGGCTTGTCATGGGGGCACGGCAGATGCCCTAAGATAAGGGAGTCCCATGGGAAAGTCTGAAGCACGTATCACTGGATTTCAAGGGACAGAAGTCAGAAATAACCATGTAGATTGTAGTTCTGTAGTGAAATGTCGTCTTGCAGCTCCATTTGCATGCTAATGACATAACTTTAACAGGTATGTCTCTGCCTGTAATGTGCAATTTATACCCTGAAAAGCCTGAGATTACTGCTGATTGCCAGTATATAATGCACACGTATTATGTCTGTAGTTGAACATCACTTGAGTTCACAGTTCTCAACGTACCATAAAGCTAGGTGGAGTTTTTCAAGGGAACTGTCTATGCAACTTGCCGTGCTTTTGGCAATCTGCTTTAACAGTGAAAAACTAGGGGGCTACTCATGCAAAACCTGTTGCATGAAAACCAGTGAAACTAGTTACATGAGTAAAGCAGCCACACATCTTAAAGGGGGAGGTTCCATGTTACATGTTAGTCCATACTAAGGGCACTTAAAACATGAGTCTCTGCATTAAAGCTCGTTAGCTCATGTTAAGTGCCCTCTGAGCATCTCAAAGTTATGCCACTTTAGGTGAGGGTTAACTCATGGCTGTTCTACTTAGCACGTTAGGGTAACGTCAGTCTGCTCCACAGAGATAAAATGAGCAATTTGCAGTCCTCTAGCATCCCAGGATGCACTGCTCCCAGCCTCTGTCCCCTTCCGGGAGCAGGTATAGAGCCCAGGTGTCGTGGGTCCCAGCCATAATAACCCTGCTCACCAACTGTCTAGTGACAAGTCAGAGCAGTGCTTGGTAGACACAGTATTACCCCATCATGTTTGGCTGCTCAGAGCTCGTTCTTACTTTAACACGGCCCAACAGCCCACATTTTTAGTCTGGTCTAAGTGTAACATGCAACTTCACTCAAGACTCAGCATTTCAAGGAGAGCTCTGCAAAGCTTGTCCTATAACTACTTGTGAAGCACTGAACCTGTTTTCCCAGAACACACCCTGCGTTCCCAGCTGCGTAGTGTAATGAAAACAGCATGGGAAGGGGTGAGAGAAATTCCTAGTGGTAGCAGATACACTTTTAGCAGAAAAAAGAAGCTGATTACTGGGAGCTGATTAACAGGAGGAGGATATCACCGTAACTCTTGACTTAATGGCACTGGCTTATTTTTCAGTAGAAGCGAATCTTACTTTGCCTTTAGCATGCTCTTCCGCCAAAGATCTCAGTGCAATTCATACACTCGCTAAGCCTTAACGTGCTACCATCTTGGCAAGCTGTTAAGACCTGTCTCATACATGAGGAAGCTAAAGCACTGGGAAATTATAGCTGGGATTTTCCAAGATGTGTCCCTCCAGTAAGTCCCACTGGAAATCCTGAGCCACATGACTTGCTTAGCTCTACACAATGAGTCACAATGGGTAAGTGTGCTAGATCCAGTTTGTGTCCCCCTCTGCATCTGAATCAGCAGGTCCCTCCTCCAGGTAGCCCAGTGTCAGCAAGGGGTCATGAAAATGCAGGACAGAACATCTCTCTGCAATTAGTCCAGATGCCCAGACCCAGCATCCCTCAGCAGCCCAGTGCTAGGGAAAGGCTGGATCAGTCTGTGTGGTGCCTGCTCTGCAGGGGTGTCGACACATGCAAATGCTCTGGGGTAGGTTTACTCTAGAGTAATTTACTCCAGTGGCAGAGCTTGCCCCAGCAGCGGGCAGCTCCTGGGGGCAGGGAGCAATCTCCCACCCCTTGCTGTCCGGGTGACCAGGAGTACATTTTCTCCTGGTCAGCCGTCTACACGTGCGCTACTGCGCCGTTAGTAATTGGGAGTAAATTTGCTATTTGTATTTGCAGGTAGCAAATTTACTCATGATTAGGGCAAATAACTGTGTAGTAAGTGTCTGCACATGTAGACGGTGATGCTTACTGTGCAGTAATTTTCTCTAATCTCAAGTAAAGCGTCTCATGTAGACGCATCCTGTGTGAATGGGATCTTTGGGGAATTTGCCTGCTCCAGTCTCAGAAATGGCTCTTGATTATGTATGAACTGGAGGTAATTTTGCCACATTGGGGTAGGTTTTCAGGGGAAGAGCACACCTCAGGCACAAAACCCTCCCTGACCTCCTTTGTCAAATTCCCAGTCCCTGCTCCACAGCAAGGGCCTGGCCTTTGTATCACAGAGAGGAGAAGGCATACAGAAGGTTTTTAACATGAGCAAAACAACATCCTTCTTTCTAATCTTGTTCCAGTCTCATTCTTAGAAAGAGGTGAACAAGTTAGGCTGAACTTTTCCCTAAAAATATCAGCCTCAGTCTGATAGCTGACATAGAAAAATGTCAGTCCACGTGGTCAAAGTGACGTGTTAATCATAGCAAAGATATACTGGGAAATAGCTGAAAGCAGGATCTAATAAAGGGAAGTGTTAGGCAACCTAAAAAATGCTGCCCACCCTGTTTACAGACTGGAGAATCTTCCTCTTCCAATATCGGTTTGCCCTTCACTAGTCATACTGGGGAGTCCTAACCCTGCTAAAGAAGTCAATTTAACACCTCTGCATCCCCTCACTAAATTTTGTGAGAGAAAGTTTGGCCCTTTTAATTTAAATGTGCAAGCTTCGGTGATGGTGATGAACATAGAGAACAAGAAGCTGACTAGTAATGTCTGTAAAACATCATGTCACTGAAGTTCTCTTATTAGTTGGTCTACTTTGTAAAGCTCTTTTACTGGAATGATGAACATTTGCCAGACACCAAAGAAACTGTTTGCTAAAGCTTTGAATTCAAACTTAATGATCTGGAAATGTTTGTTTTTTTTAATTTCAGTAGCATGGTATTTTTCTCATTCCAGATCTCATCTGTCAACCCTTCTCAGTCCTCATTTTATGAGCAGAATTTTGTGGATGTTAATTAAAATGAATGATGTTATGGGATGCAGGTGTCTAATGCTACAGCTGCGTATCGGTAATGATAGCTGAAATGTGAGAATAAACACAGGTTTTCTTCTTCAGGTGATAATGAGGGAGAGAGATTTGAATCTGTGAAATCGTAATGATGTTTGATTTTTCACTGCTTAAATGGAAAATGCTTCATGAGATACATCTTTAATTAGAGTGATTTGATTTTTGTTTTGCCAGTTCTGTAACATTTTCTTTCACCAGACTAGCCTGTCTCATTATATCTGACACCGAGTGACCTCGTGCATTGCCCCTAAGGCAGCACAGCTTGCAACACGACATGGTGAACCCTGGAAACAAGAATGCAGCCCACAGCGATGGAGCTCCGAGCGCAAACCCTCATTACTGGAGAAGTATCTCTAGCATCTGTTTTAGTTATGAAGACAAATTAAAGGTTAAGCTTGGTGCATGGCACAGATGATCAGTTCAGTTTAGCACTAGATAAATCTTAGTCTAAAAGCACTTTTTTCTAGAAGTATTGTATTAAAAAAAAAAGAAAAGACTGTTTGCTGAAAACGGAGCCTGGTTGAACGGCATTTTGCTCTCCCCAGATGACAGCAATAGCCTGGGGTGGATTATGGCTAAGTGGGGTCTATCCCTCTCATTTTGTTAAAGATGTAGCCTCTCCACATTCAGGTCCTGGCTTCCTCATGCTTCTGCATCCTGTTTGACCCATTGCTAAGCCACCCTCCTCAGACCACCAAGACTGATGTCCGAGGTCCTCCTTATCAGTTAGGGAGGACTGAACAATATGGGGGCCCTTCTGAAATCACAACCTATGGTCCCCGTTTTTTATTGATCCTGTGTAAAGTGTGGACCCAGACTCAAGAAACAATAAGGAAAAATAAAACGATGCTTGATGCATGTGGATTCTGTTTTGGAGACCTGTGATATCATCCATATTGTGCCCCTTCGGAGGTGTTGTGTCAAATAATATCTCTGGCAGGTGCCGTGACAGGCGCAGAGCCATATTTAGCTGTAGGTTATGCCAGCATCATTCATGCAGAATAAATAATTCTCTGATAACAATATCTGCATCGACAGCAGTGAAATCAGTGAGTTACTTTGGATTTGTATGGGTGTAACTGAGAGCAGAATCTGGCCCGTGCTTTGTAAAGGAAAGGCCACTAGATTCCAAGAGAAAACTGTGGTTATAAAACCATTTCCCTCTATCCTTGCAGTCAACAGGAAACCAGAGCAAAGTCTGCACAACAGAAATGTGCATTTCAGAGAGCTCAGCTCCCAGAAAGCACAGGGCTTTCCATGAGAGGGCCTGGTTTATCTAGCAGCTCTTAGCTTTCAGATTCCCAGAGGCACTGGTGAACAGATTCTCTGCTGCTTTTTGTCTTGCTTTGTCCATGAGGTATGGACTGTAGGAAGAGACAGTGCTTTGGAAGAAGGAACATAGCATTTACCCTCCAGCTTCGGCTCTTTGTGTTGTTTTCCAGGGGATTGTTACTCTTTGCTGGGAGTTTTTTGAAGTCGGTGGTCTTTCTAGATTCTTGCCTTCTTCTTACCCTACCCATAGCATGCAGTATTCAGGGGAAGATTAATCACACCCTGGGCAGGAGGCTTCTGAGTCCCCATCTGTCTTGCAGCTGGCTGACTCAAGCTTGAGGAGTCTCTTCCAAATAAAGGATCAGCAAACAACTATATGGTCAGCTCAGGTTTCTGTCCTCCTGCCCACACTGATTTAGACTGGAAAGTCACAGCTCAGATGCTGGGCTGCTGGAAGAAAGTGTCTGGGAATCTGGAGGAAGGGAAAACATTGGCAGAAACCTTTTCTTTCCACCATAGCTGAGCTCCTGCAAAAGCAGGAGATCTAAACACAGGCAAACAGCCCCCCTGCCAGCACCCAGCTGGTTGGAGCAGGACACCAGCATTCAAAAAAGCACTGTTTATTGCTGCTTTTATTGCTCTCTAGCACAGGCTGGGCATGATGCAGGCATGAAGTCATTCTCTGAGTGCAGGGTTGAGTTACAAGCACAACACTTTGCGGCTGGGCAGCTGACTCCCCTGACATCTGACAATGTCTCAGACAAGGGTGTGAACTAAATAGTGGGCTGTGCTGAAACACTTGCTCTCTGGGGTGACCTGTGAAACCACAGCGTTGTTCCTGCAACCCATTTTGTCAACTTTTGGTCAACAGAAACATGGAGACCCAGTTCTCTGACAACCCTGGGTGCATTGGCTTATTCCTACACATATTGGGCTTGTCTACATGTGGACCTTTAAGCAGCATTAGCCTAAAATCACCATTTTGAGGCACACTGAGTCATGTCCACACATGTGCACCCTTAATGTGCCTTAAAAATGGTGATTTTAGGCTAATCCTGCCTAAATTTGAAACCTGCTTAAAGCAAGTACCAAATTTCGGGTCGATTAGCTAAGTCACGTTAGCCCACGTGTAGACGCTTAATGCACATTAACGTGGTGTGCACATTAGCATGGCTACATGTGGGCTAATGTGACTTAGCTATGTGAGCCTAAATTTAGTGCATCTTAATGCGCATTAGCGTATCTACATGTAGACACGTGCCTAAATTGCCTTAATACGCCTTAAGCAAGGGCACATTAAGTTTAGGCATGCATAACTACACGTGTAGACATGCCCACTGCTTCCCGGTTATGGTCACTCTTGGAGTTACACTGGAACAGCGGTATGCTCCCAAGAGATGCAGTGGGTGGATGCCAAGCTGGACTAGGACAGGGTGGGATTAATGGAAGGACTGCTTGGGGGACAGGGTCTGGCCCTGGCCTGTCCCACCTGCCAGTACCCTTGAAGCTGGAGGTAATGAATAAACAACAAGTAGGTCTAAGATTGGGGTTTGCCTGAAAGGGGGGGGGGGTGGGTTGAGTTGTGGCAGAAAGGACCCAGAAGGGGTCTGAGAAACTCTGAGTGTGATTTCTAAGAGGCAGCCAAATCTGGTAAGAAACCTGGGGCTGGAGCTCATGTTGTCTTGTCCATGTATGCATTGATGAAGTTGTGCCCCAAGTTGGGTTTTGACCCCATACAGGCTGTATATGGCACATGCCTCAGAACAAGCAAGAGAGGGACCCGCTCACCAGGAACCAAATCTCAAGTATTCCAATGTTCAGAGGTGGCTTTGGACTAAAAGTGCCCTCTCAGCTACAAAAACCATAAAACAGGAGACTTTGAAGTAACATTTAAAAATAAACCCTGTTCCTGTTGCTGTCTATGGAGGTTTTCCATTGATTTCTGTAGGTTGGATATAGCCCACTGTAACTATTTTCAACATGCAAAAGATTTGAGGGGTGATTTCTGTAACCATGAAATACAATCAAGTAAAACACAGGGGTATATTTCAAGAGTGCTAGTTTTCTATTTATCTCTGAACTTGATCCACAAATCCTTATTTTCAAATATTTTTCTTTTCTACATGGAGACATTACTCTTAGTAATGTCCGTCTCTGACATTCGTCTGAGTGGAAGTCCAGGCATGGCACTGAAATTGCAATGCTTGGGCAAAATGTCATATCATGCTACTGCCCTGTCATTTAGGCTGGAATGCCATAACGAGGTTCGGTTCATTGCAATTTTCTGCGTTATACGTGAAGACGTGTCATCCCTATTATTTCTGGCAGACTGCACATGGAATATAAAGAATAAATCTGGTTTGACAAGGTGATTCGTTTCAAGGATAATTAGCTAGGAACTCTCCATTTGGAAAATAACAGGGAAGCTGGCCTGGTGTTTACGATGCCAGAGTATATGAAGAGCAACCTGCATTTCACTTTCATTACTGCATGTTAAACCAGTGACCTTTTTGTCTTCAGCAAAAGTCTCCCCCTGAAAGTTAACGTAGGAGTTAGCCAAGTCAGAAGGGAATGCACAGATTTCACTGTGCCTTCTAGCCAGCGTGCAATGGTCTTCAAACTGGTATTTACTGGTAAATAGAAGCCCATATTGCCCCATACCAAAGTGGTGAGAGGGCCGGAGTGGGGTGGAAGAGAATACAGATGTGAGAGAGTGCCACATCTGGGTTGTATAATGCCTTGTTTCTGGGGAAGCTGCAGAAACTCCCCTGCAGCTGCTTCTTAGAAGTCTGCTTCTATGATGCTGTGGGTGGGAGGAGGTTTGGGGAACTGCATCTTCCCTGAGGAGTGCCTGGGTATTCTAGCAGAAGCCACATCTGACTTAATGCTGCTTCCAGACTTAGGCTCACACAGTCACCCACAGAGATGGGAGTCAATGGATTTCTAACTTTGCCTTTCCTTGTGGAATGTGTGTTCAAAAGCGTAATGGCCTGGGGAGGGAGAGACACTTGCAGGGTGCGTGACAAGACGTACTAACTGCATGTTATCATGAACATCAAGCGGTACTGTTGATGAGGCTAACATTGATTTTTGGATTTGCTCCTGTCAGTACTTACCCCTGGGTCAATAAATCTTGGTCACATCAAGGGAATATCCTGCCATCTGCTACCTCTTTAGTATTGTCCTTCTGTCTTCACTGCTCGTTATCACTGCAAATTCTTTTCTGACGTGCCAGCCTGAATAGAGGTGTCTGGAACAAATGGAACAGATGAGGTTTCCATAGATTAGGCAGTGGAAAGGTGGGTATATTCTGCAGATGCTGTGACCTCAGTATGGCATAAGACAGATGAGCAATGATACCAGGGGAGTGGATGCAGACAGATATACAGCCATGAAAAAGGAAGTAGGTTTTCTGCAGCCAAGAGTCTCTAGGTCAACTTGCCCTTCTTATGCCAGAGAACCTGATCTCCATTTTAGTCCAAACTGCACCTATCCCCAATTCTCTCCCTTGTTATAGACTGATTATCCCTGGGAAAATCCACATCACCACTGGTGTGTTCTCTGCAGTAGTGCATGTAGCCACCTTTTGTACTAACCATTGTCAGAGTTTTGTCTCACTCACAGGAGCTTTGCTCTTGGATTTTCATTTTGCCTTTATTTTTCTCTGCTCCCACCTCATTTTTCTTCTTATTTTTCTTTTCAGCAAAGTCCTGGGAAGGATCAGCCTCAACAACTGCTGCTACGTTAGCTCCACCATCTCCAGCTAAAACTACTAGTGGTATCACTCTAAGTATGTGTCTTTCTAGCAGAGAATATTGTAAATGCTAAAGTACTCATCATTACTCTCTCTCTCTCTCTCTCTATATATATATATATATGTGTGTGTGTGTGTGTGTGTGTGTGTATAAATATATATATATGATCTTTGTGTGTATATATATATGACATATATGATCTATCTATCTATCTATATAGGTCATATATGTCATATATATATACAAAGATCATATATATATATTTATATAGTATATATATGATCTTTGTGTATATATATATATGTGTCTATATATATATATATATGTATATGTATATGCACATACACGTTATAGCCATGATGATTTAGACTCTTTAAATTTCTGTTTATTGTAGTTTTATCTAAAAATAGCTATAATTCTAACTAGATCAAAAGAAAAAGTGAAATGCTGAATCTGGTCCAGATGTGTATGAATGGACACCAGGGTAAATTAGAGAAACATGTTGGTAAACTGGGTCCTATGTCGAATATTGTGTTTTTTCAGATGACCTAGCTAGCTTCCTTCCCTTCAAATGAATCTTTGGCATCCTTCATAAGGGATGTGTCACCACGACAAAGATTTCCACAAAGTGACACAAGTGTATTTCCTATAGGCTAGGACAGTCTTCAGTGGAAAAAGTCCCTGCCTATGTGTTGAAAGACCCTCAGTTGGTCTCAGCTGGTGCAATTTAGCCTAATCCCATTGGAACCTGGGCCTTACAACAACAGCACAGGATCACTCCAGTTTTATGCTGTCAGTCCACTTAAATCACTGGAGTGACGCAGGGGGAGAACTGGATTGACACAGCCCTGAATCAGCAAGTAGGAAACATAAGTAAGCTAGCTAGATATCAACCAGAGACTGGTTGTATGCAGTATTTGTGTTTGCTCAGGAACCTTCACAGTGAAATCTTCCATTCATTTTTGCCTGAAATCCTAAGTGTAAATCCATTCCTAAGTGTTTATTACCTGCAGAAGACTCATTGTAGCATCATGGGTTTGCTCTCCCTTAATGAGATGTCTTAGTTATAGATGGCCTCATCTTGTGAGGTGCTGACCAGCTTCTGGAGTTGACTTCAGCTACAGCTGCATGTGCTCAGCACCTCACAGAATTGAGTCCCAAAGAAGGATCTCTTTATCTCAGCTAAGCGTGTCTATCTTTATATTTGGATTATAATATATGTTAAAATGTTTAGCTTTCACTGCTTCCATGGGAGGTGTGACAACTGAAAACAAAGCCACGTGTGCCCCTAAATACACTACGAAGAAGACAAGTTCTGCGTCCTTAACTACTGCTGTAACACAGGCACCAGAGACCATACCAGCAACTAAACCCAGAGGGACCACACAGGCATTTGTATCTCTGCTCACAACAACAACCAAGGTTACTGTTTTGGTGTCGGAGACTACACTTTCACTGACCACAGCTTCACCCAGACCTGATGAGACTGATCCCACCTCCAAACCTGATGGGATACAAACTTCTGTGACTGCCTCACCTATAAAAACTACTAGTACTATGTCTGTTTCCAGATCAATGGTGACATCCAAGCCCTCTGAGTTTACATTTGTATCTACACCTGACCTAACCACGGCCGGTCATAAACTAGGTAATAAAAATACAGAATTTGTGTAAACAGTTCTGTAGGTAAGGAGTAGTGCTCTGCACAGAATACCATGCTTCAAGTTGAGTCACATATCCAAACACTAAGGGAAACACATCTTTGAACCAAAAAATATTCTGCTTGGTGTTGGTAGGGGCTCAGTTATAGTACTCTGTCTGGTTTTCGGCATTGCATGTGGATTTACATGAGCTTAAATTTACTGCGCAGTAAGTTACTGTTCAGTAAGCAGGAATAGGCTACGTTTGCAGGTGTTAAGGTGCGTTAATGTTGTGTGTGGACTGGCTTGGGACGAAAGTTAGTCACAAGTCAGTCTACACACACAGTATTACTGCACAGTAAGGTATCTACATATGCGCTGCTGCGCATGATGCAGGTATCAAATTTACACTGAAGCTGGCATAAGGCACTATATTTGCTGTGCAGTATGGGCGTGCACATGTAGATGTGAACCTGTACTGCTCAGTAATTTTGGTTACTGCACAGTAAATGTGAACGTGTAGATGCTCCTAAGGGTGTCATCGATTGGAGAGAGTCTGGAGCAGAGCGGCAAGAATGATTAAAGACTAGAAAGAATATGAGAAAGATTGAAGGAATTGGGTTTGTTTAGTCTAGAAAAGAGAAGTTTAGAGGAACACATGAGAGCGGTCTTCCTATTTGTAAAAAAGGATAGTGGTCAGTCATTCTCCATGCCCAGCCTGGGGAGAACAAGAGGACATTGGCTTAATTTGCAGCATAGATTTATGTTAGATGTGAAGAAAAACTTTCTAACTATAAGGACAGTTAAGGACCAGATGAGGTTATCTAGGAGGTTATTCCACTGAGGTTTTTGGGAACAAATATTTACAAACGTCTGTCAGGGATGGTCCAGGCACACTTGATCCTGCCCTTTAATGGTCTTGGCACCCCTGTCTGTCTTGATTCCATGAGCTGTAGAGCCAGCAGTTTTGTGGAACATTGCTCAGCCAGTCAAGAGCATTGCTTAAAATGAATAGAAACGTTATTTACAATGATTAAATTAAATCTATAAATTAATAAATTAAACAGGGACATAAAATAGATTCTCTAGTTTGATTTTTGGGTGTGTGATTTTTATATTGCTTCTTGGTCTCTTGTAGGTTAGACCTAGCCTACAAGTTGCTAAAAGCACTGCCTGCATTGTTTTCCATGTAAATTCATTGCTGATGCAAATTGGCAAGCATGTCTGTATTAGTAGATACCTGTCTAGCTACCTGTTAGTCTAAACCAGGTATTTAGACTCTAATTAGTAATATTTCCATCTGCAGCTCACTGCTGGCACAAAAATAGCTGCTGCAGGTATCTGCAGATAATTATCTGGCTGTTGGTTCCAGCCATGTACATTTATACAAAGACTATTCAAAGAATCCTAGGCTATGTTTAGTACACAACGTTTTGCTGGGATGAAATATTTCTCCTAGAAAAGCAATTTAAGTAGCTCCCTGTTACACATTAGCCAGAAGGCCAAATAACTACTGCATATCTCAGAACAAGATTGAGCTTTATGATCATGTGCATAAAAAGGAAGAGATACCATTTGTCTTTTCAGCGTCACAAAAGCAGAACAAGCAATCATTTTATATCTACCTTTCTGACTCTTTTCTGTTAATTAAACCTGTGTGAAAAGATTATTTTTGTGTTATCGTAATACGCAGGGACCCCTCAAGGCCCTAGTCATGGTACAAATATGCTAGGTACAGTAGAATAAAAACTCCTGACCCAAAGCTGCAAAGTTGAAGGCCCCGATCCTACAGTGAGCAGTCAGTAGGCAGACCCTGGCAAAAGTCAGGGATCTGAGTACTGGAGGAAGAGGGGAGGGGGATCGGGTTGTAAAGAGGAACTGCAGAACCAGGCACCCAACTTCTCTTGACAGTGGCACAGACCAGGTGCCTCCAAAATGACCAAAAACAACACTAGAAGATGAAGTATGTGAGGATATAGAGACCAGGAACACAAGCGTTTTGTGTGTGTGCGCGCTGACTAGTGTTTTCCATTATTGCAGTTACCTTCTACAACATTCAGGTGAACTTTTCTGCTACCCATGAACCCCAGAGACCTCCTGATTATTATGATGTAAGGAACCTTACTGAAACCTGGGTAAGTAGGTTTGACTTTCCTTTCCTTCTGTATACCCGATAGAGGATAAGGACACTTAAATAAAAGATTCTCAGCCTCCAGCGAAGTTACAGAGGAGTGTTCAGTTCACAGAAAAAGCAAAAGCATGGGATTTCATAACCCTGTTGCTCGACACATTCATTTTAAACAGGTTAAAATTAGAGCTTGTCAAAAATAGGAAACATTTTGGCAAAAAAAACCCCTGCCCTTTTCCTTTGAAATTCATAATTTTGATAAAAGGTGTTGCATGAATTGAATTTACATGCAGGTCTTGTCTCCTTAAAAACTTGGCATGTGAGTTATTTTGTTATTTCATCTTTGGTTCTTTTCCTCTATTTTACAGTTTGTATTTTTATTTATTTGTTATCTTACAGCTTAATGACAGATTGTCTGGCACTGAATTTCTTGTTACAAATTACAAGATAAAGACAGTAGGCAGGTAAGTGTGCGACTGTAGTTAGGTATTTGCACCAAAACCTTTCAACTTTCGAAGAGTTTGCGATCAAGTTCTAGATCCAGGTTTTGTCGTGGACCCCTCTCATTACTATGGGATAAGCTGGGACTCCACACCCGGCCATCTATGACCTTTAGAAGGGTTCAGAAACACATACTTGCATATCTCTGTTTTACTGGTGGGGACAGAGGAGAAGTAGGCATGTTTAGCATTTGCTAGACTGACAGCATCGTGACTTGTACGGACTTTGAGAGATTATTTATCATCATGCATATACTGACTTCTTGCCTCTTCTCCTGGTTTCCCAAACATCTCTTGATTTGGGAAGATTGTGGGTTGCACCAATAAAATAAAACACTGCATAGCTGATTCTGAAAACCATGGAGGCAAGCATAAAGGCAGAATGTGGAATAAATAGAGTGAGAGATTAGGATTTAAAGTGTCTTGCCCTGTGCATCTGTTGTATAATCATATACAAGATGCAATACTTAAATCTCTTAGGAATTAAGGGATTAAACTTTTTTCAAAACAAAACTGAAGGGCTCGTATAGAATAAGAAAATGATGAAGGCATCTTACATAACATTTTGATTAGTCTGTTTTGTTTGGCTAAGTAGCTTTTTAAAGCGACGTGCTCTGCAGAGAAGTATGAATTGGTTAAGATGTGCAGCTGTGGAAGTACACAAGCCTGATTTGGAAGGATGGTTTTGTAGTGAAGTGACTGGTACGACATGCTCCATTGCTCTCTGCTGGACAGAACCAGCATTGCTGGATTATGTCATAAACCTCTGCTGCTAGGAGGGCGAGGTTCATCGAGTAGATGTGATATCTTATATTAGACCAAGGATTTCTCTAACTCCAGTGGTTAAGACAGGGGGTTGTGAGCTCCATCAGTGCCATTGCCATGAAGGTCGACAAGGCTCTTGTAAGATGCACATCAGAGATGCTCCTGTCTGACCAGTGATTTGTTAATGTAGTAAATATTCCTAAAGGTACAACAGGCAATTCTGTGAATGGGCACACGATCCGTGGCAGCTTCTTTGGGTACCAACGTTCCTGATGTGGATCATTATGTTTGCTGTGGAATACTTACTCTCTTTTGCTTTGCTTACAGGGCTTCAACAGGAGGACGTGTCCAGAGGAAGGCTCAGGTACATATGAAACAATAAGTCAACTTCTCTTCAGATATCAAAACCCACCACAACAAACTTTTCCTTACCTTTCCTCTTAAGGTATTTTAGCTGCAGGCTGAAAGGTAGCTACCCTGAGACACTGTAGATTCAAATTTATTGTCCCTGCTCAGGGGTGGGGAGAAGCTGTAAAGATCAGATTAACTCAGGGATGAACTTGATAACTCCTGCTAGCCCCCTGGAGAAAGCTCAACTGAACACTGTCTGATTTTAGACTCCTGCAGTCCTGGCTTAAGTTTCATCTCAAGGCTTGGGTGTCCAGGAAGGGAGTCAGGCATGTGCTGAGTTTGTAACTGGTCAGTGAGGTGGTTGGCTTTCAACCTGGCTCTTTTATGTATGGCACTCATGGCTATTCCTCTAGTAACCATGACTCTGTCTACACTCCCAGCACGGGCACTCTCAAGGTTGTCCTGCCCCCCTGCTCCAGCTTGCATGCACCAGTGAAGATGCTCTCAGGCTGTCTGCAGGGCTGTACTCAAACTCTACAGAGACTGAGGTCTCAAGGACAAGTAGGAGGGAGGGAGGTCCATGAAGGAGTGTCACCAGCCCATCAGCTTCATGTGAGCCTGAAGGGACATGCTGGAGACACAGTGCACATGCCCCATGCACTGTATGTACCCCCTGCTACTCCTGTGGTAACCAGCAGTGTTTTGCCCCGTCAGAGGCCGCTGCTGGCCCAGGGCAAATTATATTCCATCTGAGCTGACACAGAATGATTTGTCTAGGGCACTTGCAGGAAAAAACAAGGAAAAGGAAGGCAAGATTTGCAGTCATCCCTGTCTCATCCAGCAGCTTGTTCAGCAGAGCACGCGCAGGAGCTACTCCCCCTCTCCTTTCTAACCACCCGCTCTCTGGATGGAGGCATCACCCCCTACCTCTCTCCAGCTCCACCTGGTCCTCTTCTTCTTGTCATTCCTTTGTTTTTCCCCTCCTTAGTCCCAGACATTTGAGCAATGCTGTGGGAAGCACATTTCTCATGCCTCCTCCATGTGTCGCCCAGGCAGATTTCTAAAGATGCAAATGGCACTGAAGCCCCTGACTCTTGCTGGTGTTCAGGAGGAGATAGGAGCCTCAGTAACTTGTGTGTCTGTGGAAATATTCCCCATCAGATTTTGGGATAGGAGGCTGGCAGGAAAGGTTTAGCTACTATTTTGCTGCCTCACGGTGTCGTGCCACTTTGTCTGTGTAACACAGGACTCTCAATAAGTTTGTTAGAGAACTTCAGTCCAGAAATGAGATGTGATGGTGATTCATAACTAGGGTAAGCAGAGCTGTAGAACAAGTTATCCTAAATAGTTTCCTAACCCTATTATTTAAGAAACTTGCTACTTAGGTTATATTGGCTTAATGCACCCAATAGATATTGTGAATTGCAAAGTATTCTCACTGCACATAGAAAGACAGATACTCGTTTCAAGCAAGTGGCTGCAATCTAATGAGGGTATCAGGTTGCTGCTGCTCCCATTCACTGAAATCAAGTATTATTACATTAAAGCCAACTGCAGCTTCCTAACCTTATTGTAACTTTTTGTTTTGTCTTTGTCAACTGAAGATGGAGAAAAAGCAGAACTCCCGAAGGTAGGATCCATGTTCTTGAGTTGCATTTTCATCACCGCTGTTGATTTCATTGCGTGCTTCAATTCCCACCCTCACGTTTATATTGTCTGTAGGTGCTGGTCTGGTAATATGATGATCACCCTTTTTTAGTTATTGCTTTTTAAATCATTTATTATTTTTTACTATTTTTTAATTATGGAAGAGGCTTAAGCTCCTTGAAAGTGATAAAGTAACTTATTATTTGGGCTTCTTACACAGCAATCTGCTTTCAGTCTCTGGCTTGTCTTTGTAATAAGTCTTGGCTTGGGACATGCCATCTTCTTATACAATGGAAGGGAAGAGTACAGAATGCCTTTCCCTTCCACTGACATTGCCCTGATGCGCGTCCTTTGTACTCCCAATGTTTAAACTTCAAGTAATACATATATATTGTTTGATTTTCTCTGATGTTCCAGGAGTGTTTAATACCTTCTGGACTGTAGTTCCTTCTTCTCACCCTCCTATAAGGCAGTTCAGGAAGCACTGGATTTTGGTGCAGGATGGGTCTTTATTGCATTGAGTGTTGTAGGTACAGTACATGTCAGCAATCTGAATGGAAGTCCCCTTTACATTAAAATCAAGTCTTGGACTTAAGACCTGTGGGTTAATGATTAACTAACTGTGGCCCATCACTACAAATGCAGCATTACTTTTATGTGTATCTTGTATTTGTAGCTATGGCTCCAAAGCCATTGTAAAGGCCGAATCTTCTGAAACACAAGAAGTACTGACTGAGAAGATAACACAGCTGTTGACTGGCACGTATGTGGAGACACCAACGTCGTTCTCTTTGGAACTTGACAATGTGACTGTTGCCCCAATAGGTAATATTTTTATTACGTCCTATTGAATATTTGTTGCCAGATTTACAAGTGTTATGAGGGGGATGGGTCAAATTGAAAAAGAGGTCAGAAAGGAGCTTTATGATCAATGAGATTCACTCCTAACATCACACAGGCCACAAAATTTTACATAATGGTTCCTCCAGTAAGCTCCAAACCTGGTGGTTTGACTTGAGGACATCGCTCAGAAATAGAAACTCAGCCTGGATGTCAGGGCTCTTAAGGCAGTAATTTGTTACAATGCTTCATTCCACATGTTAAGGTGCAAGTGGTTTCTGTATCATTCAAGGAACCTGCTTACTCTGGGCGCATCTACATGTGCAATTAATGTGACTGAATAAACTCTGGCACAATTTGAGCCAGAGTAAATTAATCCTGACGTCACCATCTACACAGGAGTTTAAGCACGGTGATTTACTTTGCCATCAGATAGTACCTGTGTCTGATGGCACTATCCTACACCAGAGTAAATTAATCTACTGTGACCGAATTGCAGCGCACGTGTAGACAGTGATGCTTTACTGCACAGTAAATTAATCTACTTCACAGGGGGCGCATCTACACGAGCTGCCCATTGTATAGTTGTTATTGCACAGTCATTTAGTACTTGCATAACCAAGTATTAAATGACTGTGCAGTAACTGGAATTACTGCATAGCAGCATCCTGGCACAATTGCCTAGTGATGCTTACTGCACAGTAGCTCAGTACTACTGTGTGGTACTGTCATGTCACAGTTCATGTACGGCGATACTACCGCGCAGTAGTAACAAGCTATTGCACTGTACTAATGAGCTACTGCACAGTATGCTTCTCACGTAGTTGCGGCCAGTAAAGCGCGCATTTAGACGTGCCTCTAGGTCTGAATTTGGCCTGTTATGGTTATTGATACAGCTTATTGATAGCTGTTATAGTTTACTAGGTGTTTGACTTAGGCCAGAATCTTGAATCTGAACCCCTTAGAAAGGTGGGAAAGTGGAGGCCTGGGATGGCTCTTAAAATGGGAACATATGCTTATCACCAGAACTAAAACTCCTACCTACTAGTGTTACTGTTGGTGTGTCATCAAATCCCACAATAGTGGTGTGTAGCATCCTTAGGAGAAGATCGCTCCTCAGTTCTTCAACTGTGTTTTGCTCGTCTCATGAAAAGACACTTTTTAGAGGTGGGAGGAATTGGAGAGTGCACTTCAAATGAGTCAAAATTCCTTAAAATGATGGCTTGACTAATCTTTGCTATATGGGGTTTGAATCACATGTAATGTAGAATATGTTTTTTAATAAGTGCCAGAGAACAGCACAGGGAACTAAGTTACGGTCTATGGTCTTGAGCATGCCACTTTGACTATTTGTGTCTCCATTTACAATATTTGTTCTCCTCCAGAAATACATACTGGCTGTGTCTACACAAGACATTGACTGCGCAGTTGTTACTGCACAGTCATTTGGTACTTGTATAAACAAGTATAAACCAGTACCAAAATTGCTCAGTAACCTGAGTTACTGCACAGTACCATTGTCAAACACCATTTTTGTGATGTTACTGTACAGTAACCTTGAGACTACTGCGCAGTAGTGTCACATCATGGGTTAAGCTACATGACATTACTGTGCAGTAGTCTCAGGCTATTGCGCAGTCAGCATCTCATGTACACATGGCCACTGTAGAAAAAAAGAAAAAAATTCACTTATTTGCAGCTGCAAGATCCTCTGTGAACCACATACTACATTCATCTTGTTTTAGGTCACAGGTTTGTGATTACATCCAAACTTCTCTGTAGATGCACTGCCAAAGTCTTTTGGAAAATTTATAGCAGCAAATAAGATTCCTGGAGGCCAGGTGTAAGGCTCATTGAAGTGGGCAGCAAACCTGTTGTTGAGTTCACTGGGTTCTAGATCATACCCGGGCTTGCCAATAACGTTTTGTATTGACTTGTATACGCTTCTTTTCAACCTCTGAATATCGAGATGTAGACATGAGAAAAGAGAGGAACAGTGGGCACGTCTACACATTTGTTAATGCACCGTAATTATGGCACATTCAGTTTAGTACTTGTCACAACAGGTACTAACTTTATGCGCCTTAATCAGTGCTACTACGCATTAGCGCAGATGAATGTTTTTTTGTGACAATGCACGTTAGACTGTCTATTGCACACGAGCACAGCATGCTTTTTGCGTGACGTGCTAATGAGCAGTAGACTTAGTCTAATGCACATTTAGCGTCTCATGTAGATGCACCCAGCACGTCCCTGAATGTCAAAAACTTTTTTGACACAATTCATCAATAAAAAAGACTACTACAAAAGATCAACCACAGAGTACAGCATTGAAAATATAGTCCTTGTTGAAAAGCTACTAAGTGGGTAATGAAGGAATGCTAGAAAAATGTTATGGACCAGGTAGGGGGAAGATAGTGAGGGAAGTACTACAGGGATCAATAACAGAGTTAACTTTTTTTCATCCTCCACATGGCTGATCGACCAAAGCAGCTTGCAGTGACTCTTATGGTGCTGTATATACTCGGTGATTAAATGTAATTTCCTGTGCTGACAATCCAGCATCTTTCCAGAGAACTGAACTCATTAGACTAAGAGGAAAAGTGCCTCAGGGGAAACAGTAGGTAAAAAAAGAGAATTGTCAAGTAAACACGTAAAATTCCCCTGTCAAGGCAACAGCGGAGGCAATAATTATATTGGTGTTCCAATAGAAAAGACTATCTAGCCTGGTTAGGATGAGGGTCAGTGAAGCCTCCTTTTAGCTCAAGCAGCCTTTATAAAGAATAGCTCTAAAAATGTTGTTCTTAGATCCAGGAAACTGCCCAGGAAATCCCACACATTCAGAATACAAAGGGACCTACCTGTGGCCACTGACTACTGCTTTTGGCAAAACTGAACTCAACTGCACGAAAAATCCTCAACAGTTGGCCAAGAGGCACTGGTAAGTTAGAAGATCACCTTCTCTTTATCCTTGATTACACAGATCCTTGCATGGACAGCAAGAGGGAACACAATAGGAACAAGATAGGAGGGGACTGCCAAAGTAGCATGGTCTGTAGGTGAAGGGACCTCAGTCTCCATGTGTTTCTTCCTGCACTGCACCATATGTAAGGGGACACCCTGGGAAGCCAATCTTCTGCTTCATTAGAGATGAATAGATACTCCATAATATATTAAGCCACCCCAAACACAGAACACCTTCTATGTTAGATAAACTTCAAATTGCCTTGCAGTTTGAGCTGATGATTGCAATATGCTACCTGGACACTGCACCAAAGGTTTGGGCTGAAATTTATTTTTGAAAACAAATAAATCAATTAAATGTTTGCAGCTCTCTATTTGCAAGTCCAATAAAATCATGGAAAATCACATATTTATTTTCAATTAACATAATGCTTGCTGCTTTTATTTTTTAGTGTGATTAATATTGAGCGTGGGAAAGCTCGTTGGAAAAGACCAGATCTGTCTGTATGCAAATTACTGAAAGAACTTCCAAATAATATTCTGGATCTTCAATATATCATCATAACAGAAGGTAAGGTTCCAGAAAGTTTAGTAATACAATGGAACAATGTAAAAGTAATTTTGCATAACACATTTTTAAATGATTTGTCTGTGTAAGTATCTGAGACATGGAAGCAGTAACTATTATTATGCATGGCACGCTCACTTGTTCATCATAGAGTGTTTTCTGTTTAATATGAATGTTTTTTTGCAGCCCTGCTTCAGCATTCTCTGACTGTCATTCTGAGACTTCGTTTTTTATCTTGACTCCATATTTCAGTTTTTGGAACTAAATAAACAAGTCACAATGAATAACTTGATGGATTTTGCCTTTTTATCCTGTTTATAAATTGTCTGTTAACACATCACACTACATTTTCATTTGCGGATCATTCAGACTGTGAAGCATAACTCAACATAGACCACTGGAATACCATGCTGTAACTGATGTAACGTACAAAAAAGGATCCATTTTATACCGTTAGATTATATTTGCATATTGTGCCATGATGAATAACTGCATCAGTCACCCGAAGAGGAAACAGAGACAATATTATGTGGCTTATATAACTAACCAGGCACTGATCCAGCAAACTAAGCCACGTGGAGGATCTCTGTGCTTACATAGAGCTGTGCTGACTTCAGACGTGATGTGGAACCCGGTGGATGTAGAGGATTTGCAGGAAGAGGAGCAGAATGTGAACGTCGAATAGCAAATTTCCACCATGGAAAAGCCACAATCTGCTTTTTGTGCATATCCAAGATAAGCATGCACTTTTAGGATGTCTTTGTGCCAGGAAAGTTTGAGCAAGCAAATGCTTGTAGGAAACAAAGCCAAAGTCTTGTAAACGCGATTGAAATGAATTTCACTTGGAGTTTGAATAAATGTTCACCAATAATTTTTACCATTATTTCCTCCATAGTTTAGACTCTGAATTAGAACAGCTTGATTTTCTGTCCCTTGAAAATTTGATCTGATATTTGAAAATTTGCTGTGCAAGATGAAGTGACAGCTAATTGACACATTCCGTTTTTAAGTAATCATTTAGCACTATACTGGAAGCCACTATCAGCATTATTGAAAGACAATTAAGAACAAATCTCAGATCCTTAAGCTCAGAGTCCTCTGTGGGTATGTCTACACATGCATTAATGTGCCATAGTTACTGCACATTAAGTTTAGTACCTGTAATAATAGGTCATAACTCAATGTGCAGTAACCAGTGCTACTGCACAATTAGCACCAGTGCACACAGTCTTTTAGTGATGCTAATGCGCAGTAGGCTAATTCTACCGTGCATTAGTGCAAAAGCACAGCTTTTCCCCTGATACACTAATGTGCAGTAGAATTAGTCTACTGTGCATTTAGCGTCTTGTGTAGATGCACCCTGTGTGCAGACATACTCATCCAGTTTGTTGCTCACATGGGATGAAAGTCATCTGCCTATGGATGGTGCCTAGGCGGCTCCCAGCCAAGTTATTTTGAGGGGACTGTGCAGTGTTGAATAGGGAAGAGGCAAACTCCAAACCAGCTCATTGTTGGCTTGTCATGAAGTCAGTTGGCTTAGGTTTATATACAAAATAAATAGTCCTAAATGTTAAATGGCAGCTCCTATTCCAGAGATGGAGCCAGTTCCAGTGACTGCAATATCAGCTGTGGAGCTGCTCCATGGACAACAGATGCCATGCCTCTGACATACTCACCTCCCCAAGCCTATTTGTGCACTGGGAAGAGTGAACTCTACAATACTCCTACCAGAAGAAGTGCTACAAGGACACATTGAAGGCAGACCTCAAGAAAACAGATGAAGAAAAAAGCTGGGAGGAGCTGGCTGCCAACTGACTCCAATAGTGCTGCAACCTCAACCAAGTGGCAGCCTGTTTCCAAGTAAAGCATCTTGCCCTTGAAGCAGAGAAGAGAGAGTGGAGGGGAAGGAAAAGGAGCCTGAAGCCGGCAGCCTACTCTTCCCTATAGAAAGACCTGCAATTTCTACAGATGGGTCTGTGGCTCAAGGACGGGACTCTTAATTACGTAGAGCTCATCCTTGAATTGAGGGATTGCCAATTACTTCACTTCCTCGAGTAGGCCAAAGTGGTTAAACAGAAGGAAGCAAAACAGAACACAAACCTCCAGGGACATACTATTCCATTACAGAATTAAAACCTCAGAAGCATGTGCTTACCATACCTGTGAGTTATCTGATGTTTCTTTATGGCTGAAATGAGATTGTTTCAATGAAGAAGAGCTATCAAAGGGCCAAAATGAAAAGATGAATGAAGGAAAAAATCAAGGTCTTTGCACTGGTAATCAGAGTTTTTCAGAAAGAAAAGGACCAGCTGCAATAAAGAGCGGATCACTGCTATCTTGAGGTGTATGTCCTCGTTAATGTATGCATATAGTTTACAAGTGTATTTAAAATTATATGTAAGTGAGCTCCGCTAGCAATAGAATCTTAAGGAAATGATTTTATTGCACTACGGTTGTTTATTACATAATTTAACAAAACTTCTGGATCAGAAACATGGGCGGATCCACGATTTGGAAAAGGCGGGGTGCAGATGGTTTGGTGCACCATCAAATGTAACACAACACATTTTTCTCCATGTAAAAAGGAACTAGAAACTTTACTAATATGCTAGGGCCCAAGGGCTATAGTATTTAGTTTAAGATTGAAGGAAGAACAAGTGCATCTTTATTGAAATGTGCATTAATTTGATATATCGTATATCATGTATTAAAAAAGCACAACAAACTAAGCAAAAGATAATCAAAAAATATTGTTTCATTAATCCTGTAGTCACTAGAGTTTAATGTACATCTTTTTCAAATGCATAAAAACATTCTAGCCTTCTTGAGCATCTTGACAGGGCATCCAATACTTCACTGAAAGGTATTTGCATACCTGAGTTAATATTCAGCTGAGCTAACATTTTCATGCCTGCGTAAATGTTTTTAGGTAGAGTTAAAAATAGTTTTCAGGGCTGTAAAATAGGAGCTACATGACCAGGAGCAGCTACTGGACATCAAAGCTGTAGAAGAAACGTTAGCTTAATCAGTGGAACATCAAGACCATTAAAAGGAAGAGAAGGTGATTAACACCTGTGAAATGAAGAGTTTAGAAGGAAACAGGTAGATATGAACGAGCCATGAAGCTAATTGACTCCCTCCCTGCTGCCTGAATAGAAATGCTGCTGCCACTGCCAGGGAGTTGGTTTTATGCTTTCAGTGGGCCAGGAATCAAAGGGGAAAGGTGCAACTGTACCATTGCACCCCCCTGGGTCCACTTCTGATTTAGAAACTTTAATTTTTTCAATCTTTAACTAATTATTAGACATTTGTTCTTATAGAGGCCAGATCAGTAGTGGCACACATTTTGTTTAATGCCAGCTGAGCACTGGAGCTGCACTGGGATTTGGTCATACAAGTCACACCTGTGTTTTTTCACCTATTGCAGAGAATGCACAGGATGTTGCAGAGCACATTTTAAACCTGATTGTAAACTTAACACAACTGGAGGCAGAAGAAATGAAGATCATTGTAGATACAACTTCTGACATTGCAAACTGTAGTGAGATAAGCATGACTCTGGCAAAGACAACACTAGGAATACTGAATATGGTTTTGCTGAAACAAAATAATACGCACAGTTTGCACAAAGTGACCAACAGGTAAGTTAGATAACTACCTGAAAATCACTTGCACAAAGCCAAATGAAAGCACTAAGGAATGATTTATTTTATGTCCTGTATTGGCTGATCCAAAGTGTGTCTGGAGATATCCACATAAGACAAACAGTTTAGGGCCAATTTGTTTAAACATTTCAGCTGCTGCTGCTTCCAAGGGTTGCACAAACATGGAGGATGCGCTCTTATGTCTGCCCCATGGATATCACACTCCAAGAAGATGTAGAGAAAGTGTTAAAAGCAGACTTGATCTGAGAAAGGAGGATTGATCAGTGTTGTCACCAGCATGTGTTTCACAAAAGTCACTACAACTGGCCATATTCTTGACAATCTCAGCTTGGACCCCAAGAAATTAGAGAGAAGCCATCCTGGTGAAGTAGGCAGGATACACTCCTGAGGTTCATGCAAATGATGCCTGTTTCAGCAAACATTTTTAGAAACAGGTGCTGAAAGCCCATTCCTTTTGTGGGGGTTCCTTTTGTGGGGGGTTTCAAAAGTCCTGGCCAGGTGGCTGGCTCAATACCTCTGAAGATCATGTTTCTTGCTTGGACAGCTGTGGCTGGACTTAGGAACCTAACTTCAGACACCAGTTTTTAAAACTGGCCTGATAAAGGCACTAGTACCTGCATGACACTTGGACTGCCTGAAGAAGGGTGTTTATACCTGAAAGCTTGTAAAAGAGAATTTTTCCAACTATTTGAGTTGGTCTAATAAAGAATATTGGATTTTCCCACAGAGCCTTGTCTGCCTGTGTCCTTAGACCAACATGGCTACAACCAACACTTCTAGTACCTGCATGTCCTTTAGCACCAGATTCACATCTTTTTGTATCTCCACCCCCTCTGACTTGCAGACTGCTGCTATTTGAAGGTTTCCCAGGCTCGGATCCTGTTTGGCCTGTAACAACATTTCCAAAGAAAATGATGCTTTCATGTCTTGTATTTTGGCTGGGGAAAAGTGCATGGGACTGCTGAGCTCTTTGCAGTGGGCAAATGTGCATTGTTTTTCTCAGTGCAGAAGCCTGAAAGGAAAAGATGCCAAAATAGTTTGTGAAATGTGCCAGATATAAAGTGGAGGGTGGTGTCGTGATCCTCCTAGCAATATTCCCCACCCCACAGAAGTCATCCATGCCGCAAAGTGCAGGGTGGGCACTGTGCCTACCACCAGCACAGAACCAGCCTTGCCCTACAGGGTGTGCTTTCAAGTACGGAAAGTGAAGAAGCCCAAGGAATTCTGTTTATACTGAACGCTTCTCATTGGGACTATACAATTCTGGAGAGAGACCATCATTTAGCACATGTGTGTGCTAGGGTCCTATTACTACCTGGAGACTCTAGTTGTTACAAATTGGTAATAATAATTTTAAATGATTCCAGCCAGAAACCCCCTGGTGTGTTAATGCTCCATAATGCAGCCTCATTCATTATATAAAGTGAAGAAAAGGTGTGCTAGAAGGGTGATGCATGGACTGGTCCATCTGGTTCCAGTGACTGATGAAGAGCCAGAAGAAATGATGATGAGTTCTCAGAAATATCTGTCCCTAAATGATTCCATGAGTGCTGGCATGATACCCTGATCACAGACCAAAATCTTGGATCTAGATGCTTCGGGAAAGATTAGAATAGACTTTGCAATGCTGAGCCATCTGATGACTCCCACTGTGAATCCTAGTTCACTGGACCTGATGAAATATATCTGAAGCAGGGTTATTTTGAAATGGTGTCTTAGAAAGCGAGACCAGCTCAAGTAGGCAGAGTTCAGATATCATCCAGGCTATGATTGCAGGGCATCTTTCTATGTGCTCTCCAAATAAAAATATCCTTTCTCCAATGCTGTAGTCTCAGACTGGCAAACCAGTTCCATCGAGGCTGAACAGAAAAGTGAATATGTGGCATGTACTTTGTTGTCAGGTCTTCCAGCTGATAAATGGAGCTAGCTTTCTCCATTTCCATTTTTAAATACCATAAGACTTGCCAATTTAATGCAGTAATATGTCAATGTGGGGCTCAGCTATAATCCTTACCCAGACAGATCTCCTGCTGATTGGGTGGGGAATGTCTGATAGTAGAAACTTTTCAAGGTGTTTTTCTTTTTCTTGCTGTTGTACTCAATAAAGGGTCTTAAGGACGATTGAACAGATAGGTTACAGAATGACCTATCCTGGGAGGAATGCATCGATAATAATGGCAGCCCTGGCTTTGGTTGTGACACATCCAGATCCTAGCAGTTTCCAAGGACTGGCCTTTGGGGTTACCTCATATAAGGAAGACCTGAATCCAAAGGTGAGAGGAAAGCATAAAAAAATAAGACTGCAAGCTGTACCCAAGTGCAAAAAACAGCAGTTCTGTGGTTGTGTGACAGCCACAAAGCTTTAGGCAGACGTCTCTCTGACAGATTGATCTCTTTGTGACAGATTGAGATGCAAGAAACACCCTTTCAAAAGGCCTTGGCCTCTGTGTTTTTGCCAAGATTAATGAGGGAATACTTGGGGATCCATTCTTTTGATCCAGAAGATCATCCGAAGATCCAGTTTACTTTCTTTGGCACAACTTCACTCTTTATGGTAAGTATGGTCATTTGCTCACACTAGCAACCTAGCATTTAGATAAACTGTTTTTCCTGCAGTGTTCAGGGAAACGTACCCGGTGCTGAGATCTGTTATACAGTGGAAGTTACATCACTGGCACTTTTACAGCTAGATGGGCCCATGCACCAAAAATGTGCAGTGAGAAACATCTGTGCCCCGGTGGAGAGCATGATGTTCAGTCTAACTAGCCCTTTCCACTTCCATGATTGCTACCTGTAGAAATCGTGGTCTGCCAGGTTAATAACAAAGCCTGATCTCCCTTTGTGTGATTTATGAATGCTTGCAGAAGTAATAACAATGCTGATAGGAAACCTTTAAGACCGTTACGTATTGGCATGCACTTGCAGCACATCAAAAAAGCCAAGAGACAGACTGCTATAGCACTCAGAGCATGTCTCTGCTCATACAAGGAGGCACGCCTAGCTTACCTTTTGTAGAGTTCACAGGCAGTAGGCCTTCCTGGCTAGTAGTTTAATAGACAGGCTGTTGGATATCTTGCTGGAGGGAAACAGTTATGCAGCTTTCCCGACCTATTCAATGCTGTTTCCCCTGTATTCTGCTTCAGCTAATTGGGAGACTCTATGTCTCTGTGATTTTGCCACTAACTACACTTTCTAATAAAATAGCAGGGAGCTGAATTAAATTAGGATCCTACTGTGTTTGGCTCATTGCCACTTCCAAGAAAGACAATTTTAAAAACAGAATCAGCAGCAAATAGTTGATCTGCTAGAAAACTGAGTAACCTGAACTTTTTCTTCTTTTTTTTAATCTTTCCATTGCAGGGTGGCAGTTCTGGGAATGAAACGTTGAACACTTATGTTGTGAGCGCCAGCATTGAAAACGTATCCATTCAGAACCTCAAAGAGCCAGTCAATATTATTTTAGAGCATATAAACCCAAACATGGTATGGCATTTTCATTTAATCCCAGGTCTCCAAATTTAATCTTTGCAATAAGGTTGTCTCTCTTGCTGCCAGTTTAAAAAAAGATTTCCTACTGGACAGATCTCTGTAGGCCACACATCAATAGCAAGATTAACCATGTTGCACGGGTTTCAGGCTCTCTGTTTAATGCACACAAGCTGTTGAGGCATGTGTTTGCTTGTCCCATCTCTAGGTACCTGCCAGGGGCATTTCATTTCCTTCCTTGTTTTGAGTAGACCTGGGTGAAAAATTTGGGATGAACATTCTGGTCACTGAAAAATGCAGGTTTGGGTCAACCAGAACTATTTGTTAATGACTAAATTCTGCCAATATCTGGCCAAATAATAATAATAAAAGTCAAAATATTTTATGAGATTTTCAAAACAAAATATTTGGATTTTTTTTGTTTTGAAACAATGCTTCAGTCTATGTTTCCCTGAAATTCATTTAAAGAAAATAAAAGTACTGCTACTTAAAAACACAATGAGATGGATTTTATTAGATCCAGAAGAAATGTTTTGAGGTTTCTTTGCAGGTGGGAGTGGGGAGGGGGATGGAAAAATGTTAGTGTCAGATCAACTTGAAACAAGCCTTAATTCAGCCCTGAAGTGGGATGCTACGGCTACAGAAACAGAAGTGCTCCACCCAATAAGGAAGCTGGCCTGCAGAAATAGGACTTAGTGTGCAGTAGTGGAAGATGAGTTTGCTTCTGATCATATGACATGCTTTATAATCTATAAAACAGACTCTAATATTTGTCTTCCAGTGACTCACCGTGGTAATTCAAATTTCCTTGCCAAAAAAGAACAAACACATCATTGCATTCTCACAATGGGAGAAAAAGGCAACAATCTCCACAAACACAGATAAACCCATTTTGAAGATAGGGTTCACTCATAAGATGCCTACATTGCACATGTTTATGGTGCAATGCCTACCCATATACTGCAGCACAGGGTTCAACCTAAATATGTAATAAGGTATACTTGGTTAATGATCAAATTTAATTTGAGCTTGAAATGTTTACATTTAAAGCAATATGCTCTTTACGCTCAATTCTGGCAATTAACACATGCCTAGAAATGGAGTCTAAAATTGCCCCCTTACTCTTAATCCAAAAGGCCATATGGGCTCTCTGATTTCCCCTCAACCATTTAAAACATCCTGATTAAATATTTAATGAGACTTAGCCAACCTGCATCCTCATCCTTCCAACTAATTGTACATGACAGTCCACAGATTCTCAAATCTCGTAGAATATTTGTCGGGGAGCTGCTTGTGCCTACAAATATGTTTAAAGGAAGAAAGCAAGCGAGCAAGCTAGATAAATTGTATTTTGGGCAAACTAACCATAGTATTATGATATGACTCAAATGGATGAACTGGATAATATGTTATAAGAACAACTCCAACATTTACTAGGAAATTCCATTATTCTGTTACGCTGCTTGAAATAGGCTAAGATACTAAAATGTTTTAAAAAAACTTTTTATGACATATCTGCTTTCTGAAGCAGGTATTACATCTCATGATTTTCTTTTCAGCCCAGTTTCTAACTGCATGCACTCTCAGAATGGCACACTAAGATGAATCATTTGAGATCTGCCTGTAACTAGTTATGCCTCTGCAGAAAACTATGCCGATCCAATGATATTAAGTACAGGAATCAGCCTTGGTTGAATACATGATACTTCTTCATTCTTTCTGTAGTAATCGATGGACAGTCATGGGAAATACAATGCACTACAGCAAAGGTGCCCACTGGTCCCCTGGCACTGTTGTCTGGCCTCTGGGGCTGCCTCTGGGTCTTTGGGGAACCCTGCAGGCCATGGCCCTGTAGTCTAGATCAGGTGTGCAGGATGACACTGGGCCCAATCGCAGTACACGGGGCCACAGGATGGCACAGGGCCCCGGGGCCTGATCCTGGTGGGCAGGACCAGGTAAATGCAGCATGGGGCCCCAGGACCTAATCCTTGCAGGTGGAGGTTGTGCAGGGCCCCTGAGGCCTGATTCTGGTGGGTGAGACCAGATGGAGGTGGCACAAGTTCCCCGGGGCCTGATTGTGGCAGGTGGGGTCCAATTTGGACTATGGACCAACTCCAGACCCCTCATCTGGCTCACAGGGCCAAAAGATTGAGCACCAGTGCGCTACAGTATACTAAATTTTATGGAACAACATAGCTACTATAATGAAAGAAGGGTAGGGTGAACTCAGAGACTGGTGATGGAAAAATCCTTCACCTCTAGGATGCCCTTTCTAATCTAGCCAAGATAGATGACAGATAGAAATTGTTGCCAGCTGATGGATTTTGGCGGTGCAAGAGATATTGTTGGTATTCATAGTCCAGTTCTCAGTGGGCAGGTGTCCATAAGCAGAGAGATGTAGTTGGCCTAGTTGTCTAAAGTCAAGAAGGCAGGGTAGAATTGCACCTTTCCTGATGAAAGCTATATATACATACACGTCTACTTTGGTTGGTTTATAAGGTGCAAATCTACCCTGCCTTCTAGGTCTCCATAATCCCATAATTTTTTGTCAACAGTCCCTTGATACGAGGAGGACAGTCGTCCAGTAAGTAGGGGAATCATTGGTGAGTCTGGAGATAGCTGAGAAAGCCAACCTGAGATAAGTACCTTATGAGTACCAGGCGGACAAGGATCTTTGGGTGGATGTGATATCTTTTATGAAACCGACTAAATAGTGGAAAAGTTCAGAGCAAATGCTCTTCTTCAGGCATAGTAAAGAAGGGTGTTTGTGCCTGAAAGCTCGCACAGAACATTTTTTCCAACTATTCAGTTGGTCTAATAAAAGATATCAGATTTACCCAAAGAACCTTGTCTGCCTATGTCCTTAGACCAACACCGCTACAAACAACAATCTTCACAAATACCAGGACACTCAATAACATGGTTCATAGTCCTAATGAAGACTAAGATGTGTCTAAGCATAGAGACAGAGGTCCCTTCTTATTGTTAGCTGAACTTGGGACAAGTTGGAAGGGCACTGTGGAGGAAGCTTGGTTCAAGCAGGCCATGCTGTGGCTATCGTTGAGCCAGATCCTGCTGCTAAAATCTTTGCCAAACCAAAATTAGGATTTGGAATCTAACCTGGGGTTAAAAATTCACTTCTTGTTACACAGCAGACACTAGAAAGCAATGTCAAGAAATGTCAAAGAACAACCCTTCTTTTTTCTTTCAGGACAATGCTTCAGTGCGCTGTGTGTTTTGGGACTTTATGAAGAACAGTAAGTACTATTTAGAATAAAAGCAAAGTTAAATTTAAGTAAAACTAAATCTTACTGACAGTAGAAATAATTTAATTCAAGTTTAAAATTGGTATTAGTGACCTGTTATGAATAATAAAACTCCAAAAGGGAAAGATGGACATGAGACTGGGAGTCAGGAGATAGCTACTAAAGTGATCACTGTATTATAAAGATAGATGGTCACTAGAGACTTGGGTTCTGTCCTTACTCTGATGTTGAGTCACCTGTAAAATGGAGATGACAGTTTTGTACCTCTTACCAGTGCTGCTGTGAGACCGTAATTGTTAAGGCACCATAAAATACTCAGATAAAAACAGAAGTACAAAGTATTGCTGCTGTCAACTTCACCAGAGATGCACAACTGGATTGGACTCATTCAGAAGAGGGTGCTGTTAGAGTTTGGTATAAAGTGGTGCTTTTTATAACTGCAGTTTATTAAACAGGTGTTAGGGTTGAATCACAACCAATTAAACCAATGCTTCAATTTTTATGGAAGATGCTTCCTTGTGTTTTCTAAGCACACTTGGTGGGCTTAATTTTGCCTTTGTTTACATGGGTGTGAATCAGGAGCAACTCAACTGGCTTCATTCTAGGGAGTGAAATGTAGTACAAGGGGCAAAGGAACACTGGAGCTGGTGTGAGGGGAGGCCAAAAACTTTGGGTCAGGCCGCTGGGCTCTCAGGACATCTGCATCTGGGTTTTGCTTGACCCATTACAGCATTTTGGCCAATGTCCCGATGGGAAAGTTCTGAGAATTCCTGGGGACGAGGACCAGTATTTGGAGGTTAGCTCATCACTGCTTGTACTCTGCCTCTGCTTTTAACATAGACCAGCTGCATCATTAACACACACTTCCTGGTAAAGTGCTCATTAAAAAAAGAATATTCCCCTACCCAAATCAATGAGAGGCTCAAGAGAGAGCCTGCCCAATTTGCTGGTTAAATATGGTGGCCTATCCCTGTCAGAACACTCAAACATATTGATTTTATCAGGATAGATGTGCAGACAATGCTAAAAAGTTCCAGCATGCCTGAGAAGAGACAGCAGGTCCTGCATGCCAGTCTTCACTGGTTCCCTTTGGTCACCTCTCTCTGGAAGGGCATGCACATCCAAAACAGCAGGGAGAAGAAAGGAGAAACTGAAGGTTTCTGGAAGATCATTTATTTTCCCCCAAAATGCACAATTAGAGCTTTGAATAACAGTGGTTTTTCAAGGAAAGGACAACATTCTGGGGTTTTCTGTAGACTCAGGAAGACAAGACTGTACTGGTTTGATGTCAGTTGGTTTGGGGGAGGTTTTCTTTGCAACTACGATGCTAGAAATGTCTTTAATAAAGAATATATTATATACATATGTATTTATACATATATAATATTACTTTCGATATTTCTTCAGCTGCCAAGTGCAGTGAGAATTTTTTTAAAATCTCAGGCAACCTTCCAAGTTGCATGTTCCTGTGTGAAATCTCACCCATGCGCGCTTTTAGCTGACCTGTATTCCGAACTAACTTCAGCTCATATTCACACATTGTGCATGTTGCAGAGCTATAAATGACTGGGCATGACTAACTCTAGATAAAAATCTCTTTTCTGTTCTGGGCAGATGGACTAGGTGGTTGGAATACATCTGGGTGTGAAATGCAATACACGGATATGAATTATACAATCTGTTATTGTAACCATCTTACCCATTTTGGAGTCCTGATGGTAAGTACTGTGTGAATCATCTCCCCAAAAATTCGAAAACTAAACTATCATCACTGGATTCTTAGGAGAGAAAACAGAAGGTTTATTTCTAATCTAGCTGTTGGAGAACTGTATCTTGCTTTAAAAGTTAATAACAAGAAGATAAGAAATTTTAGGACAGACAAAACCAAGCCAAACCCTGAATGAACCCTCAAACCCAGTACAAATTCATTTTTGCAGCAGCTGTCCCTACATCTTTACAATTTTGCTTCATTAATGTTGCTGCATAATTTTCAGTATTGGAAATATGGTGGTAATGCCTAATACCTGTCAACTGCTGTTATATTTCTCTGGAAGTTTTATTACTGAAAGCATCCATCTAAAAATGGATCTGAATGTAAATATGGAAAGGACCAATATTATCATCTTTTACTTATATGGCATCAAGCATGCACTAGTTTCTTTAGCAAAATCCCAGCTCCCCAAAGCTTAATATCAAAACAGGCAAGGTACAGGTGAAGAATGAGGAGTGAGTTGCAACAAAAAGTGACGATGGCTGGGAAATTCCAAATAAACTAGGGATCGGATACCAGCCAAGAGATAAAAACCCCACAAGGGGTAACTTGAGATCTATTATTTGCCTCTGGCATATGCAACACGAAGATAAACACATAGTTGTGCTTAACCTAAGTGTCCCCTAGAGGTCAGCAGTACCCTACGCAGAGATAGAGGCAAGAACCGTCTGTGGTAGTAAAAATGTTTCTTTGACGGGAAGATTTGGATGTTGTGCAGTTCAGGCGGTCTGTCTTGTTTCTAATTAAAGCAATGGGCTTAAACCTAATTTTAAAACCACATTTTTTATCCACTGTCATTCCTGCAATGTGTAATAACTGTTTAACAGCACAGAGGGTACCGGATTCTGCAAACACAGGGTTCCAGGGTCACGTTAAGCAATAGCGATAGCGACAGACTATGGCAGGAAACCAGAGTCATGTCACGAACATCTTTGGGATCTACAGTATGAGAATGAGGCCCATTCTGTTGGATAGTTTTCAGAGCCTTGTGCTTGGTAGGAGTTTTGACTTGATGAGTCCTCTCAGACATGGAAATATCTAGCACTTTTCTGCAGTCCACACTCACAGCAACCACTATGTTAACAAACTAGAGTTTCTTCTGCAAATTGGCAGGCAAGGTTCTTTGGGTAGATATGATGTCTTTTATTAGACCAACTAAATAGCTGGAAAAAAGTTCTTTGCAAAGCTTTTGGGCACAAACACCCCTCTTCAGGCATAGGGAGACTCTGCTGCTGTTATGAGTTCTCCAAAGTAGAAAAGAAGCTGAAGTCTTAACAAGAAGTCGGTGAAGATGCAAGCGAGTGGAATTTGGAAGACAATGGGTAGAGATGGGAGGGAAGGGAGGGAAAAGTGTGAAGAAATGCAAGTGGTCAGCTTAAGGCAAGTTACCTGGTGTGTCAAATGGCAGTGTCTAGTGTTTAATGTGTCATAAATCCAGTGTCTGTATTGGGTCCATGATTTTTTGTATCCAGTAGATTGATGAAGTGAAGTTCATAGGCTCGTCTACGAAAGGTGTTTTGTAAGTTCCCTTTGAGGATTAGAACTGAGAGCTCAGAGTGGCAGTGATTGTCCTGTGAGAAGTGTGCACCCACAGGTAATTGGGTATTTTTGTCTTTGATGGATTTCCAGTGTGCGTTCATTCTGGTGCACAGTTGTTTGGTTTCTCCTACATACTTTCCATCAGGGCATTTAGTACCCTGGATGAGATATATTACATTTCTGGAGGTGCAGGTGTAAGATCCAGGACTGGTGATGGTTCTGTTGTGGGGTGTAGTTATTGTGGGAGTGGTGGAGATGTGTGGCAGGTTTTGCATTTCTTGTCCTGGCATGGTCTGGATCTGTTAGGTGTGGTTTCGGTCATAGGAAGTTTGCTTCTGGTGATGAGGTTAGCAAGGTTCAGTGCTTGTTTAAAGGCTAGGACAGATGGATCTGGAAAGATCTTTTTAAGAATTGGGTCTTCTTCTATTATGGATTGCAACTGTTTGAGGATTTCTGTAAATCAACCTTTTAACTTAAATGTTTTCGGTGGTATCAGAATCCTGATGGAATTGTGGGATAGTGGAAGAATATTTCCTTTCTAGTTTCTTCACAAAATATTAAATGCTAGATACTGTCATTGTTGCTAGGATTCCAATACAGTCTTAAGCGAACGGTTTGTAAAAAACGCTAAGAACAATTTAAAAGAACACAGAATAAAAATTGGTTTCCTTCCCCAATGTGCAAATGAAGTTGTTTTCTTTTCCTGCCGGGCACAGACCTGGTCAGGGTAGTGACTGGAATTCTTTATATTGTGACCTAGGACTTATCCCGGACTCCAACAGATCCTGTGAATGACCGTATATTAACTCTGATAACCCATGCAGGATGTGGTGTCTCTTCCCTTTTCCTAGGGGTAGTATTGGTGATATACCTTGCCCTTGAGTAAGTTGATTCCTCTTTGCTTTATTATTTTTTAAAGTATCAGCAACAATGACTTTACAATCACTGTGGGAATTTTCAGTACAATCAATACTATGAGTAACAAGACAGAAGGAGATTTGAATTGGATATGAGACTTGATTTGGATATGTGAATATGGTGAAATAATTTGGATTGAAATGATCATGTTTCAGGACATAAGCCAACCTCCAACTCATGGAGGTTCAGGATATGTTATTTCAGAATTGCCTACAGAAATGTTTGGTGCAGCTGCCTCTGAAGCATCTGATACTGGTTGTTCTTATAGGGGCTTGGCAAGTCCTCTGTTCCTAACATGCATTCCATATGCTCTTGGTATGGGTAGAGTATCCTTTCAGGGGGCTGAGATATCTTTACTGAAAGTATGCGCATTCAATGATACAGTCCCAATTCTATAAAAGGTGTTGAATGAAATGTAAAGAAAAAGACCTTTCCTATATAAACACTGCCTTGAAATTCTTCTTTGGGAAGTGACAGGTAAAAATGGGTTTAGCTGTAAATCACTTCATGCTACAGGCAGCCATTTTTAAGGCTACTGAGCATACATTCCTACTACTTTGTGTTAGAGAAAAAATAGGAGAATGCTTCAGCTGCAAGGGCAACTGCACTATGACAGCACTGGATGGGTGCCACATCTCTTTTCCTTTCTATTTTAGCAAGCTTCGGAGAGATTATCCTTCCAAAATCCTGATCAACCTCTGTGCTGCACTGCTGATGCTGAACCTGATATTCCTGGTCAATTCCTGGCTGACATCATTTAATAACCACGGCCTTTGTATCACAGTAGCTGTGTTCCTTCACTACTTCCTGCTCACAGCCTTCACGTGGATGGGTTTGGAATCTGTTCACATGTACTTAGCTCTCATCAGAGTCTTCAATACATACATTCCACACTACATCCTTAAATTTTGCATTGCTGGGTGGGGTAAGTAAACTGCTTCTCTCTGGACAGCTGTGCTTTTGAGATAGTGTTCTGTTTGCAAAAGTGTGTCAGGACGGGGCACCACTGTAAGGATTCAGGATGGATGCCGCAGTCCAGGCGTGTCCTACTGACAGCTGCATGGGGAGAATAGCAGATAGGGGAGAATGCATGGGGAGAATAGCAGATAGTTCCTGTCCATCAAGCGCAGGGTTCGAGGCAGATGGATCTGTGCTATCTGTGAGTCAGTGCCTGTGCTCAAGCGCTTTTTGAGTAAGCCACATCCACTGTTGGAGCAAGATTGTGACTGGCCCCTACCTGCATAAGCAAAAGGAGACTAGGCTTAAGATGTCTCTCTGCCTGTCTTCTACCACTTAGGCACAATGGTCACCCTGTGGGCACTAGCAGGATGGATGTCCTGGGACTGTTGTTCTGTTGAGTTGGCTGGAGAGTTGTTACATTTAATGACCTCTTTTAAAAACCACCTGTCATATGTTACCTATGTTGATTTTACATACAACTTACTCCACTGACTACTGGCCTCACAGAGTTCTGCTTTGGGGCAGCCGTGTGCAAGTGTTGCTGTCTGCAGAAATCATTCTTCATAAAATGATAAAAAAAGCAGGAGATGCCAGCAGTGTGGCAAACAGAAAAGCGAGTGGAAATGGAGACATGAACATGAGCCCGCTGAAAAATGCCAGCCTCCATTAGCTGGCGGTGCAAAGCACTGCTGCCAATTTGTCTTTTGCCACCGTTGGGCTTTTTCTAGTGATCAGTAGGTGTTATTTAGCAGGCTGGATCCCTTCTGGAGATGTGCAGGAGCTCTCCAAAATTTTGCAAACAGAGATATTTTTATTCCTACTCATCTGCAATTTACATAAATAAAAGTGGTAACCATGCTCTACCACAAATACAGAATCCCACCAATTTCCAAAAAAAGCTTCAGGGGCAGAAAACAGAGCATAATTTGACCCCCCCCCTCCCATGTATGTCTGTGCTAAAATAATTCTGGCATAGCGATCAGAGGTTGCTGCTTCTATATTGTCTAATTTTTTATTTAATGTCTCTTTCACAGCATCTGATGAAGCAAACCATTGCTTATGAAAGCTTATGCTATGTATTTCTGATTTAGTCTATATTATAAGCTGCAAATTGATCCCACCTTCTGCCTGACTTCAGACGAACTCAGCTAATTATCTCTCTCTTGCCTCCCATGTGATCAGGACTACCAGCTGTTGTGGTTGCTATCATACTCATAATAAAAAAAGACTTTTATGGCAGTAGATCACCGTCTGAAAGCAACAACCCATTCACCGATTTGTGAGTATGATGTTTGAGGCTCTTTGTTGTTCCCTGACCTGTAGACTGCTAAGGCCAGAAGAGGAGAAAGAAGGCTAGAAGAAACTTCCTCCCTCCTTTTAATTCTTCTGTTGCATTCCAACCTCTTTCTCCCTATTCAGCCACTTTATGTGTCAATTCCTCTTCATTTTGGGGGACTCTCTGCCGCTGGAGCATCCCCTGATTTGACATCTTCATATGCTCCAATACCTTCTATGAGTTCAGTGGAGCCTATACATAGAATAATTAGGCCTGGTGTTCCACGTATTGTCGAAAGCCCCAGTTTTTTTCCCTTCTCATTGTTGTATCTCATCCATCATATCCCACCACTTGTAGTTTTGGACTACTCAGTGAGATCACCTCAATCTTTCCTCTTTTCCAGGGAAGAAAAATTGAAGTCTGTTAACTTTCCTTCTGCCATCTTTACATTAGGAAGCCTCCTACTTGCATTTTACTGCCCCTAGCTAAGAGAATACTAACCCTTTTAGCAATAGGACTAGGTTGAGTGTTTGCACTTGCTACAGACATGGCTGCATAAGGAAGCAATTACATAGCACAGGAATGTGTATTACCATGCTGGAGCAAAGGGGAAGAAGAAGGGAAGGAATCTGTTCCCGGGTTAACTGAATATTATCTGTAGACAATCTAACCAGTGTCCACCCATGTACTCTGCTGATACCAGAAGAGGTCCCTAGTTATTAATTTTTAATGCTGTATGTTTTCTCCCTTCCTGCAGCTGTTGGATTGAAAATAATGTCGTCTTTTACATCTCTGTTGCGGCCTACTTCTGCTTCATATTTTTGATAAACATGGTGGTATTTATTGCTGTTCTTGTTCAAATCCATTTCATGAAATCAAAGACAAGAACAAGGTCCAAGGACTGGAAAAAGCGCTTTCTCCATGACCTGAAAAGCACCATCAGCTTGACTGCCTTGCTTGGTCTAACATGGGGCTTTGCCTTCTTTGCCTGGGGACCAGTAAAGATTTGTTTCCAGTATCTCTTCGCCATTTGTAACACACTGCAAGGTAACCTCTGTATGAAGGGCTGACATAAATATGCCATCACAGTATCAATTTTTGGGGGGTAATATGTAAATACATTCAGAGCATCATCTGATTGAAGTGGAGGGTATTACATGGCTTTGTTTCTACAATTAGTACCATTGGCTGCTTATACACGTGCTCCTTGGCATTCTAATTAGAATACATTAGAGCAGACTCAATTAATTGAGTCTGCTCCATGTTCTAATAAAAACGACCTGGCGTTGCTGCAGCATCATGTGTATTAAGCCCCTGCATTTCAAAATGTTCATGGGGGCACTTTAACTAAACCTCATTCAAGGAGGTTTAGATAAAGCATCCTACAGCCATTTTTAAATGTGTGGGGGCTTAATACATATGACACTGTGGTGTTTTAATTAGAGTGGCTTTTGCAGCACCACTCTCATTAAAATACCCATCCTCCCAAGCGGGTGTATAGGCAGCCTTAGATTTTGTAATAGTAAATAAGATGGTATCTGGAATGTATTTATATCACTGCTATAGGCTACTAGGGAAGAACTTGTAACGTCTTTCAATTATGTGTTTTTTTAGGGGCAAGCACGATCCATTTCATTTGGGCACAGAAATGCATACTGGGATTTTCCAGGGACTAGGCCAAGGGTGGCCAACATGCGGGTGGTTGCAGGTCGCATGGGCAGCCTCTGTGTGTGGCATGTGTCATAGCAGGAAGGGGACGGGCAGCACAGCAGCTGATAGGGCAGGAAGCAGAAAGCAGAGCAGAGATCAGACAGAGAGTACAGAGTAGGGAGCAGAAAGCAGAGCAGCAGACTGGACAGAGGAAAGGGGATCAGAGGGGCACTCAAGGAGGATGTGGGACTAATTTGTGTCACACCTGCCAAAAAAGTTGGCTCCCACTGAATTACTTGATTGTCCCAATGCCAAATCTAGAGGACTTTTCCAGTGACCTGCCAGTTCAGGTGGAGACTTCAACAGAAGAAAACCCCTCAGTTCAGGTCTGCACTCACATAAATACAGGCAGGGGGTATGCCTCTCTGAGCTGTAGACAAAATGTCTGTGATCGAGGAGCGCACGAGATATTTAGGAAGGAAAAGGAAGGCTGGTGAATCGATCAGAGACCACCTAAATTCTTCTCTCCTCTCCTTTCAGGGGTCTTCATCTTTGTGTATCACTGCCTCATGAAGGAGAATGTGAGGAAGCAGTGCCGTGTACACTTCTGCTGGGGAAGGTTTCGGCTGAATAATTATTCTGGTAAGACGCAAAAGCTTCTTGCTTTTCTTGGCTCATCATGTAAAGCTATTAATGGCATCAGAATTAAAATGGGAATGCTTTAGTATTACAGCTATGCTACTCCTATGCTGCCATTTAAGATTAATGAGATAGCTGCAATGAAGGAAGCTGTTTGGTATATTTTTATCTAATGCCATATTTTTTGTTAATAGAAGTGTTTGACTTGACTTAATCAACTTCTTTTTGTCACCATCTTCCTGTGGTGCAGCCATGTAGTGCCTGCTATTCAAGGCTCTGAAAACACTTATGCCCATGCCCAGTACAGGGCCTGTTCCTTATGGCACATTCACACTACAGCGGAAAGAGGTGGTGCCTGCCCCAATAGTGCAGATTTTCTGCTATTCCCAGTATGAGGTAGAAGGATATTAGATCTTGTTGCCTCTCTGTGACTGTCTTTGCAGACTGGGCCTCAGTTAATGCTGTGAATAGTTGGTATGTTGAGGAGGCTACAGGACATATATTTCAGGGGTGCTTCAGCCTCACCTCTGAACCTGTACCTACAACACATTTCACCCACTTTCAGGGTAGGTGCAAATAGCACGCTTATGCAGAATGTTAATCTGCATAGGCAAATACACACTGCACATGCAAAGATGAGCATGCTGCATCCTGGGCCTAATTTTAGATTCTGTTTTTGGAGATGTGGCATCAAATTACTAGATTGCTGGTCCCCTGGTTTTACTTCACTACTTCCTGTGACATGACAGCTCAAGGAGCCCTCCACATGCTGCCATAGAGAAGCCAGTTGAAAAAACCTCCTGCCTCAGAAAGATTAGTGCACCAATGTATAATCTATAATGAAGCAGTCTGTTTAACACACACACTGCGCCTCAGCTCATGCTTTTCAAGAACAGGCTAGTGTTGGGGATGGTGCAACTCTGTGACAGGAAGACAGGAGGAGAGCACAAGTGCATCTCTGTGGCATCCACAGCATCTTCTCCCCAGGGCTTTGGCCACCTCTGTCTGATGCAGAGACGATGAGGTCAGGACTCCACCTGCTTTCCATCTCCTTTGGAGGGGCTCTCCAAAAGGCTGCAGTTGTACTTGATTCCTGCATGGGATGAAGGAGGTGTAAGCTCTCAGTATCAGTCCTCTCTTGCACCAAGCATGGGGATACTGCTAGAATTGCAAGGTGGGATTGGAGCTGAGGTCTACCTAGCCAGCACCCTGCCTTCAGTAGTGGTCAGTGCTTACAGTTCTAAGGTAGGTTTATCAAAGCAAGATTATTCCCATCTGCCATAAATACCACGAACAGGTACAGCCCACAATGACCAAGCTATAATCTATGCCTGCCCTAAGCCACGTGTACCAAAAGTTTTGCCTCCCGTATGCTGTCTCATTCCCAAACTCCACACTCTCTCATTTCAGACTGGAGTGGGTCAGGGTCAGGATATAAGCCAAGAAATGTAGAGGATAATTTATTCTTCCATTCCTTGAAGTCAACTAAGTCCATGAAATCTAATGGAACAAGCTCAACTTCCAATGGCTCCAGCTGCCTACAGGGGACTTCTTTGGATATGAACTTCAGAATAGGTAAGAGGAAAGCAATGTACACCGGTTTCCATGAACGCAAAGTGTAGCAAACCAAATGGTTGTCAGACCCCAAAGTATAGAAATAGGAGACATTTTCCCACCATGTCTAGGCTAGACCAGAACAGTGGGCTAAATTCTCCCTTACAGGTTGTTTCAGCTGGGCACAGATAAGTGGAGATGCTGTCAAAAGAAGAATCCCAGCAAAGAAGAGCGCCCCCCCCCCCCCCACACACACACTTTAAAGGTCTCTAAACTTGGGCACCCAAAATCAGAATTTATTTTTGAAAGCCTGGCATTGTTTCTTTCCCAAGCATATCTTGTCTCCCTCTTAATAAGGCTTTGTAACGAGAATCAGCACATAAAGGTGTCTTTCTAAATGGGTGAAATGAAACTATGGCTACTCAAAAATCACACTTTGTTTATTCTGTCTAGGTGAGGTGCATTACAATCCAGGTGCTCTCATGCCACCTGATCATGAGGCCAGATGTCCTTGGACAAGAAGAGTATCACCCATGGATGTACAACTGCACTGTACTCAGAAGTCTAGGTTCTTACAGTGACACTCAATCTAGCTATCTCTGATATGCTGATGACTGTCTTGTTTTGTGCCTTGTACAAATTAATGCTGATATCCGTATTTATTTTAATTATATAATTAGCATTCTGAAGATGGTTACAGGGCTAAAGTCTTCTTGGAGTCATGTTGATACAACCCCATTAACTTTAGTGGGTTCATGTACATGTATGGAGAAATTAACATACCAATGTGGGTAAGATTTTATGAAATTTGGCCCCTGTTGGTTAGTGTTCATTTGACAACGGTATGCTGCTGGGGGTCAGCATATTATACAAAGATCTCTTAATTATTTTTGCAACTGGTATACTAATTAACTAGCATCAAGACATTCAAATCAGATCCAGATACAAATGCTATGTTTAATTTATATTTAACAAAATAAAGAACACATGAAATACATTAGGTGTGGTGTTTCTAAGGGAGAATAATTTGAAACAGCCATGGATCTTATAGAAAAATCTCAAACTTTGTGGAGTTTGAGTTTTAATGGGTTTAGCAAACTATTGTTGCTTCAGTTTATGCAGTCAGCACCTTACCACTTCCTATAAAGCCTTCTTTAAAAAACGTTTCTCTTGTTAAAATAAAGCCTATCTTAACTTTTAGTATAGTAGTATACATCACTTAATAGTCACAGAAACTAGGATAAAAATAAAAGGTAGCTTCTCTAAGGAGAATTACTTATATTTCTCATTGAAAATATTCTCTTCTCCACCCCCAGCCCTTTCTCACAGCCTCCTTCTGCATTCCACTCGACCTGCTCTATTCCTTTTCTCATCTGATACTTCCAGTTCCTTTCCCCCCATCTTTCTTATAAGGATCATGTGCCCCAAATGCTCAGTTTTCAGCCATGCTTTTGTGCCATTTCAGTATTTTCAATATTTTCAGACATGGATCTCTAGGCTGAGAACTTGCCTTCTTAGGATAGAGCCTGATCAGTTTGGGAAAATGATTATATGAAGCAGCTGCCTGTGCTGGAAGGGGACTAGACTTGATAACTCAGGAAATCCCTTCCAGTTGTATGTGCTTGCTTTCAAATGTGCTGAGCTCCTGGGAACTGTGAGCACTCTTTACTTCTGGAAATAAAGGCATTTTGATTTAGAAATCTAAATTGAGATTTAGGGGCCCGATTACATGTTTGACAGTATTGCCCAGCATCTTCAAGAGAAGTTTAAAATGAGGTAAAATTAAGTTTGCCTATGCCCAATAATCAGTATAACAGACATTTGAATGTACGACTTGAGAATAATTAATAAATAATGCAGAGTATTGCTTCTTCCTGTCAAAAATAATCTGTTTTATACAAAATTCTTCTACCGTTCCTGGAGCTGACTATTGAATCCCTTCCTGAAGAAACATTTTGTCCTCAATTCATTAGGAGCTGAATGCTATTACGGTTTCTTAAAATGGCAACATTTCAGCACAGAGGCTAGAATAATATCGTTTGCTAATCCTGCCTGATAGATTAAACAACTTCCCTGCGTTGTGCAGGGCCTTATCCAACTCCTGCTGAAATCAGTGGGAATTTTTCCAGTGACTGCTGCAGGAATTGAGATCAGGCCTCTGGTCACCATGCTGTTTCTGTAAAGTATGAATTTGATCTTTATAAGAATTATTGCTTGGCATAAAGATACCATCCAGGGAATGGGAGGCTTGCTCTTTTACGAAAGGCTTTTTTCCCCAACTACAGTATATTTAAATCAGTGACTGACATCCCAAGCTTCACTTGTGAATGCTTTCCTCTATATCATTCAAGCTCATTATCAATCTAAAGGTTTTTTTTATAATTGCTCTCTAATACATTGAAAGAGTAACCTTTTCCAATGACAAAAAGTGAAGGAATATAATGGAATGATGCTTTAGAGCCTATATTTGCAACAGCAAGTATAAAAGGTTCTTTTATTCAGTGAATAACTCCCACACAGCAATTAGTGGGGAGGATGAATATTTCAGTGTACAGAAGCTACAGCCAGCCTACTTGAAATTAGACAGATAACCTTCAGGTTTTTGGCACTGTGGGAGAAAGGTTAGTGTTTAAAAACAAACAAGCAAAAAATCCCACCTAACGACTCTGTGATTTGAAATTTCTGTTAATGAGAGAGGAACCTAGTATCAGATGCAATTCAGCAACTGGCAGAGATACACTTGCATCGACACCCACAATTTGGGTTAGTGCAGGGCTACCTATTTCTTTTTCAGCAGGGCTGTTTATATCAGCTATGTGCTTTAAGTCCATTACTAAACATCTTTGCAAGTGTATGACAAGGTATTTAAGAAGGTGTCCTTTTTTCTGAAGATTTAAGGCCACGGAAAAATGAGGTGGGTAAGGACAGAGGGTGAGGTTTTGTGCTGTGCCTTCCAATCGTGGAGGGCTGGAGATGCCACCAGTGGAATAAAATGACTTTACTCTGTAGTAAAAGTGGAGAGGACAGCCGATGTGCAGCATTACACTGCTGTTAGTCACTTCACTCCAGGCTAAAGCTACTCTGCGGAAAGTGAGGCGTAACGACCTTCCAGTGTAAGTGATATCAAGTAGTTGGTTGCTCCAGTGTGGGAATACAAAAGTGACTTAAGGCCAAATATGTTGTTTCTCCCAGCTGGCCTGGAGAATTGGGCCCACCAGGCTGCTTACACACAGGGGCGGATTGAGAGGGGGTGCAGTGGGGTGGCTGCACCCCCCTTTTGGACTGGATCATACCCCAGGAGCCTCTGGGGACTTTTTTAAAGTCCCCAAAGCAGGTGAGACTCCCCACTCCCTTCCCCTCAGTGCTCAGAGGCACCTCCCTTCCCCTCCTCTTTCCCTCATCTGTGTCCCTGCTGTCCAGGGGACCAGGGAGCTCCTGTCCTGGGAGCTTCAGAGCTGCTGCTGCCCACTCCAGCTGGGCTAAGCAGGGGCTGGGCTTGGAAGCTCCTGGACAGCAGGGAAAGCAGTGGTGGTGGTGAGCTAGTGTGGAGCCTGAAAGGAGGACTCCTGCAGCACGGGTTGCTGCTTCTGCACCCCACTTTGCCAAATCCTGGCTCCCCCCCCGATTGCACACAAACATTTCTATGCTATACCCCCTAAGATTTTTCCAGGCTGGCACTTCAAAAACAATGTGTTTATTGTGATAAATTACAGGATTAGTGGAAGGGAATATACATGCAGATTTAAATCCATGCAACTATTGTGTGTCACGCTTCATTTCTCCAGTGGCTTGGAGGAGCTGGAGAAGGATGATCAGAACTGGATAAAGAAACCAGGCAGTCTGAGCCTGCAGAGGTAATAAGTAGATCACCCAGCAGACAGAAGTTGCTCTGATTTACTGAAAGCTTTTGATAAGGACACTCACAAGGAGAGGAACCAAGAAACTGGGTAAGTGATGAGAAACAGAGATGCTGGAATGGGGGCTGCTCTTCAGGTTGGTGAGATGCAAGCAATCAGTCTGTTTCCAGTATTAAAGGAGCAGTGAACACTCTTCCAGCACGTGGATTTTCAGTCCTCGGTCATCCCTGTTCATTTTGTTTTCTTTTTGAAAAGCAAAATATGAAAGCAAATTAAAAAAAAAAATCTGTCACCTTGCTTATACAAAATACGAAGTGCCATTTGTTCTAAGAAGGCAGTTAGCTCACTTCCACTCTCCATCATATGTCTAATGGCTCTTTCAGCTAAGCAGTGTATCATTTATGTTTCAAATGCAGCATTGTTTAGGTTGTCAGCGAGGATGAAGATGTGTAATTTTCTTTGGGCTGAATTAATACCTCCCGCACTGATGGCGTTACGTTGCTCCCCTGCATCATATTGTCATTGACATTCTGTCACAGATTTGTGCAGTGATATTATTCACAGGAGTAGGAGACACACAAAGACAAATCTAATAAAAATTGTTATGCACTTGTGAGTCACACACTCACAATTCATTTTAAATGCCGGAAACAGCTTCTGATGCTCCAGGTCTGGCTTGGAACGTGAACCGCAGGCTTGAGGTATGTTACAAATGCAAACATAGCCTCCACACCGGGGTGTCAGTTGCATTTAGCCGTGTGTGCTCTCTCTGAGATTATGCTGAACTAAAGCTCTTTTGATTGCTAAATTGTTCTCAGTTACCCTTAAATTTCCTGTTTACAGCTCATACGTACACTGGAAAACCAGGTTCTATTTTAAACTGGCTTAGAGAAAGGATTTGAAGGAAAAAAATATGTGTTGATGACTACTGGATGTCAAATCACAGTTGGCTCTTAACATTGAGTTGAATGGAGACATGAGGGTCCACATTGCACAAAGGTTGATGGGTAACCTGCAGGACCCCAGCACTGGCCCCAGAAGACAAAGTGACTCAAGTGCCCCTGAGGGGTGGGGAGGATCCCAAAGGGAAGCAAATGGGAGCCCAGTACTGCTTAGTCCCAAGCCTTTTAACCCGAGGACCATGCAGCTCACACTGGACATGTCTACATGTACATAATTTGGGCGTATTAAGTTTAGTACCAGGTACTAAATGTACCATAAATGGCGCTACTGCACAGTAGCCCCAGTGCACATCTTTTACGTGATGCTGATGTGCAGTAGACTAATTCTACTGCACATTAGTGCGCTAGTGCTTTTCGCCATGACATACTAATTAATGTGCAGTAGAATTAGTCTACTGCACTTTTAGTGTCTTGTGTAGACACACCCACAGAGTTGCATCTTCCTGCAAGGGTACGTAGGCAAATTGCATTCTAGCCCACTTACTTATGGTACTTTAACCACAGCTCAACAGACATATAACTTACTGCACTAGTGTTAAACCTTAGTACAACTCAATTTAAATTATCTGTTGATGTCCTATCATCCTACAGGAGCAGGTTCAGTTACATGCATAGCATCTCCCTAGATGTGCACGCCCTCCTTAAATATCATTTTAGATATAAGAATACTGGTTTTATTTGGCAACTGAAGAGTAAGTCATTATGGGAAACCTGCTTGGAGGTTAAAAATCAAAATATGGGGGAAGATAATTATCTATTGCATCATTTAGCTGTTAAACCTTAGTGCACAATATGGCATGCTTTTAACTTTCAGAGTATTTAGCATATAATAGCAAGCTAATGGATCTACATTAAAGACATATATAAGTTTTAAGGATGCCCATAAGAATTTCTCTAGGTGTGCTGTTTCAATTTGCTGAGCATTCATCTATGAGAAATTAAGATTTTTTTTTTTATATTCACTTCTCTCTGTGCTCAGACATGACACCAAATCCATTCGAGAACAGGTTCTGACCATTCAATCCCTGAAGCTAGCTAAGGATCCTTGCAAGATGTCAAGAAGGTGGGGAGGTGATACAGCACTGGGGGAGGATGACAGTAGGTGTTTGGAGCTAATGACTGCTAAATGCATTTAATCTCCTGTCAAATATTGCAAGGCTAATTGAATTCCACCAGCTCCTCTACCGAACGGTCTAGCTTATACTTTTTAACAAGTTTGGAAGCCATTCCCTAAGACTTTAACCAAGAAGTTATCATTCTTGGTGCTGCATCATTGAACCCTGATTCTGACAGCTCATCAGCACTGCCCTTCTGCCACACTGAAGGAGTGGGATGGTGTTATTCCTTTCCCTGGAGATAACGATAAACCGTGAACTATTTGAAAGAGCATTTGGCTAACTCAGGTTCAAGTCCAGATTTAAGAACTCATTTCTAGTTAGATGTTACTATGAGCTCTTGTCACCCAGTCTGTCTCCTCCTGACTTGGTAGCCTTGTTACACCATATGTGATTTCAAATTAAGCCCTGCATACTGGATAGCCAGTATGAATATAATGTATTTTGCTCATGAAAAAATAGTGTCTGAGAAGTAGTAATCAGATACTGTTTGGAGTTATGCAGTACCAACTAAATGGTTACTTGAGTTTCCTCAAGGGAGGCTGCCTGTTTTGAAGAGTTTTGTCTCCTGCTGCTGGAGATGAGGTACCCTCTGAAGAGAGGGGCCAACGGCAAAATGGAAATGATTAAATTGGAAGATGAAAAAAGTTTTATGCCTCTGTAGTTTTTGGTGGTGAAAGGCATCAGATTTACAGTCCTAGAAACTCAACTCCCTCATTTTTCAGTGCAAGTTTTCTTACATTCCTTTGACATGCCTGGCAAGTCAGGAATGGGGCACAATCATGAAAAGTATCAGTTGTCTTAAGCCACTGAAGAGAACAGGTAATAATATTATGCCCATTTTAGAGAGGGATTAATGTAGGCTCAGAGCAATTAAGTAATGCCACACAAAAAAACAGTGGAAGAGCTGAACATTGTACCTAGAGGTGTAGGCTGCCAGCCTTTTGTTCAGGACATCTGTGAAGAGAGATTTCATGCTCTGTGCATTTGAGTTCTGAGCCTCTCTGATGACCTTGCCTAAACAGGTGCCAATTTGTGCTAATTGAGAGTTTTTCTGTGATGCACTGTACTTTGCCAGGTGGGCACATGCAAACGGACTGGAAACAAACCCCATAAATCACTTAGGCTACCGAGTATCTATCGGATAATAATTTCATAGTTTCATAGTAAGTAGGGTCGGAAGGGACCTGAGCAGATCATCAAGTCTGCCATGGCAGGAAAGAGTACTGGTGTCAAATGACCCCGGCAAGGTGTTCATCCAACCTCCTTTTAAAGACCCCCAGGGTAGGAGCCAGCACCACTTCTTTTTAATTGGCACTATTGATCGGAGCTGTATTCAGCTCAGTGACCTTATATTGCCATAACTTAATGTTATTAACAACTTCCATTTAAACAGAAATTTTTAAAGCTGTATCTCAGGTGTGTGATGAAAGTTAAAGCCCAGCTCTGTGTGTGGCAGGCCACTGGTTATATGAGTCCCAGGCCATATACAACTTCCTTAATACAGAGATGAAATATTCACGACCGGTCAAGTAGAAGCTAAGGTGAGGAAGGTATCATCCATGCTGTTGGGTCAGATGTCACATATTTCTCTTTGAAAAAGGATACTAGAAATACTGCCTTATCATAAAGAAAGTATAGAAATTAAAATGCAGAGGTTTGTTTTGGGCTTTTCTATGAATCACAGAGACTGAAGAAGACGACAGAGCAAGGCAAGAGGGGAGAGAGAGAGATTACAACAATGTGCATGATCCCTTATCTTTTTATGGTTCTAGCAGAAGCAATTCAGATAATGCTGGCAAATCTGTAACTTCAGAGGCTCCCAGGTCACAGAATCTGTAACAGAGCATGTGAACCAGGTCTGCATTCCCATTACTTGGGTATCAGTTCCGGTGAGGCTAAAGATCCTGGTAGATGGAGTACTCAGAAGGGTTTTGTGGCTGGGAGCTGGATCTCCTGGGAGAAGGGGCCAGTCTATAAAAGAAACATTCTTGTGGTCAGTAAGGAGACAGTAGGGACTGAGATCTAGAGCGAGCCTTGTCATATTGTCCCTTCTGTGGGTAGGGAACCACTCGGGGAAGCTAGCTGACAGGAAACCTCCCTGAACCCTCTCCACAGCTATGTGGGGACTGTTTTCTAGGCAAGAAGAATGGCTGGCCCTGTCCTCACGCTTGAGAGCCCTTCTCTTGGGAAAATGGGTGGCTCTGCCACATTTCAATGGCCAAGTGTCATCAACTCTTGAGACTGAATTTGTAAAACTTTAATCTTCAGTGTGGGCATATAAAAAGCTATCAGAACCCATGAGGAGAGAGGGGACCTGAACACACAGCTTCCCAAAATCAGGAGTAGACAGCCAGTTCAGCATCTCCTTACTGTTATTTAACTGTTTAGGAAGATGATTGTCAGTCCTCGTAACAAAAAGATAGAGACATATATCAGCCAGCCACAAACAGATGGGAGAAACTATTAAGTGAGACTGTCAAAGCAATTGCAGTAATCAAGCTTGAGACATTAAAAAAAAATTAAAAGGCAGCTAAATATCTCTATGCAGAGAGAGTAAAATAACAATAACCTAGGAAGGGGCGCATCTACACGAGATGTTTACTGCACAGCACACTAATTAGCTGTGGAGTAAATGTCTCAGGGTCTACATGTGCACCTCTGTTAGGCTGCAGTTAACTAATTTACTCCACAGCAGGATAGTATTTGTATTTTACAGAGTAAAAAACTCTGCAGCAGTGCACGTAGTTGGCTGCGACACAAGGGTGCTTGCTTGCTGGCTAGCCCCATACTGAAGTACCTGTGTGTCTCGGCCAGCCCCCCCACAGCACACTGAACCAGGGGGAGCAGCCCTGGGCTGGCAGGCTGACGCCCTGGACCCCGCAGCCAGCCAGGGCTGTTCCGCCCCAGTCCAACATGCTGCACGTGCAGATGCATGCCTGGCAGCAATAAACTCTGGAGCAATAAGCTTTGGAGTTTATCAATGTGCATTAATAGGCATGTATAGATGTGCCCAAGGTGAATTACAATAATCCTGAAGGAAATAGGTTAGTGAATTTTGTGGAATATCCCTGTTTATAAATCTGTATACCTGCCAGTTTAGCTACGAAACATTCTGACTGATTTCACAAAAAGCAATCAACTCTGCATGACCAATAGGATGATGAAAATATAATAGAAATATGCTACTGAGAATATTTAGTTGGGCTAATAAAGGATACCACATTTACCCGAAGAATCTTGACTGAGAATAATTATACTTCAGACAAATGTATTTCCCTAAAAAAATTGTGGTTTTCTCTACATTTTGGTTTGCTGCAGAGCAAATGCCTTTGAAAGGAATTTTTCTGAGTGGGTGCACAGTATATGGAAATGACTTAAGACAGCAATCAGGCTGCATTAAAATAGAGTATTTGCATTCAAAGATAGTGAAATAAAACACTCCATGAAGTGCTTTACTTACATTCTGAGTTTAAAAGAAACATGCATGTCTGTAATGTAGTACTTTGAGAACAGTCAGAATTACCCAAACTGATTTTCTCTTAACGCCTGAAGAGATGGCTCTAAAACAATCTCTCCGGTTGTTTAGAGTTTAGAGCGATGATGCCATTCTCTTCCTTTTCTGGTTTGGAATTTCTTTACTGAAATCCACTAGAATCTAGTTTTAAAATGTTCTAAAGTTTTTTTTTTCAATGTAGTCAGCTCATTCTGCGAAACTAAAGAATAGCAGAGGATGGATGGACAGAGAAATTCAAACTCCACAAGATGAATGATTTGCATAGGATTTTTTTTTGGCTTTTTCAAGCTGACATTTCCAATTCCTAACTCTGACACTTCAGCTGTGAAAATATTCTCCAGTCTGGAAAGCAAAACACTGCTGGTTTGCTAAGTCGGCAGCCAGATATTCCATCACAAGTGTAAACTGCCTCCAATCCTCCCCAAAAAGAGTCTGTGAGAAGGGGGATGTATGAAGCTGGTAGGTATATGGTCTCTGCATCACAAGAGCAAACATGAACAAGAAGCCTATTGCTGGAGTGTTGCTTGTTATGCAGTTATACTATGCTACATCAGAGATAAAGGCAGGTGGAATAGATTTGTCTTTGTTTTCTTCGTTTACCTGATGTTGTTAACATTTCGGAAAAGGCCTGCCACAAACTCTGCATCGAATCTGTATATCATCTTGGGACCTTTAGATTTGGATCCAGAATCCATCACAGACCTTTGGCTTCAGTTGAGAAACAGACAGAGTGAAATGTGCTTGAAAAGGGGCTTTTGAGTTCTTTGTGGTCTACTTTAACTTGTGCCAACTGTTAGCAGACCCAAGCAGCCAACACGGCAGCTGAATGAGAGTGCCAGGAAAATTCCTTTTCTCTGAATGTGCCCTTTCTACCACCTGCTGGGAGGGCTGGTGCTTTAGGAGCCTCCATGCTACCAGAGGATCCCTAACACTGAGGGGATCTTCCCAGGGCCAGCTCTTCCTCCTCTTCCTTTCGACACTGTGGTACAAAATGCTCAAACTGCAAAGGCAAATGTGAGTCTCAGGCTTTATTGCAAGAACCCCAATCTCTCCAACACGTCTGAATATCCTGAGACTGGAGAGAGGTGGGGAGTTTGGATCCGAATTCACCACTAAACATGGCAACACGAGCAAATCTCTCGTGCATTCATAACTGCAAGTTACAAGATTATCTCAGATCAATCCCAGTTTGAGTTACTCACACACCTGGTGTTTCATTCTCTGTGCTACTCTGAGTACTCAACAGTTGGTAGATTGTATTTGTCCCCCAGTGAATAAAAATAATGAAAGCAATTAGTTCCCAGTGTTTGGAGATACATACTCTTCCTTTACAGGAAATCTAAACATTTTACATAAGTAGCTGACATTAAACTGTCACAATCTGCTACAGTTGCAGAACTCTGTATTAAACATAATGTGCGCTACTATGCCAGTGTGGGTGGACAACATAATCAGGCATCCTCGGCAGCACCTAAATGTGTGAGCAACCTACATACTGTACCCATTTAAAAGGACCTATTAGCACTGATCGTGACAAGAACTTGTCTTCTATAAAAAAAACCAATGAAAGGTCCTAATTTGAATTTTTGATTCACACACCTTTTATGCATGCATGACCCCTTCTTCTAGATGGCCTCATTGTGGGTCTGTGTCCTGCATGACTGCCTGAATGTTACATGGAGCCGAGGGGTAGGTGCAAAGATATTGGCTGGTATACAGAAAATCAAGCATTTGGGGTATGGTTTATGGCTGTATAAAGAGGCCTGCTTTATGCCATGATTTGGTACTGAGATTGGGTGGATCCTATCCATCATGAATTCATGCTTGTTTACAGACATTTACAATCTACATGAATATAGGAGAAGAAGCTAGCATCTAGCAGCAAAGAGACATGGAGGAAAAAAATCTCCAGTTAGCATTCCAGCTCTGGATGCCCAAATTTCAATCCCTAGTCTTCCCTTCCTCCTCCAAGTTTTGGGAATGATTAAGCTGGAAATCAGCCCCAGGGGTCCAGGTCCTAGTACCGTTGCTTACATAGATGCAAGTCAATGAAATCATCTCAGAGCAGAATTTGAGATTTGACTGTTAACTGGCTAAACTAAAGGCATTGAAAACTACAGCACTGGCAAATTTTAATTGATACTGTGAAATAGGAAAGATGCTAGCAAGTTATAGGTCTGCCACAGGTCTGTGCTGTAAGTTCTCCTGCTGCAGTCTTGGTCATTACAAATAACAGGCTTCATAACCTCTTATAGACATGTATAACTTTAAACACAAGCTCATCCATGGAAGTCAATGGGATGGTTCAGATGAGTAAACTTAAAAATCCCTAAGTGAGCAGAACGGGGATACAATTTGCTGCAGCCCACTGCATTCTTATGACATGAGCTAAAAATCAGGATAAAACAAGCACTGCCATATGTCTCTATTTCTTTTCCTACAGATATCTATTAACTGTGTTGCAATGTTTTTATCTAATATTAAGAATAGATTAAGTGTAGTACCATGTTAGCAGATTTTGTACTTATATGTTTCAGGTTTTTGGTCTGAAGAAGTACATTTCTTTTGTAAAAATACTGTTAGGATTTCTTATGGAATCTTTGCTAAATAACATACGAATATAGCTTCTGCAATAGTATTAAAAACACCTTTTTCACAATGAGAGAAATATCACTGCAGAGAAAACCGTTAAGAAACACTTTCCTCTTTTCTCCTCCTCCTTCTCCCCTTCAGTAGCTGAAAAGCCAATAAAACATTTCTCCACCTCCCACACATTTCAGAACTGGATCTGTGTGCATTTACCCAAAGCATGCTTTCAGACTCGGGAGAGGTGAAATAAATGAGCTTGTGCACTAGGGAACTGCACTTTCAAACACAATTCTACACTTTTATATGGTCTTGCTTATACGCTACGGGTTTTAAACATTTTTGATCAACTTCGAGACAGCCTGGGGAAAATGTCTTGGATACACTTGCATTTGGCTAATCAGACATTATATGAATCTGTAAATGGTACAGAAGTGAGAGCTGTTGCTGACAACGATACCGTAGATCCAAGATGGGTTGAAGACTCCTTTCCAGGATTAGAAATACTGTGCACTATTTATATTACCTATGCTGTGATCATTTCAGTGGGTCTCCTTGGGAATGCTATACTCATCAAAGTCTTCTTTAAGATTAAATCAATGCAGACAGTTCCAAATATTTTCATAACCAGCCTGGCTTTTGGAGACCTGCTACTTTTGTTAACCTGTGTGCCGGTTGATGCAACACGCTACATTGTGGATACCTGGCTCTTTGGAAGAATTGGCTGCAAGCTGTTGTCCTTTATCCAGCTAACTTCAGTTGGAGTATCAGTGTTCACTTTAACTGTTCTCAGTGCTGACAGGTGGGTCTGAAGCAATTTGGTTTGTTAAGAAGTACTTGTGCATGAAGTTCAGAATGAGTGAGAAGACAGAATCTGTCCCTTTGCGTTAATCAGTAACGTTTTGTTCTCAGATAGAAAAGCATGATGTTAAATGATCAGACTAAAATCTACATCTCTTTCCAATTAAAAAAAACAAACAATGTAAGCTAAAAGTCAATATTAACTGAAAAAGTGGCAGAATTATTTATATGCAAGACAATTTAGAAAGAATTTTGAAAAACAAGCCTGACCTTTTAGTACTTTGAAGCATGTAGAAAACATATTTTTCTTTAAACACATCAAGAAAGATAAATGATTTAAGGCAGGGGAAAGATTGTATATTGGTGCTACCTAGTGGTGCCTGGAAGAAGTCAGGAGGATGAACAGTAGAGATAAGAAGATGATTAATGACAACGGGAATTTTTCCATGAATTTTACTCCATCAGCTTCGGATGGGGCCCTAAGACTCTAAGAAAACACTAATTGCTTCTTAAGATTGTTACTTTCAAAACTTTTTACAATTTGATGGCTATTACAATGCAATAATAATTTTCATCTTGACTTGTGCTTACTATAATTTTGATGCCATACTGCTTTATTTCAGTATTTTCATTGTTTTGGACTTCTAGTTACTGTACCTTTTCTAGTGACATTTTAACTCATAGGTCCTGAAACTAGAATTCAAATTAGACTGAAAGCTTTACTATTACAGCATGTAAGCCTCCATCTCACTGACTTTCAGTGTTGAAGAATACAAAAGGTTTTTGAATGCTAGCAAACCAAAGTACTATCTACTCTATGTAGTCACTACTACAAAATTGTGACACCATCACCATGGCATGCCAGCAAAGAGAGTCAAAGGATCACATCCCCTGTTGACATAGCTGGGCTTGCAAAACTGCACATGTAGATGCAGCTACACCAACAGAAGAGTGCCTGTTGTTCAGAAGGGGGGAAAAACCTCTTCTGCTGGCATACCTTAAGTTTGATAGAGGGCTCTGACAACATAGCTATAACAGCATACCTACCGTGGCTGCAGTTCTGTAGTATAGACAAGCCCAAATAGTAACTGTGTGAAGTAGGCAGCCTGTAAATCCCCAGCAACACAACATATACTATAGAATTAAGTTGACCAGAATAGCAATGGAGAATGGTGCGATATTGATTCTTCCTGGAAGCCATAGTATAATTGCTTTACGTGATATTTTTAACCCAGTAATCCTATGGTTAAAATCATTCTGGAAGCAGGAGCATAAATGAATGAAGATGCCTGGAAAAATCTGGGATCAGGAGAGTTGTTATGACTGATGTTCTCATCTGCAGCTCTGTTTCTGAATTTGCCTGGAGGTGAGACAGAGAACAAGGTCCTTACCTAGTACAATATGACACATCTCCACTGCCCCTCTTCCATCCTCTTGAGCCATGCCTCCTGCTTCACTATATCCCCTTTCACACCAGCCTGTTGCACTTTCCATGGATCTCCTCTGCCTCACCCAAGATCCACCCATTCTGAGACCAGGGAGAGTGGTTCCATCTGCTGCTCAGGGCCCTCTGCCCCATCCTTCTAATTGCCACTTCCTCTCTTTTTCACACTTTCTCCTGCCTACACGTTCGCCTTGACATTCACCATACATTCCTGCCATTCATTTTGCCTGTCTGACTCAGTCCAGCTCGCACGGTCCCACAGGCAGGAATCAAAAGCAGACCAATGTGTATTGATAAGTGCTAAAATGGACTTTAAATGTTGTTCCATAACTGCCTAAAAGCTGTCATGAGTGAACATGACCTGAACGGTGGTCACAGGGATGTGGAGAGATACAGCTATGATACTGTGCCCTAATGCTTGAAGTTTCATGGGCTTACGCACAAAATTTTGTATAGGGAACCCAAGCCAAGGCTACCTTCAGCCTGGTCCAAAAACAAGAACAAAGGAGCTGCAGACCAGGAATGGCAGCCACTGCAATTGGCATGGCAGGAGTTAGAGCTGCCCCAGGTGCCATGCAGTTGCCCCTGCTAGGAAGCTGTGCTGCTATGCCTCTGCTTGAGACATCAGAAAAACAAAAATCTCTTCACCTACTAAATCCCTAGAGTCTATCTCCAGTACTAACCTGATCCATTGATTTCCAAGGCTAGATCTGGGAGCTTCTTGGATTACTGTTCTGCTGAGTATTTCCCTCACTCTCCTTTGTCTTCTACTGATACACCAGCCACATTCAGCCTCCCAGTTACATTGAGGGATGCACACTCCTTCATCAGCTCTTAGTCTGTATATTTGCTCATTTACCTCTCTTTGCAGCTCTATAACTTCAGTATATACAGTTCTGTCTCAATACTAACCTATAATGCCCTCCAGCCCAAGCACAAGAGGACAACCTCTTCTCAGCAAGACCTACAAAGCCAAAAGCAATTGGAGCTTCCCAGCCAAGTTATTTGGGAGATAAGATGAATCAGGGGAAGACTGTTTCAGGTAGACTACAGACAACAGGATTTAAGTAGATGCTTAAAATTTATCCTTAGGTTTTCAACCTCATTTATGGAGAAGCTAGTATCACTTTATGTCAGGGGTGGGCAATTATTTTGGGAGGAGGGCTGCTTACTGAGTTTTGGCAAGCCATCAAGAGCTGCATGACAAGCAGCCAGGGGCAGATAAATATTAATTTTCTAATTTTTTTAGGGGCCCCTCAGGCTGGATAGAATGGCTTGGTGGGCCACATCCGGCACACAGGCCACATTTTGCCCACCCCTGCTTATGTCATAACATAGAAAAACAAATGCACATATATGTATAGTGTACTTGAAAATAAAATGTACAAAATTAATCTCATGTTAATTGCCAAGGTGATTCTATTAATCTTAGTTTAGATGTAGTAGGAATGCATTTGCCTCCAGAAGTTTAAATTAACAGTGCTATAAGACTAATGATGCTGCATTAACTCTAACATGTTGCTGTTGGTTATGTTTCTAGGTACAGAGCCATTGTGAAGCCCTTGGACCTGCAGACCTCAGATGCTGTTCTGAAGACCTGCTGTAAAGCTGGCTGTGTCTGGATTGTCTCCATGATGTTTGCTATCCCAGAGGCTGTATTTTCAGATTTATATTCATTCAGCAATCCTGAGAAAAACATATCTTTTGAAGCATGTGCCCCATATCCCGTATCTGAGAAAATACTGCAGGAAGCTCATTCTCTGGTCTGCTTCTTGGTGTTCTATATTATCCCGCTCACTGTCATTTCTGTCTATTATTTTCTTATTGCCAGAACGTTATACAAAAGCACATTCAACATGCCAGCCGAAGAACATGGCCATGCCCGCAAACAGGTATGTAGGACCAGGAAGTCCAATGTCCAGCTTTTAGAAGTTTAACATATGGATTGAAATCTTAACTTTTAAATGGAAAAGGCTTGCATATAGAATATAAACAATAGACAAGTAATATGCCTCTGTGACATATAATCTATAGGAACAGACAGTAACAAGGCATTTAAGAATATATTTAGGTCATAATGACTTAACTTTAAACATGTCCTTAAGGGCCCAAGTAGACAGGAATGAGTTTCTCTTTGCTGAATGGGAACCGTACTGAACTCAGAAGTCATAGCACCTTCCACTGCATTCTAAACCATCAGAGAAAGAGCCTTGAAATTGTCCAGACTAGAATTTAAGGGTGTGATGTGAACATGTGCTAGCAAACACATCCTTTCTTTAAATCCTAGTTCAGACAAGGCCCCAACAGCTACTATCATAGAATCATAGAAAGTTAGGGTTGGAAGGGATCTCAGGAGGTCACTTCTAGTCCAACCCTGTGCTCAAAGGACCAGCCCCAACTATATCATCCCAGCCAAAGCTTAGTCTAGCTGGATTTTGAAAACCTCCAAGGATGGAGCTTCCACCACCTCCTTGGGTAACCTGTTCCACTGTTTTACTTCCCTCCGAGTGAAAATAATCTTCCAAATATCTAACCTAAACCTCCCTTGCTTCAACTTGAGCCCATTGCTCCTTGTTCTGTCATCTGCCACCACTGAAAACAGTCCAGCTCTGTCCCCTTTGCAACCCCCCTGCAGGGAGTTGAAGGTTGCTATTAAATCCCCCCTCAGTCTTCTCTTCTCCAGACCAAATAAGCCCAGTTCCCTCAGCCTTGTCTCACAAGTCATGTGCCTCAGCTCTCTAACCATTTTCTTTGCCCTCTGCTGGACTCTTTCCGATGTGTCCACATCCTTTCTGTAGCGGGGGGCCCAAAACTGGACACAGGACTCCAGGTGTGGCCTCCCCAGAGCTGAACAGAGGCGAAGAATCACTTCCCTTGACCTGCTGACAACACACCCACCAATGCAGCTCAGTATGCTGGTTGCCTCCCCCATTCAGTAAGGGACCCATACTTTTCCTGATCCTCCTCTTGCTACTGACATAATTGTAAAAACGCTTCTTGTTACCCTCCACATCCCTTGCTAGCTGGAACCCCAATTGCGCTTTGGCCTTCCTGACTTTATCCCTGCATGCCCAAGAAATGCCCTTATATTTTTCCCTAGTTATTTGTCCAAGTTTCCACTTCTTATAAGCTTCTTTTTTGTGACTTAGTTTAGTGAAGAGTTCCCTGCTAAGCCAAGCTGGTCTTCTGCCATACTTGCTAGTCTTCCTGCACATCGGGATGGTTTGTTCCTGAACTCTCAGTAAGGCTTCTTTAAAGTACAGTCAGCTCTCCTGGACTCCTCTCCCCTTCAGTCTGGCTTCCCAGGGGAAGACAACAGTGAGAGAGAGCGGGGTTTCAGACTTCAGTTTTCTTCACTTGAAACACAATGCCCAAAGGCAAAAGAACCCCTTTGCATTTGCTTTATTTTCTGTTTCGTTGTGAAGATGCCGTTTAGTAATTTTCAGGTAATTTATCAAGAGTGATTTTCATTAAGCTCAGAGCCTTTTTGGTAGGAGCACTAATTGCATAAATGTGTCATTAACTGTTACTAACACTAGATATTATTTTTCCTAGATTGAATCCCGCAAGAGAGTTGCAAAAACTGTGCTGGTGCTGGTTGGTTTGTTTGCTTTCTGCTGGCTGCCTAACCACATCCTCTACTTATACCGCTCTTTCACCTACCACTCTTCTGTAGATGCCTCTACCTTTCATCTCCTAGCTACTATTTTCTCTCGGGCTTTGGCCTTCAGCAATTCCTGTGTTAATCCCTTTGCTCTTTACTGGCTAAGTAAAAGTTTCCGCCAACACTTTAAAAAGCAAGTTGTGTGTTGCAAGGCAAGACTTCCTACACGGCCTCCTAGCATTACCCACAGTAACACGCCAACCAGAGCCCTATCAGTCACAGGCAGTACACACGGCTCAGAAATCAGTGTCACTTTGCTAACAGATTATAGTATCACAAAGGAAGAGGAAAGTGTTTAGTTTTTCTGCCATGGAGAGGGGGCAGAAACCATGCATTTCCCACAAAGATACCAGTGCATCTGGATCCAGCAAGGAGCTGCAGGTAAAGAAGCTGGTGTGCCCCTTGTACTCCCTGCGGGGAGATCTTCAGCAGGAGTTCCTGATACCTTCCGTTACACAATCAAACCTGTGTGTAGGGAAAAGAGAACTGAAAATGCAACCTGGGCTCAATCAAGAGGACAGCACATGTTCCTCGTGAGCACTGTGCATCTTTCCCTGAGGTTCCTGCATTGAGCTGACAACACAAAATTCAGCTGAGCGGAAGGCATATTTTTGTATTGGCTCTGAGTTTGCAGAGCTAGAGAGTTGTGATTACGGGCATTCCTTTTTTGGAAAGTATTTATATTGTCTTTCCTTAAAAAAAGAGAAATAAGCAAGTTTTCATAAAATGGCAAACCAGGTTTTTTGTTAGCTGTTGCATCGTTAATGTCAATGGAAATACACCAGCATAAAACTTCAGTGTTATGGAGAATCAGGCTTTGGAGGTCTCTTACTTTTCAGGTTTTGACACAGAATATTGTCTTCTTGGCCTCCTGGATATTTTTCTTGGCCACAGGATATTTCTTCTTGGCCTCCTGCACAGTGGACATTCCTGTGGGGAAGGGACCTGTTCAGGGCATCCTTGAATCTCACTGATCCTCAGCTGCTAGTAAATTCTTGGATGTTGGAGTGACTGTAGAATCAGCTTGACCCTGGCCAGCCCAAAAGGAGGTAAATATAAAAGTGGCCTAAAGTCATGTTTGCTTTCCCTCTCCAGTCATTCACTAAGAACAGTTTGGCTGGAGCAGGAATTGGGTCCCACATACCTTAAATAATACCTAAAATAATGCTCCCCGCACCCCACATCACACACACAGTTTTTCCCTTTCATGTACAGTGAAATAAAAAAAAGGCCATGGCTTGTTAGTCATCTAAATTTGGAGTTTAAACTCCATATTTGCGTGTCCTAGTTTATTAATGCTTCTGGACAATGAATCTGTCACGTGTTTCTGAGCCCTAGAGATTTTCTGTGCTGTAAGCTAAACCCTGTACTTCAAAATCCTTAGGCAGTCCTCACAACAGTCTTTGAAAATAGCAACTTCTAAGATTCACTTTTTTTCTCAGTTTGCATGTGGCTACTTTTGCTTTGTGTATACACTGCTGTAGATAGTCTTTTTGGAATTGTATGCTGCTAGAAATGTGTTTCCACTGCACATTGCATGTGCGACATTTAAGGATTGGCTATATTACTGACTTAACCTCTCTGTTGCCTATAGTATTTGTTGTATTAATTTTACCTAACTCAACCCTCATGATATATACTTCAGAGTGATATATTGGCTAACATCTACTTTTATCAGTGCAATCTGATGTTATCACTCCTTGTATTCATATAACATAACCACCCAGCAGTAACAAATACAATTTATACAGGCTACTTAAGGAAGAAAGGATTAAGTCTTTCTTGGCAGCCTTGGATAGCCCCATTCAAGTTCAGGGAGTTGGATGGGCATGCTGGACATGGTTTGGAAAAGGACTGTGAGGTGACAGATCAAGTGGATTTGTAATTAAAATCCATACCACATTGTAAAAGAAATAACATTGCAAAATATGTAGGGATAAAATTCAAAGTATGGACTCAATCCTGCAAAGCCTACCTTAATCACAGAATCAGAAAATTAGAGATGGAAGGGACCCTGGATGGTCATCTAGTCCATCCTGCCTGGTCCATCAATGAAACCTTCACCACCCTGAAGCAAGATCATCCCTAACCAAATCATCCCATACAAATCCTTGTCTCACCTAAAATGACACAGTTAGTCCTGTTGTAGAATCACAAGGCATTACTACCTTGTGTCAGTACTTCTTTCATACAAGAGAGTTTGTACACTGGGTCTCTATATTGCTCTGTTGTGTAAACGAGATGTAAAATCTTATAGTAGTGCATGGGGTTGTGTTGCATGGAAGCTGTGATTTCATCTAGTGAAGTTTTATTTGCTCCTGGATGAATTCTGCTCACATTTCATGGTTCTGGTAACTATACAGGCCTCAAGCCAGCATGAGGTTTCCATGGAACAAAAGTACTTTGCTGTGTTGGGGCCAAAGTCTTAGCTCATTGCACATATAAGTTCAGGCTGAGTGCTTAGGGCAGTATTACTCAGATGAACATTTCAACTATTTACCATTGAACGTATTTCTGGCATCTCTTCCCTGATAAAGGGGAATTTTAGTTAAATGATTCTTGACTTTCAATTTTGTGGAACATGATTGTGCCAGTCACTTTATTTGCCCATTTCTAATTATATTTTATATATTTTAAACCAAAAAGTTTTAAAAGCTGACTCTTATAATATAGCTGCTTTTTAGGTGTTGTAAACCTTTCTAGCTTTGATGATATAAGTGTAAATATTGTTAAAAACAGCTGCTATCAATATATTATCAGCATTATAATTTGTGCTTATCATACTGTAAGATACTGATTTCAGTTTGAAACCGTGTTTTGGTCAGAAAAATAAACCAAATAGTGTCAAAGCATGCCTATGCTGTAATGAGCAGTGTATCCTGTAATACTAAATTTCTTTCACAAATATTAGTACCATGTCTTCTGGGCTTTCTTAAAAAGCATAGTTTTGCTTTAACTCATTGAACATGGACTACCTGCTGACAGTCACATGTTTCTGCTAAGAATATTACAATTAAAGAATAAGCTAAAATTACAAACAAGTGCAGCCTTTGTACATTTGAATCAGTGGCACTAATGATTACAAAGTGCACAGGTTCTATGCAGTGGCTGACACTTGCTCTGCAGCAGATGATCTATTCAGCAGAAAAGTGAGCTGTTTCATGGAAGCAATTTTCTTTGTCAAGATACGTAATCGTGATCTGAGTTTCTGACATAGTGGACCTGATCCTGTCAATCTGACACAGATAAAAACTTGCACTGCCTACCACTAAAATGTGTGTATGTAAAGACTGAAGAATCCAGGTCTGCTGTAAAACACAGCCAAGACTAACCTCCCTGAAGATTCATTTAGAATTACTGCCTCTTTGGCTAAATGCCAAAGGTATTTTCCTTTAAAAATATGACTATTCTGTCCAGCTGAGTTCTTAATGAGTGACATCCTGGTCCTGTTGAAATAAATGGCAACACAGTTAATGTAGCACAGCTATAAGGTCACTGACCTGTGTTCCAATGTATTTAACATAAAATATCTGGAGTAGAGATGCTTGTGTCTATCTTTGCAGATCTAGCTCTTAGCTGCATTTGCCAAAAGGCATGAATATGGGAAAGTCTACATCACACAGGTATGCCAAAACAAAGTGAGAAGTATAACATGTGAATTATAACATTCAGAGGGTGCGTCTACATAAGATGCTTTACTGTGCAGTAAAGCAAATTACTGCGCAGTAAGTATCACTGTCTACATGTGCAGACCCTTACTGCACAGTAATTTGTTCTACTCCACAGTTAATTTGCCACCTTCAGTTGCATTTGCAGGTAGCAAATTAACTGCTGAGCAGTTACTGCAAAGTCGGCACGTGTAGACAGTTGACTGGGAGCAAATTTGCTCCCGGTCAGCCAGGCAGCATGGGCAGGAGATTGATCCCTGCCTCTGGGAGCTGCCTGCTGCTGGGGTAAGGGGTTATTGTCCCAACCTGGGCTCTGCCACCGGAGCCCACCACAGCAGCAGGCAGCTCCCTGGGGCAGGGAGCAATCTCCCAGCCCCTACCAGAAGACAATTTGTCTCCTTGCTCCATGCTCCCTGTCAGCCCCTGGGCTAGCACACAGGGGAGCCTGGAGCACCCCCTGGCTGCTGCAGGGAGGTAGAGCAGTGTGGGAGCAGCCCTCTCCAGTCTTCTCCAATTGGGAACAAACGTGCTTCCAAATGCCCACTTGTAGAGATGCCTGTTCAGGGTGGTCTTACTTTGCAGTAAATTACTGCGGAGTAAACCCATCCAGCAGCATTTGCACGTGTAGATGCTCCCAGTGACAGACCTACTGTATTTAGATGTCTTTCCCAAACAGATATCAGAATCAGATTTCAGAAATGCTTAGAATATCGCAATCTTAATTTTAATGAGTTCAACTGAAATCAGGAACAGTGTATATCAAATTGCATTAATCGGATCACCGGAATTCTTTCTTCAACTTTCTAATCTAGATGGTGTTGATCTTCCTGGATTAATACAACAATACATGGACAGTGCTCTACCTGACATATGCCTTAATATTTGTACTTAAAGATATGAAAATATAATTTAGAATAATAAAAAAAAAAAGATAAATTTGAGAGGTGACACCTGTGAAGCTGTCATCTTGTAAGTGGTTGCAAAAACAGTCTTTAAACCGCTATGTCATGGTTCTGCCAAGAACAAATTCTTGAAGCATGAAAGATGTCACTGACTAGGTTGCATGTTCTTTGTACGCCAGCCAAAGGTTATGAAAAGCCTATATTTATCCCCGCAGCAATCTTATCTGACAGTCCGTTGACCAGCAAGTTAACTGCTGTCCGTCTCTCTTTTCAGAGCTTTATAAAGCTCCGGATTTTGTCTTTGATTATACTATCATTCCAGTGTGTATGACAGTAAAGATATATTTGCTCCAGGAATATTCAGTGCCGGAAAGCTTCTAGACTGCATGTCCTACCCATAACAGAGAAGAAGGTTGCTTTGCAGCTGCAGTCAGCCATCAAGAAACCAACCACTGTCTGCTTGCATAGATCTATCCAAGTTTTCTTTGATAAGAAGAGCTAAAATAATGTGTATAAATACTTGTTTTGCCATCTTATGCCAAAATCCATAACAAAAGTCTAGAAAAAATATTGCTTCTTACTGTAAATAAAATATAATCTCCTGTTCATATTTATTTGCAATTTAGCCTAGTTCCAACTCAAAAAAAATCTCAAATTCATGCTCTAAATAGCAGTTGATGGAGCCAGAGGGTAGGTATTTTTAAAAAACAAACGAAGAGAAAAAGTATATCAGAAGACTATACTTTGTATGGATTCCCTAATATATTTTAAGCCAACATTTTTATACATTATTATAGAGATAAAGAAAATGATCTGGAAGAACATGTCTTCTTGTGAAAGCTCCATTTCTCAGTCCTCTGCCTAGCTTTTATTGGTTGGGATGAATGCCTAAGATCAAGTTCCTATCTGTCATGTGCACAGAGACTTCTAAGGAGACAGCACAGCTTTTCTGTGGACTCAACCTGTTAGCAGCAGTCAGAAATTAAGCAAATCACTTACACATACTTTTTAATGGGTTAACTTTATTTGGATCCCAATGAAATCAGTCAAATTAAGGGCGTGTTTAAGTGGTAGGACCAAAGACATACTGGAGCGTTAGAGATGGGGGGAGGAATGCAGCAAATCTGAGCAAGTGATAGGGTTAGGGAGAATGTTTGGGATGAGCTGTTATTTTTCAACAACAAAACAACACCTGACTTAGCAAGAGAAGGTGAATATATACAGTATGTGTAAATCTTATTTGAAGCAGAATGGGAATGCCACCGTCTCACACACATGCCAGAAAACCTACAGGCAGAAGAGATACCATGATGGATAAGGCTGTGGCACAAGATAAACTGTACCAGGCAGCAATGTCTGGTTGTGATGAACCTGGAAAATGGCAATGGTATTTTTTCCTAATACAAATATTATTAATAATGCCTCATTTTATTAGAACTATGACCTCATAAACGCAAGGACCTCATGAATAGGGGTGAAGTTCCTGTAACTCATGGGAAAATTGAATCCATTTCTTGCAGCCATTCTCTGACCTACAATCTCCTGATGTTATTTTCTGTCCAAGACTGAAAGGGTGAAGGAGCTGCACTACATTTGCTGGAGATATGAGGGTAATTTCAACAATTACTTTTGGTCTGAAGGTGAAATAACTACTGAATTAAAAAACAGCTATTTAAGAGCCAGTCTGGAAATATGATATCTGGAATATGTCTGCTTGAACCTTAATACAGTCAGTAGATTCCTGGTCTAGTCAGCAAGACATGAGCAAGCCCTGCACAATGCAGGATGGTATAAGGAAGTAAAGAGAGTTTCATTACATTATATTCATTCATGGCAGTTATTCATCCATATAATTGAAAATTTGTCCAGTGTATTCTAGGAAAATGTTTTTCATACAGTGTTCACGCAACAGTGCATTAAAAAATGTATTGCTACATGTTCTGCTTTATCCATCAACTCAATGCATGGCTATTATTCACAAAAGTAATTATAACATTGATAAAGCATCTACCCAAAAATATACTCACTGGGCATGTCTACGTGATATTTACTGTGCAGCAGACTAATTAGCTGCACAGTAAACATCTTGGTATCTACACATGCACTCCTATTAGGCTGAAGTAAGCTAATTTACTCTGCAGCAGGATAGTATTTGTATTTAAAGATACTATCCTGCTGCAGAGTAAAAAACTCCACAGCAGCACACATGTAGACACTGCCCCAGCTAGCTAGGGCACAAGGGGGTGTGTGTGTGTGTGTGTGTGTGTGTGTGTGTGTGTGTGTGTGTGTGTGTGTGTGTGTGCGCGCGCTCACTGACGAATGACTAATTACCATAGTAGGTGAGTCTCTGGCATGACCATTGAGAAAGCAATGCTGTGCCATTGAAAAACAATTGAAAATCCTGAGTGCAATTTCAGTATTTTTTACAACATTGGTTCATCAGCAGAGCTCTCTGAGCAGTAAGGACAACTGCACTCCCCAGGAGTATAGACATTAGCAAATTATAAAATTTATTTCTAAATAGCAGATACCTGAGACTCAGTAAATTCAAAAGTCTCAACCATGGGCACTGCTTAGGAAGAAGGCATATCTGGTTGTATAACCTGCTCCAACATCTGGGGCAAAGGAAGAACAAACATCCACATTTTAAAGGAATACCAATGTATGGTGTCATTACACGCTTATATTTGTTCTTTTTCCTTCTGCCATAATGATTTTATGAACATGAGATTTAAATGTGTAAATGTAAGTGCCCCATTGCAGAAAAACATTGCAATCAGCAGCAGCAGTGCAAATTACTGCCCAATTCTTGTATATTTTGGGTATATCTACACATTCATTAATGCACCTTAGATACTGCACATTTAGTTTAGTACTTCCTTAATAAAGTACTAAGTGTGTAGTAACTAGAGTTCCTGCACTTTAGTGTCGACACGTGGTTATTTTGTGATGCTTACTGAACACTCACCTAATAACACTGCGCAGTAGGCTATTAGTACGGTTTTTAATCACCACGCCACTGCGCAGTGTTATTAGGCAAATGCGCAGTAAGCGTCTCGTGTAGACGTGCCCTTTGAAACTCCTGAAGGAAGTATGTAATTAAATAACCTTAAGGGGGAAAATCCGCACAGCGGTGCGTGAAATCTGAGCAGCTCGATTCCAACAGCAGCTGACGAACGTGTACCTTGAAGCATCTGCGAGAAACCAACACCAGGCAGAAAATCCAGAACTCGGGGACTCCTAAAGGAAGCGACCAGGAAACGCCTCGTAACAAATGGTTGGAGCAAGCATTTTCAATGCAACTTCCCTCGTGCTGGGGTCTGCCTACTCTGTGCATCCACAAGTCCATGAGGATGCTCTGACATCCTTCCTTTCATAGCAACAGTATAAATACAGCCTGAAAGAACAGACTTTTCTGTTTAATCTGGGCCTTTCTTCAATGGAGACCGCCCTGGTGCCAGGTGGTCCCCAGGAACCGATCAACTGGGGTCTTTTGAAGGACAAGCTTTCTTTTGCAGACTCTATCCCATGTCCGGCCGGTTAAACCACCTGTAGCACGTCCCTTATTTGAGGTCCCGTGTGCTCCGCTCGCTGCCCCCCCCCCCCCGGTTAGCATTTGTGTTATGAACTTTTGACCTCCATTCCCGTCCCGGTTTTCATTATTATTTGTCCAAAGAAATCTGTGGTGCCCCCAGTACTAAAGGGGGCTTATTGTTTCTGGGACCGGCCTGGCCGAGGTGTTAAAAGGCCTGGAGCATGTTGTCACAAGGACAGAAGAACGGTCCTTCCACCTCAGTGACCTATGTCCCCTGTCACCACGAGTCACGGTCACACCACACCAGGACAGCATGGAGACCCCCCCCAGAGCAGCAGCGTGCCCTGCTGGAGCTGCCCGTGGGCTAGGCCGTGCCTGGTTAACGAGGGGGCTGTGTTTGAGCACCGCAGGCCGCAGAGACCAGCGTAGCAGTAGCAGCGCCTCGACACCCCTTCAGCAAAAGCGGGAAAACGTAGCCACGCCCCCTTCCCCTCAGATGCCACGCCAACGCTGATAGGCTGGTCTAATCCCCGCCTCTCCCTTTGTCCCGGACCCGCCTATTGGCCGCGCGTTCGGCCGCGCGTGCTCTCATTGGTCATTCCCACAACGGTGCTTTCCGGGCACCTTCCGGTGGCGCCACTTCCGCTCATGCGCTGAGGGCCCGGGAGCGGCTCGGGCCGCGCTGAGGGGAGGCCCCGGGGGGACGATGAGCGGCGGCAGCGGCGGCGCGGGGGGCCCGGACGGCAACGACGAGTTTTACCAGCAGCTGCGGCTGCAGCAGCTCTACGGCGAGGGCGGCGGCGGTGGCGAGGGCGGCACAGACGCCTTCACCTACGTGGACCCGGCCGACGGCGCCGCCTACGAGTGGGACCGCGAGAAAAAGGCCTGGTTCCCCAAGGTGCGTCACGCGGCGGGGGGGGGTGCAGTGGGACCATCCATCGCGCCCCGCGTCCGACCACGGGTCTCGAATCGCCCCGAGGTCGACCCGGCTGGATTCGGAAGGCGTGGGCGCGGGAAGTTCGGATACAGCCGTGGGGCGAGGCGAGGCGCACCCAGAGATTTCTGAATCCCGACGTTCCAAAGAAGAGTCGCCCTCTTGTTTTATCTGCAGTCAAAAATCACGCGAGACCGAAGCTGGCGGTTCGACGGGGAGCCTCGAGCGCGCCAAGGTTGAGCGCGCTGCCCTAAGGTAGCGCCCGGCTGGAGGCCCCTGAAATCCTGACCCGGTTCGGAGTTTGTTTTTTTTTTACAGGAAACGACCTCTCGATCGGCATTTGGCGTTTGTACATCCTAAGCCCTGGGCCTCCTTGCCTTTCTCGTCCTACAAATGATGCCGGGGTGTTGGTTGTAGCTGTCCTGGTCTGAGGACACCGGCACACAAGGCTCTTTGGGTCGATCTGATCCCTTTTACTAGACCAGCTCAAGTAGTTGGGCTAATAATGGTTTTCCCAACTATATCGGAGCTGGGCGAATAACGGTTTTGACGCCTGTCGGAGCTGGGCTAATAGAAGAGATCGCATCTACTCGAAGAGCTTTGTCATAGAAGAGGAGTTATTTATCCTGCTACTTGTGGCCTCTGCCCGCCAACGTTTTGGACACGTAAATGACTTGTTTTTGCTGCACTCATTAGACCTTGGGTGCAAAATACTTCTGAATTCGTAAATTAAGCAGAGCGGAGACAGGAAAAGTTGAGTGATGCCCAAAGCCAGACGTGTTTTGGGGGGGGGGTGTTGTTTGTTTGGCATGTCTGTGCCTGCCCAAATTCTGGATACTGTTAAAAGTCTTTCAATATAAATGCGAACAGCTACCAATTTTATACTGTGCTCCTTAAAAAGAAAAAAAATCCTTGCTGATAAATGATATGTTCAGATACAAGTTATTTCTTTGCACTGCTAGACACGATGTGTCTTGTGAAAGACATTAGATCATATGTTGAATTTGTATGTTGGCATTCTTCACTGCTAAACCCATGTATTTGGTTTCTCTGTCTTTTTCAAATGTAGACCATGTTCTCTGCGGCCAAACGTTCAATTTGTTTCCACTTTGGTTTGCTCAGTATTGAAGCTGTGACAAGTCCTTCTAGTATTAATGGCTCCTGGTATGTGGTTCTTTCCTGAGTCTTTTGGAGAGAGGTAACCCGAGCAAGGTGCAGGGCCCCGTCCCTGGACACGAGGATTTGGTGGGGCGGGGGGTTCAGAGCGGCTGGACATGAAGCCGCTGTGCTCCACCCAACTCCGCGGGGCACCCCAAAGTGAGGGGCCCAGGACGGTTGCCCCGATTCAAACCCCTGCCCCGGACGGCCTTGCTTTTGAGTGGGCTTGAAGACTAAACTACCTCCAACTCCTGCCAAAATGGGTTGAAGCTCACAAGAGGGAAGCTGTCTATGGGATTTTAGCACGTGGAATGGATTCTTTCTCACTTACAAAACTTTTACCAAGTGTGGTGCATGCCATTGCTTTTGGGGCCAGCATTGTAATACAAAACATTCTAAAAGCAAAATAGGTCATGTATCAAGAAGTAGATTTAAATTAAGTTTTTGTCCAAATATAGTCTTACCAATCAAATTTTGAAAAGAGTGCAGCTGCAAGAAGATTACTTTTAGGAGGGATTGATTTACTGATATAGTAGTTCAGTGCAAGCTGTTAACAGCGTTAACTGAAAAACTTGAAAATCTATTAAAAATAATTCTGAGAGAAATAATTCAGTACTTGTGATATTGTATTAACAAGCTGTTAAGGTTGACCAGACCCAAGTGTAGTTGAAGTTACCCTAATGTAAGATTTTTTTCAAAAGGTCAGTGCACTGCTATTGTAGTAGACCAGATCCAACCTTTTGGTTTTGAGTTGTGCTAAATTGTGTTGGCTTCATGAGGCAAGCAAACTGCCCAGTGAACAGGCAAGCACTGCAAGCATATGAGCACTGAAGGGCTGTCAGATTTGGGATGTAATACTGTACTGTTGTTGAGCCCCAAATAATCTGTGTAAAAGAGCAGAGACTGTAGTGATTTAATTCATTCCTCTCAGCACTCAAGTAGGGTGTTATTCACACCTTCTAAGAGCTCACTCTGGAATTAAGTCTTTGTCGTTTTTGAATGCTTGTGAAATAAAAAAAAAAAAAAAAATCATCACATTGATTATTACAGGCAGATAGATGTAGCACTCCTCTACAGTTGAGTCCAGCCTGAAAAGGTTACGTGAAAGGTTAACCATATTTTCCTCTTTTTGTTATAACTATGCCACAACTGATTTATAAACTTAGCACTGATACTTGTCTAGCAAAGATTAAAGTACTTCATTTAAAACAAGTTTCTTAAAGGCTGGCTTTGACATTACTTGGTCATACAATCATTCCCTGGAGGAAGGCCTGATAGGAAGAGAGCCAGATAACCTATCTTCAAGTAGTGGCTGAGCCAAAGACATGATATATGATCTTAGACTTAAAGCCAAGTATTAATTTGTATAATCTACAATGAGACGTTTACTGTCTCTCAACACCCATTATATTTTCTCTTTGAAAATGTTGCTTCCAAAAGACATGTCCTCAAGTGACAGTGACATTAATAGTTGATAGTTCTTGGATGCCTGTCAATGTCATTTCATCTGTTTGACATGGCTGAGAGCACTTGGTTTCTGTACTTGAGAGCAATCTAACTCAGTGAGTGAAAGAGAAACAAAATTTTACTGTGGTGGGAGGCATCACTTCTTAAAATTTCAGGCGCAATATAGACAAAAGCTGTTGAATTTTGGTTGGTTCAGGTATTTCACACAGTTTGTATGGACTTTCATTATGGCTTTATTAATATTGGTAATGGTTCAACTGTGCTGTCTAGCCACCCTTTACACTTTCTCATTGCAAGTGAAATAATCTCCATTATTTAATGTTTTTTGGAAGTTGTCATCAGAAGATCACTATACTTGTAACATGGCACAGTGGGCAGTTCTTTGAAATGTGGATATTCTTTGAACTATGGATTAATATATTTTCATTTTTTTTTTTCTTTTCAGATAAATGAGGACTTCCTCGCAACATATCATGCAAACTATGGCTTCTCTACAGAGAATAAAGACAGTTCCTCTGCTTCTGGTGCAGTGATTGAAAGTAAGCCACCTGCAGATTCTAGGACACCTGGAATGCGGCAGCCAACAAATAAAAAAGAATCGCAACAAGCAGATCCCAAACAGAAAGGAGAAAAAAGAAAACCTGATGCAGGCAAGCAGTCCTATTTTTATACAAGTTGGAAAAGTACTATTTTTAAGGCGGGGAAGAGGGGGGGCAATTTTAAATTGTTTTTGAGTATCTTGCACAACAAAAATGAATCTATTTTGAAAAGTCTGAACTACTCGATTTATATAACACATTTGCTTCTAAAAACCTGTATTTCTACAGTGAGAATGAACTTACTGACAGGACGCTCAAAATGTTGTCATTAAGTGGAAAAATTTTGGATGAAATTGACAGATGGGACAATGAGTTTCTGAACTGTTAAGATTGACTGTGAACTTCTAAACTACATGAAGATCAGCTCTTCCATATTTAATTCCTTAACTTCATTGTATTTAAATTATGATTTTGTTTTTAGGGTGGTTTCAGGTTGAAGAAGACAAAAACACAAATGTATACGTTACTGGTAAGTGAGCATGTTATCATTCACATGGAGCAAGGATTTGTGTAAGTGATTCACCTAATTACTGTATTTACTTGACTATAAAATGACCCCCTCCCCTCAATAATTGGATTTTTATATGTGGAAAACTTACAAATTTGTTGTAATTTTCCAGGTGTAGAATCTAATTATTGGAGGCTTGCCTTGTATTTGTCCTCCCACTGCAATAGTGGGGAAAATAAATGTGGGGTGTTACAGTTGTCCCTTTGCCCTCTGCTGCCCCGACATCTTCCCTCTGCAAGCTGTTCTCTCACCTTCCTGTTAGACCCTGGTCTCTCTGAGTGCATGGAAGTGAGGGGAAATTTTTAAACCGTTGACTTTGAAATAAACTTGCTTGTAGTAATTTAGCTCATCCAGATTTGATGTAATTTACCTTTAACTGCCGCAAGTTTTAGCACAAGCACACTGTAAACACGTTTTTAAAACATCACTTCTGTATAAATCTGTCAGCAGCAAGGGGCAGATGAGGAAAAGTGTTGGGTCCCTTACTTAATGGGGGAGGCAACCTAGCGCAGATGATGGGAAAGAGGCTGAAGTACTTGGTGCCTTTTTTGCCTCACAAGCAAGTCTTCACAAGCAAGGTCAGCTCCCAGGCAACTGCACTGGGTAGCACAGTTTGGGGAGAAGAGGAGCAGCCAACAGTGGTGAAAGAACAGGTTAGGGGCTGTTTAAGAAAAGCTGGACATGTACAAGTCCATGGGGCCAGATGTGATGCACCCAGAGGTGCTGAGGGAATTGGCTGCAGAGCTGCTGGACATTATCTTTGAAAAATCATGGCAATCAGGAGAGGTCCCAGACGAGCAAACGTAGTGCCCATCTTTAAGAAAGGGAAGGAAGATCCAGGGAACTACAGACTAGTCAGCCTCACTTCAGTCCCTGAAAAAATCATGGCGCAGATCCTCAAGGAATCCATTTATAAGCACTTGGAGGAGAAGGTGATTAGGAACAGTCACCATGGATTCACCAAGGGCAAGTCATACCTGACCAACTTGATTGCCTTCTATGAAAAGATGACTGGCTCTGGATGTGGGGAGGAAAGTAGACATGATATACCTCAGTTTTAGCAAGGCTTTTGATATGGTCTCTCTCAACATTTTTGCAGCCAAGCTAAGGAAGTACGGGTTGGATGGATGAATTGTAAAGTGGTTAGAAAACTGGCTGGATCTTTGGACTCAAAGGGTGGTAATCAATAGCTCAATGTCTGGCTGGCAGCTGGTGTCAAATGGAGTGCCCCAGGGATCGGTCCTGGGGCTGGTGTTTTTTCATTATCTCTGTCAGTTTCCAGGAAGAAGGGATGGAGTGTATGCTTAGCAAATTTGCAGATGACACCAAGGTGTAGGACATAGTAGATACTCTGGAGGATAGGGCTAAGACTCGGTGACTTAGACAAACTGCAGAATTGGACCAAAAGGAGTCTCAAGAAGTTCAATAAGGAAAAGTGCAAAGTCCTGCACTTAAGACAGAACAGTCCCATGCACCGGTGCAGGCTGGGGGCTGACTGGCTGGGCAGCAGCTCTGCAGAAAAGGACCTGGGGGTTACAGTGGACAATAAGCTAAATATGAGGCAGCAGTGTACCCTAGTTGCAAAGAAGGCTAACAGCATGCTGGGTTGCATTGGTAGGAGTGTTGTCAACAGATCGATGGGAATGTTTCTTCCCCTCTACTCAGCACTGATGAAGTCACATCTGGAGTCCTGTGTTCAGTTTTGGGCCTTCCACTGGAGAAAGGATGTGGACACATTGGAGAGAGTCCAGCAGAGGGCAAAGAAAATAGAGAGCTTGGACCCATGACTTGTGAGAAGAGGCTGAGGGGACAAGGCTTATTTAGTTCGGAGAAGAGAAGACTGAGGGGATTTAATAGCAGCCTTCAAGTTGCTGAGGGGTAGGTCCAAAAAGGATGGAGCTGAACTGTTCTCGGTGGTGGCAGGTGATGGAGCAAGGAGCAACGGTCCCAAGTTACAGCAAAGGAAGTTTAGGCTAGGCATTAGGAAAAAGTTTCTCATGAGGAGGGTAGTAAAGGACTGGAACTGGTTACCCAGAGAGGTGGTGGAGGTTTTTAAGACCAGGCTAGACAGAGCCATGGTTGGGATGATGTAGTTGAGGATGCTCCTACTTTGAGCAAGGGGTTGGACTGGATGACCTCCTGAGCAGCGTTCCCTCTAAGCCTTGCTGCATATGCGGCCACGCAGGTGTGCTCATGCCATGCTGTCAGGCACACCTGTGTGTCCACGCACACCATGCAGCTTAGAGGGAACGCTGCTCCTGAGGTCTCTTCCAACCCTAATTTTTCTATGATTCTGTGGGAGCGGGGCCACACTAATCACACAACAGCCTGAGAGGGGGGTGACAGGGGAATCTGGATGTGCTGTTTGGAACCCTGTTTGGTGATGCTTGTTAGACGTTTGGCAAGGTTGGTGAAGAAACAGGAATAATTGGAAATGGAAAAGGAAGGCACAGCTCAGCTGTGGGAGTGAAGAGGAAGTCTAAATGAATTTTGTGTAGTGGCTCACCATGACTTGAAAGAGAATCAGGACTGAGCTTAATGGGCCCTACCATATGTATTACATAGATGGGTTGCACTCACTTATCTTTGTAGTGGGTTCCTATTGGTATGTTTGCCCGATATAGGCCATGTGTTTTATAGCGGTACTCAGTGTTGGCTGAATTTAATCAACTTTATAATTGGTTTTCATTACTGAGCACCATCAGTTTAATGACACAGAGTATTTAATGAGGCTTTCTTGTATGCAAATGTAAGACAAGTTTTTGGGGTTTTTTTGTTTTTGTTTTTTTTTTCCCCCCCTATGCCGATTGGGGGTAGAGAAAAACCTCACCTTATACTTGTGTAAATATGGTAGCGCCTGCATGAATCGCATCATAGTCACTATTGTGAAAATGGCCACCCACTCTTTCCTCCATTCATAATTGCACGGGTTACTTATCCTCAAGTTCTTGAGTTTTAGGGGGTCGGACTCGATGCTCTATTGAGGTCCCTTCCGACCCTAACATCTATGAATCTATAACATCCCCGTGACTGCTACAAAAATTGCAAACATGGGAAAGTAGTAGCAGGAAAGCACAGGACACTTTAGCTCCTTTTAAATTCAGTTTAGCTGATTGATGCAGTTTGACCAGACAGCACGGCTAGTAGCTTGTTATCACTATTCAGAAAACATTGATCTAGAGATGAGATGTAACACATGAATTTAAAAAACAGGGATTGTACAGGGAGGTGGAGAATAGTTTACAGCAAGGTGAAGTAATTTTAAACGCTGCATGTGGCCTGAGGAATTTGTGTGTAGAGGGGTAGGCAGACAGCCTCTGGTAGAAATACTGGAGAGCAGTGGCACTGGGATAAGGATGAGGAAGTAAGAAAGAAGCAAAAGAGAGACAAGTATTATACATATGTGTTTCAAGACTATATTTAACTTTCTATGTTAGCTAGTGCTAAATATCTGTTTTCACGTGCCAACATTTTCAGGAAAGTTTAACTGTATCTGAACTTCTCAACCCAAAGATGAATTTTTGTCTGAAAATGTTGTGCAGCTAGGTTTGGCTGTTTCTTTTTGAGTTGTACGATTACAAGAAAAACGTGTACTTCATTCTCTGGGCTTAGATAGCACAGGGTTTTTAAAAAAAAAAATCAAATCCCTTTTGTTTCTTGTGCTCAGATAACATAGTTGTCTAAAAAGTTCACTGTGATGTGGAGATCATGGACAGACCCTCGTGTATCCCAGTATAACTTATGCTGGTTTTCTGTACCGCTGCCACTTAACCTGAGGTGGTTTGGGTTGCTATTGCTGCAGCTTAGCTGTTTGCCTTGAGAAAAGGTTTTACCTAAGATTCAAGCTGTGGACAGACCATCTAAACTGGTTTGACTTCAAGACGGGAGGAGTTTCACCCATGTTTTTTCTCAATAATAATTCTTCACTGGATTGGGTGACATAACTGCAGTTGAGCGGTTTGTGTGATCAGTCTCCTACATTTTTTTTACATCCATGCAATGTTGATTGCACAAGTGTGAACATGTTTCCTGTCTATACACTCAGTAAAGAAGGTATGTTGTATAAATCTGAGAGGGGGGAAATTTGTCTGCTTGCTCTGGAGTTTGTAATGATCTGTTTCAGTGAATGGAATCAATTGAGATGTGTGCACAGTAAAATAAATGCTACATTGTTCAGTAAAGGTACCTGCACATTGGGTAATATGTGCTACAATATCATTGTTGTCTGAAATGCTTAGTACAACACGAGACTTGGTATCCACAGATTAGGAAATTCAGAATTTAATGATTGCTATTGAAACTATAACTTTTGATTTAATACATATTGTCGGGAGAAAAGATTCCCAACATGTCAATTAAAAGGAAGTATGCTAACAGTTGCAGTTGTCAGAGAACAGAAAAATTGTTCTTTGCAAGCTTTTGGGTACAGACACCCTTCTGTAGACTCTCCCTCTGCATGAAGTTGTATTGTGCTGTTATACTGGCTTTGACAAGAGAGCACAATACAACTGTAAACTCTTCCTTTGCCTGAAAAAAAGGGTGTTTGTACTCAAAAGCTTGCAAAGATCTTTTATTAGACCAACTAGATAGTTGGAAAGTTTGTTCACGTTTACCCAAAGAACCATGTCTGTCTCTGTCCTTAGACCAACGCAGCTGCAACCAATACCCCGGTTGCCAGAGAGTATATTTTTGAACGTGTAAAAACTCATCCAAAAATGTCACTGACAGAAAGATTTTTCAATTAATGACAGATTTATTCATGTGTAGTTGTTGGGGGGGGGGGGGGAAGGAACTGGAATGGACTATAACCATATATAGCAAGTTTTCTGGTTTTATTCATTTTGCAGGTTTGCCTCCAGATGTTACAAAGGATGAATTTATACAGGTTATGTCAAAATGTGGCATAATTATGCTAGATCCTCAGACAGATGAACCTAAAATCAAACTCTATAAAGACAAGGAAGGGAATCTGAAAGGTGATGGCCTCTGTTGTTATCTCAAGGTCAGTGGTGCAATCAAAAGAGATGTTTTCATGATGTCTGTGCTTCATGGCAAAAGTTATTGCTAGCAAGTTTGCAGCTTTCTCAGGCATTTCCCAGTTAACGTGTTTGTTTTTAACAGAAGCTGCTGCTTCAGAACTCTTGGTGGGCTCTTTTCTTTGCTTTAAGATACCAGTGGTTATCATGTTCACAGCTGTCAGCTTATGTTCTTGCTGTTTATAGTTGATAAATCAAGTAAAATGTATTTACCCCCCCCACAAAACCAAACCCCAAGTAGCTTTCATAATAGAGCCACTAAGTACATCCTTGATGCAAATGATACAGAGATCTCTCCCTGAATCTATACAACAGAGAAGGTTGAAAGCATGCCCTTTGCATATAGCAATGGTTCTCAGCCTTGACAGACTTTGGGCACCCCTTGAACAATGCTCACTTGTAGTTTTCGCTAGTTTTGATTTTGGAAAATGAGAGAAGTTCTTCTGTTGAAAAGAACTTGGGGAGACTATATCATGTCAGAAAGAAATCAGTTGTGTTAAAAACACTATGAACACTCTGGTTGTGTCCAGATGAGTGGGGCTGTGCACGGTGTGTGGCACCACAGACGTGTACCACACATTCAGCTGCTCTCTGCACTGCAAGGTAGCAATGCAGAATTTTTGGGTTTTTTTGACCCTTGGAGATCCAGGGGTCAAAAAAAACCCATGCAAAAAAAAAAAATTGCAGAGTGGCACATGCAGGAGTAGCATGCACTGCCCTCCTGAGGCTGCCAGCCAGGCTCCAAGTGGCAGAATCGCTGCTGCTGCAGCCCCAGGAGGCCCCCAGGACCCTAGGTAAAGCTGTGGGGGCCAGCCCGATGCTGGCTTCAGCCTCCCCTACCTCACCCGGGTAACCTGCTGCATGCCAGGGGGCGTATGGCACAGGCATTCTCTGGGGACAAGCACCAGCAACATAAAAGTGTGGTGCTGCTTCTTGTTCCAGGGGAAGCAAACATCCATGCTTATGTCGATGGAGCCTCTGGTTTTATCTTATGAATCATGTTTGTACATCTGACAGTGTGAATATTATTAGGTGGCAACCCTCCAAGAATCTCAAGGCTCCCCAGGGTGCCGTGTTGCCTTGGCTGAGAATCGCTCTTCAGAGTGAATTTTGCATGATAAGTTGTTGATGTGAAATGATAAAAATAGAAAATGCATTCTATGAACGTTCGTGCTTCTGTAATAGTAAAATCCTGGTTGAATTGCTGTTGTGATCCTGAATTCTCTTTAGATGTTTATACAGTCAGAATGAAGTAGCTACAAAAGACAGGCTGAGTATTTCACCACGAGGACCTTTAATTTGTGTATTTTGTATTACTGTTTCACGCTGAGATTAGGCAGATCACAGTGGTTCTAAAGTTTAGACTGTGTGACTATGCCCTACCCTACATGCAGTTAGTCATGGACCATCCTGGAGCTTCAGCTGCTTGAGCGGTGTGTCTTGGAGAGAGCATATTATGCCATTGCTCAGTCATACATGGTAGCTTCCTATTTCTTGAATGCCAGAAATGTGCCTAGTATTCAGTGCATAAATATAAAGCCAACTTGTAGCCCAAAACTTGGCTGTTGACTTCCAGAAATACTTGGAATTGGCAAGACTTTTGACAGTGGGACTTCAACTTCTAAATGAACTTATGTGCCTTTCTTAATTCTTAACTCTAATTATGGTATCTTGCATGAGCATCACAGGTTGTTTTTTGAAAAATAGTTGGGGGAAGAAAAGCATCAATTAATTTTATAATTTGGAACGTGAATCTGTGTTATAGGAAAACAGTGAAATACTGGCTTGACTTTTGCCACAAACAAAGCAGTTAACATTTGCCCCCTCTTCTAATAGACTCTTATATTAAATGGGTTGCAACTATTTGTTTTGAGTGGAGAGGAATGAAATTTTATCTTAACTTTTTAACACCCAAACCTTCATCTAAGTAAGTTGGCTATGTCTTGTTTCAAAGTTTGCCGCGTTATTTTAATGTCCCAATAGAGAGAATCGGTTGGTCTCGCGTTAAGACTTTTGGACGAGGCTGAGATTAGAGGATACAAACTGCATGTTGAAGTTGCAAAGTTTCAGCTGAAGGGGGAGTACGATGCAAGCAAAAAGAGGAAGAAATGCAAAGACTACAGGAAGAAGATGTCTCAACAGCAAAAGTTTGTCACATTTCTTTTTCAGTAAAATGTTACTTTTTTTCTGCATATATGTGTTGGTTGGGTTTCTCCTACAGTTTCACTTATTTCAATGTTATACCACCATCTAAAATCTGATTTTTCTTAAAGTTATTTTACTGTTAGTTTCCTCTTCAAAAGGAGGGAAACTTTGATACCTTGCAAGTCATCAAGATTGTCAAAACTGGCTGGAATCAATAGACAGTGAGTGCATCTCAACAAAGGCTTAAAGCTAAGAGTTGGGAAGCAACGAACTTCTTTCTTTTGTTAAAAACATTTGATAAGGTGTTTTTGCTGGAGTTCCTGAGCCTTCTCTGGAATTCTGTAGTCACTTCTCTCACTGGTGCTGTACCCTTCCTCTGTTCGGTATAACCAGATGCGAAAAAGCAAATTGCGTTATGCTGCGTTGGAACTATTAGCATGGGGTCAGCTTGTATAGGAATAACATGTTTCCATCTTTGCCAGTTTGCTTGGATATCTGACTTCATATGAATAATATTTCTTTAAATATTGGGAGTAGGGAAGCTACTACTCTTTCTTAAAAAACAAGAAAAGAAAAGAAAGTCTTGGCCACTTGCTTATTTTATTCTCTATCAGAGTGTTCCTGTGAACATTCTTTTAATTGATCCTAAGCTGACCTGATACAGGATGATTTTTTTTAAATAGTGTGTGTGGATCAAGTAGTTGGAGTAGGTAGCTTAATTGGGTTTCTCTTCACCCCGTTTAGTTGCCTTTTACAGAATATTCCTTATGTTTAATACATTACACTGACATGAAAGTTTTGGCAAGTTTGGCGTGCCTCAGTTTTAGGTACTTTGTGGAACTTAAAGCAGCTTTATAAGAGAAACAGCAATTAAGTTACAAATTGCTATTCCATTTTCTAGAAGAGTAATTTAAGTCTTTGGTACCAGAGATGCCATTACTGGAATCTGCATGTCAAGAAATATCAAATTCATGATTGTTTTTCAACAAATACTTGTAGAAACTGGAGAGAGCTGCAACAATGTGCTCTGATTGTTGATTCATTTCATTAGACAGCTGGATTGGAGGCCTGAGAAGAAAGATGCTACTGCTCGAATGCGACATGAACGTGTTATCATCATCAGGAACATGTTTCATCCAAAGGATTTTGAGGTAGGATTTTATGCTAACTAATTGAGCGATTTGGCTGTGTTATCTCAGAAATATTTGCGTGGGGGGCTCTGCGCGGGTGCTGTGCCCAGGCCAGCTCCAGCCCTTAAAGGAAAAAAACAAACAAACCCCAGACTCCCTGCTCCTGATGGTGGGGGGTAATCCCTGGTGCTCACCATTGCCCCGCACCATGTGGGGGGCTCTGCATGAGCCCCAGAGGCTGCAGCAAGAGCAGTAAGTCCCAGGGATTTTTTTGGCTTTTTTCCTTAAAGGGCCTGGGTGGGGCACCCATGGGGGGGGGGGGGGGGGGCTGGGAGAGTGGGGGGAGGTATTGAGGAGCTTGTGCAGAGCCCTCCATGCAGTGGGGGTCAGGGCAGCCATGCGGGGGCTGGGGGAGTGGCTGCAGCTCCCTGCTGCAGCCATTGGGGACTGCCCGAATCGTCAAAGCTCTCCGAATCTTTTCCAAAGATTCAGAGAGCTTTAACTCGATTCAGACCTTTTTATTGGTCCCCTAATTGAATTCTGATTCAGAAATTCAGCCACCGAATCTCCTCCGAATCGAATCGCCACCCGAAGCTTCGCACAGCCCTATTAATTATGCCAGAGCCCCCAGATGCCTGAGTTCCCTCTCGCCCTGAGCTGGAGCGGAGCGCAGCGCAGACTGCAGGCTGGGTCGTGTGCTGTAAAAGGAGAGAATGCAGCAGATGTAACTGGAGCTAGGAGGGGCAGGTGGAGCTGCCCGGCCTGACCAAGCATGACTGAACCCGTGGTGCCTGGGGTCTGCGCCCCAGGGGCTGGGGGCAGAGCCTGCCAGGGGCCGAGGCAGCTGCTTTCTCTATCCCTACCATGCAGCTGGTCCAATAGAAGAGATCACCCGTAAGAATTCTTGCCTTTCACATTTCCTGGATCATTATGACAACAGCATTACCCCAGCACTTTGAAATGAGCCACATGCGCACACATTTTGCAGGAGGATCCTTTAGTTCTGAATGAAATCAGGGAAGATTTGCGGACAGAATGTGAGAAGTTTGGACAAGTGAAAAAGGTCCTTATATTTGATGTAAGTAATTTCTGTTGTATGTTCTGTGTACACAGTTACTCGGATTCTTTAAATTGTTAATGGGCTTGCTGGACATTGCCTTTTAAAATGCAGTTATTTTATGGAAAGTTAAGGTTCATTGTTCAAACTTTCTATGTTCAGTTAGTGGATTTTAAATTTCATCTGTGGAATATCTTCTGATTTGAACAGAAATGTTGTACAAGTTGTGCAGATCTACGTGTTCTTGTTTCCTTCATATCTGTGTACCATTTTTTGCTTCTAGATTGGGGACTTGTATGATGGAAATATGTGCACATTTAAAATGGTCACAACCGACTTTTTTTATTTAAAAACAAACAATACTGATCTGTCTATACAAGGAAACAGTCTTTCATGATTCACACTACTTAAGAATAGGATACATATTTCAAAAGAAGATTATGCACATGTCAAGCAGGCAGAACAGGACCATTCTCTGCCTTGGAAGGCAAAGAAAAGATTGCTCAAACAAAACTTAATTTTTAATTAAACAAAAAAGATACATCTGATAGGATTTGGATTTTTTTTCTTAAAGCGACACCCGGATGGTGTGGCCTCTGTGTCATTTAAAGAAGCAGATGAAGCAGATCTATGCATACAGGCTCTCAATGGAAGGTGGTTTGGTGGCCGGCAACTAAGTGTTGAACCCTGGGATGGTGTGACAGACTATCAGGTAATCCTTAGATGTCCCAATGTTTCACTGAATTTTAATCTAAAAACTCTTCTCAAGTGTGAATCTTTAATTTGTTTAAAGTTACAAGGAAACAAACCTAGAATTGAAATAAAATCAGGTATTTTAACATTTGAAGTCCTCTTTTTTTCTAAATCACTTTTGCGTACCAATTTTGGGGATTTCTCTTAGAACTATTTGTTGCTTTCCACTTCATCTCAAAGGCCCTAGATGTATCTCGCTTTTGCACACTGGAAATGTAACCTCTGTTCAGTAAATCATGCTTAGCACTTACGAGCAGCATGGACCTTGGCTAGAGTGAAGCTCCAAGATATTACACTTGATGCATATTAATGATGAAAGCAGCAGTTTCATAATTTTTAAGCCTAAGCTACCTTGTTACATGCAAGTGCCAGGTTGCAGTTTTGGTGGGGATATTTATCAAGGCCTATATATATATGTATTTAGATTGAAGAGACCTCAAGAGAGAGGGAAGAAAGGCTCAAAGGCTGGGGATCATTTTTAGAAGACCCTGACGCATCAGGCCAGAAAACTACATCTGATGCAAATTCTTCAACAAGCAGCGTGAAACTGCCTGAAGGAGAACAGGCTTCAAAAGAAACCGACCCTTCCAAAGGTGCTGTGAACGACGATGCTCGGAAGAGAGAGAATAACGGCCAAGGCATGAATGAAGATGGCGCTCCATCCACAGACAGCAGCGTTGCGGGCAGTGATGATGAAGCAGATACATAACATCTTGATATTTTGTGAAAGTGTAATTTCTAGGGCAATGCTTGGGTTCCTATTATCCTGTGCTTCAAGGTGACTCAAGGCAGTGTTCGTATGAATTATATGCAGATTAGGATGTCATCAATTGTGTGCTTTGAAATTTTCATTAAGAGCAGTATTTAATGAGGATTTAAAAGTTCATATTAATTGACTGTTGTTCTAGCTGAGTATCTCAATTTGGGTGCAGAGAACTGACCAGGCTTTTTATGTCATATTTTTGCTTGTCAGTGTTTCAGTTATGTAAATGTGAAGTACGCTCAAACTCTGAAGTTTCTATAATGACACAAACGAAGTCAAATAATATACTAAGGTTATTGACAACTGAATGATTTTAACATTTGCTTTAATTTCTTGAGACCTTTCGGAACTTGGTATCATTCTGTTAAAGAAGACAGTTGTTGGTACTGAACCCATACATGTACTGCCATGTGTTTGACATTCTACCTATCAGTTGGCCTACAAAACTGAAAAATAAATGAGCCTTAACAGAGCCAACATGAAGCACCAGATATGTGAAACGGTGCTTTTAAATTGAAATGCTGAGCATATAAAATCTCTTACTTTCTGCATATATCTTCCATTAGCGTAGAGCAGTTGCAAGTCTGTTAAAAGGACTAGAAGCTGTAAACATTTCAACACTGGAACGTAACAAATAAGACTGACTTCGGATCTTAGTTTTAAATTCTGGCAGTGAAGGTAGATGTTCATCATATGCTATAAGCATGTAAAAATATATCGTACGTTTGAATATTTGGCTTTTGGGGTTTTTTTGCCTTGATGAATCTAAGATTAAGTAGGGCTTCTCTGCTAAGAGTGGGGAGGTAGTATGTGCCATGTTCTCTTTGAGACACACATACTTTTGGGCCCGTCTCCAGCCCCTAGAACTGCTTTTTCATACCCCAGAGACTTATAAAATTTGAAGAATTTTGATAACTTAATCCCAGAGTTGTTGCACAAATATTTGAATATTTGGCAATGTGTTTTTTGAAGAATATTGCCTTCTTCCATTTACATCTTGTTAGCCAGTTAAGCAGTTTTGAAGTGTGCTGAATTTCAAAAGCGACTTCAGTGGAGATGTTTATCATCGAAACAACTTAATTAGACATCTAATTAAGGATTTAGGAACATGATTTTGGCCCTGTCCCTTTAGTAGATCTCTCCATATGGATGACTTTTTAGTTTTCATTTTACAGGAGGCTTTTTAAACTTCCAATTTATAATGTTGATTTTTTTTTTCCTTAATAATAAATAATAGGTCGAAAGAGATTATGGATGCTAATTCTCAAGTGTGTTTCCATTTTGAAGCATTTGGACAGTTTGAATAGAAGACCCTGATTGTCTTTCAGATAGATTTGTGCTGTGGTTACCTTCTGTGGTTTTTGCATTTGTCCAGGCAGCCACGCTAGTTACATTTTTGGGGGGAATTTTTTTTGGGGTGGGGGAAATCCCCTTGTGCTTGGATCATAGCGATAAGAATGTGTAAATTCGTAATCGCCATTGTAGTTGCATCTTATTTTGTTTTCTGAGCAACCTAGATGAGAGTACGACAAAGACCATCAGATGCGATGCCCCTGAATTTGACAGCTATGGTTTTTTGGTTTTTTTAATGATATTTGTGTGACAGGTTTTTCTACTTGTACATAACATTATTTTAGGAAACTTTAATGGATTGTTCCATTAAAAGCGTATAAATACTTATAGCTGTGGCCTACATTGATTCTAAACATAAGAAACGTTTGCGCTGGTAATGAATGTTGCAGAACTTATCACCACAAATAGCTGTGTGCTTAAAGCTTCTGTGTAGGACATGTGCAGCTTAGTGTCATGGCTGTTGCTTTCAGTGCTCTTCTAGCTCCAAAACTCTAGACCTATAAGCTATTGCTCTTTGTTAGCTTTTGGAGGTCCTGTTTTACAATATGTAACCTTCTGTGCAGGTGTTTGATTTTGCAGTTACATAGGAGAACTGAAACTGCTGTGGAGAACGCTTGAGAAATGTATGAATGTTGTATATACAGTACTTAAAGCCTTATCACTCGGTGTCAGAAAACCCCATCTATTTTAGTACGAATTAGTGTGTTTCAGGAGGAAAAAAATATCTAATGCTAAATGACACTGTGTCTGTATAGCAAGTTTCCTCTCGGTTGATTCATAAATTCATTTGATTGGCTTGCCTATCAAGTGAAATGTGCTTAATTGGAGGAGTAGTAGTTTTAACCTCTTCTTTTTGCTGTCCACACAATTTCTAAATGAATAAATGCAATGAAGATTGTAAAAACGTTAACCTTTCTTCATTCTTGAAGTAAAATAATGGAAAAGGATGTAAAAACCCTATTGTTTTCATGCTAATGCCTGAAATTCAGAACTTCTCACTCCTAGCTAGAAAAACTGTCTTAAAGTAAGTACATTACATTGAAAGTCCTTTTCCTTCCCTCCCCCCCAGTGTTTTGCCAATACATCTGAAAAATGTGTAGTTTGATTAATAAAACATCATGACAAGACTATGTTAGTTTATACAAAGTAATTGGTAAAGAAACTGGCTTTGTTTCTTGTAGATGCTTATGTGAATTGCTATTTAGTAACAGCAAGTTTTCCCTTTTTCTTAGTTATGCAAGTGTTCATTATCCACTAATTTTGAGGTAGGCGGGCATGTCTACCTGTTCATTAATGCGCCTTAGATGCTGTGCATTTAGTGTAGTACTTCCTTAATAAAGTACTAACTAAATGCTCAGTACCTAGAGTTACTGCACGGTAGCACTGGCGCAGTTATTTAGTGACACTTACTGTGCAGTAGCCTATTAACACGGTTGTTGCCGTGACACGCTACTGTGCAGTGTTGTTAGGCTAATGTGCAGTAAGCATCTTGTGTAAATATGCCCAGCTATTATTTTTCATGATCATGAAAATGGATTTCTAGTATTTCAGTGCAGTAATGACTCAACTGATCCATGTGTGCGCAAAACTTGTGATCACATCAGTCTAAATTTTTAGAATTTTTATTACGTTTTAATCCCAGTAACTGAGTAGCATTAACTTCTTCTAAAATACACCAAATAGTTTTTCCAGGTAACTATCTACCCCATAAATAGTTTGAGAGAATAAAATCCAAATGTAGTCTAAAACCTAAGGATTTGTTGCTTTGTGGCTCAAAATGAAAATGCTCTCTTATGATAAAAGAGAACTACGTTGTCAGTACAGAGTTAAATCCATCAGTTCAGTAAGGACTGCAAGTGGAAATTCATGCTCTTGTACCTTATTTTATACCTTAATTCTTGGTAGTGATTTTTTTTCCTAATCTGATCTGTACTCCACTCGCCAGGATTCCCCCATGAAGTTGTTACAAACAGCACAGAAAATGGGTTCAATCGGAGAAGTGAACATTTCGAGAAAAGCCATCCCTCTTAAACTGTCTTTTCATGAAAAGGTGCGGTTGGTTCGTGGTTTAGCAGGAAGCTGAAATGATCTTCCAGCAGTCACTGTAGTCGATGGTGGAAGAGTTGCTCTTAGATTCTGGTTAGGAGATTTGGAAAAGGTGGCAAAGTGTCTAAACTCACTTCAGTGTCCAAGGGGATTAAGCGGGGTGGGGATGCTACTGTGAAGTTCTCACCAACCCATCTTCTGTATTGCTCACTTAAGAACCAAATCAAATTAAGCCTCCATTTTATGACAGAATGATACTCTAATTACCTGAAGATGCTGACATGCAGACAGGGGGTACTGAAACAAAAGAGTTTTTTCATAAACATCAGGACTGGAAGGGACCTTGTAAGATCATCAGGTCCAACCCCCTGCCCCAGGGGCAGGAAGCAGCTAGGGTCAAAGGAGCCCAGCAAGATAAGCGTCCAATGTTTCTTAAGTGTCCTTTGACCCTAGCTGACTCCTTTTAAGTACTACGCAGAGACAAGACTATAAGGTGCATCAGCAATGCAGGGATCTGAAAAGGCAATGAAGCCCCAAAAGAGCAGATGTGTACGTTACCACGAGTGTGTTTTCCAATTTGCATATACAGCTAGGAAGAGAGGAATGAATTAGTTTAGTTTTTCATTTTGCATCAAAATGTTTATCTGTTTCTCCTGCTGATTTTTCACTTTTTAAATACAGCTGGATATATTTACCTCTTTTTAATTGAATTTCAGTCCTTTAGAACAAGATTTATTTTGTACTGGGATTGCAATTCACTTAAAATCATTAGTGTGTTAAATGCAGTGCATTTTTGAGCTAGAAGCTTGTCCTGGAAATCATTCACCAAGGCTTACGCTTTTGAATATTTAGTTCCAGTTCACTTTAGAAAGCTTACAGTGACGAGTTGTTTCGTAAAATCACAGACTGACCCTTAAATTTTACAGCGAGTCAATATTTACATCCTCAAGTCGTAAACCACGTACAACCTGGTGAAATCCCTTTTAAGATGTCACGTAGCTTTAGAATTTTTGTGGGATTTAAAATCAAGAGTTTATTTTTTGTTTCTGAACTTGAGAAAGCGTACTGCAGTATGACAAAGGACTTAAATTCTGTACATTAAGCAAGTAGTGGTATATTTGTGTTAAGTTGACTTGTGTGTATTTTAGTGCTGACTTTCACAGGGCTCGAAGTTCTTAGTATCAGGGGATTCTGAAAGTGCAATAAAATACCAGAACAAAATGGCCTTTACAGAGTTTGGAGGCCAGTTCTTTGCACTGACTGGTAATACGCTACTATGGAAGTAGTACTGTGAAAATATTTTTCACCAAATTTGAATTTTTCTTACTGGCCTTTTCTTTTTGGCAAAGTTGAATTGACCATTCAAAGCTCTCTCGCATTCTGGAAAGAAAGCGTTTTTATTTTGGAAATACCTTCATACATATGTAATTTCTAGCCTTGTGACAGCACCCAAAATCTCTTGATTTTCTGTGTCTTGAATTTTGTTTCTTAAAGGGGTTGTGTTTTATACTACCTTTTTAATAAACAAATTGATGAAGAAACCGCTCAGCCTTTTTGATCAATATTTGAGAGATTGTAGTTAATCTAAATCTCCATTTATTTTGTAATTTTATAAGATGCTACGAATTGAATATAATATCTTGTGCTTACACTGTAATTTTAATGAATACGTGTAAATATGTGTTAACACCCATGCACTAGTACTTCATTACCAACATGTCTGGTAATTTCACTTCCGACAGCCTGATTAAACCCAAATGACATTGCACCTTGCTATATTGCAACTTCTGTTGGGTAACTCATGAAGGTGATGGGTCAGAAAGAAAGTCCCAAGAACAGAGAAGGTTAATAATCCAGGATAGTCTGCCTGGGGAGACTGAACCCATTTCTCTCACCTACAAGGCGAGTGGCATGCTACCTGTGTATCTTGAAGCGGGTTAGTCTTAGTTTCTTCTGCTGCAGCTCTTCTGTTTTACGTAAAATAATTCTTGAGACAAAGAACAAAAGGAAAAGAGATCTATTCCTGTGGTTCGATGCTGCACCTGTGAACGTTGATCCAAAGGGATATGCTGTCAATAGGAAAAGGATTGTGTGTCCTATAGCTTGGTAGTGAAGAACTGGCTCTTGACAGCAGTGGAGAGAACTGAACTGCTCCTGCACACGCTGGGTGTTTGGTAAGAGGGTTTGGCCCATGTTGCTGGCAGTTCATAGAAACAGTCTCTGGGAGTAGGTTCACGGTCAAAGCGCTGGTATTTGGTGAGGTTGATCCAAGTGCAGGAATAGTTTGGGGATGACAAACAGGTTTTTTGGCTGCGTTACCTTGTTATTGGGGGGTGGAAAACGTGCTGTAACTAAAGCCAACAGAAGCTTTTTGTTGTATCCACACGTATGTCCCTAGTTGTCGTCATGGGCTCAGAAAAGCAGGAGGGGTGAGATGAGATGAGAAAAGACAGCAAAAGGTTACTGTCGATGGAGAACATCCACCTTTTCTGCTTAAAAGAATGCTGAATACGCTATTACTGCATTTCAAATGCAAGCATACCTGACCTGTAGGAAAATAATGATTTTAAAGAAGAAAACAACACCTAGTCATGTACCCATCTGGGTTCTTTGCCATGTTTTTTACTCTGAAGCGTTGGCCCGCAGACACCGTCTCCTTGTGTGTACACAGTGTCACCAAAACCTATTTAAAATCCTATTTTCCTCATTCCTGAAACCTCCTAACCTGGTTGACTCGTCGGAGTACATTTCATGCATTCCTAGGAGCTGGGCTGCAGGAAACGCCTAGTTCAGTCGCAGCTAGAGGCTAGAGAGCAGTAGGGAGTTCATGAACACTCCCTGCCTCCTCCCACTGTCGCTGCAGACAGCACACATCCACGCAGCAAGAGAACCGCAGGCTCCCTGGACACGGCTGCCGGACTGTCCAGCATGTGGACAGCCTTCACCAGAGGCACTCCATGGAAGGCACTAAGTGAAGGTAAGACTCCCCCCCCACTAGGTTGCCCGGACGTGTACGGTACCTGTTCCACCCCCAAAAGCCTTTCCTAAACAGCTCAGTAAAAAAGCCTTGCTGTTTTGCGTGTCGCTTGGGAAAGGGGAACTTTTTTCCAGACGGTGCTTGAGCAGCAGTGTGTAAAGGACAAGATGACAGCACTAGACATCACATTTCGTTGAGAGCCGGTTTGCAGCGCTGCTGGGAGCTACGGCTTAGTTAACCACTCAGGTTCCCAGGGCTTTGCTGCCCAGAGAAGCTGTGTCTTTCACAGTAACCTGTACCATTTCCCATTATTTATCGAGCTTTAAATAAAAGCTGTAAAGCCTATTGGGTTTCAATAGGGCCTTTTTAAAAATCCTCCATTTAGCTTAAATCTTAACCTGTTTATACTGTTTCAACCTGACTCGGTCCTTCCTTTCCTTCTAAATGCATTTTGACAGCAATATGTGGCAGGCAGGAACTCTAGTGGCTCCGCCTGCCCTGCTGGCGGTGCAGACAGCATCTTTGCCATCCTCCCGAGAGGAAAGAGTAGGAAATTAAAGTGACGTGCGACAGACAGTTCCCAATTTCATCCCTACTCCCCATGCTCTCCTCATCCCCCAACCCCTGTCTGCATGATTCGTCCTAAGGGACCAGGTAGGTGGCCTCACTTATTTCTCTCTGAGGGCTGGGGCTATGTTGTCCCAAGTTGCCTTTGGAAAAGCACCTGGATCCTGGACTAAGCATATGTAGAAACCTAGATAGGTACTGATTGTTGTTTTCGTTCTATACAAATTGTTGTATAATCTGCCTAATGTTTAACTACCAGCCCTTTCACATGATAGAGGCATGGCAGTTGCTTGCACCCACACACAAAAAACATGCCCCAAAATTCTTACCCAAGAAGCAGATTGCTTCAAGTCAAGTACAGTTAACCAGGGTGGAATAGGGACGCAATCATGGCTTTGCGGTGAGGAAGAGAACTGGTCCTTCAGGCCAGAGACTGCTTTAAAAAAAAAAAGACGCATAGCGTGTGGATCTTCATGGTAGGAAGCGCTTTCTGCCGAGCCCGTATGCTGCTTCGCCTTTTTGAACTCCCTTCTTTCAGGCTGGAATTTTCCATGCCACTTGTCCGTTTCCTCCTGAGCCATGTAGGAAAGGCTTGAGCTTGCTGCTTCAGTCGCTTCCGAGAATATGATGGAGAAATGCTCGTTGTACTGCTGTTTGAAAACAAGTCATACGGCTGCTTCTCTTTGAAGCTGTAACGTGTCTCTGCTTGGCTGCTGTGACTTGAAATTTGGCCATTGCTGTCAGGAATGTGTCTTTTGCTCTTCCTGTGAAAATGTTGGCCTACTTTTAGCAGGGGGGACCCCCTCTGTTTGCAAATGCTTACTTGGGATGTACTAGTTTGCTGGGTAAATTCTTGGAAGATTGTGCTGTCCCGACCTTCACCCCTTTCCCATCTTCCCAGCCGCTCTGTGCGTGGGCCATTCCCTGGAATACGATCCACTCCGAGTCGGTAGGGACTGAGCGAGGCCTTCCCTTGGTACCGTCCAGGGACAGTTGCGACATGCTGCGTGCAGTCACCAGGAGGAGGGAGATAGTCGCTCCCGGACTTTCAATGCCCTCTACTGGTGCACCAGGTGGAAAGGAGAGGAAAGCACCTGATTCAAATGCAGAGAGGCCACGAGCTGGATGGGGAGAGGCTGCAATGAGCTTGGTGGTGGACGCTGGGACCGGCTGGTCAGGGCGATCAGCAGTCCAGGTACACGATAGGAGAAACAGAGATGAGGCAGGGTGTGTGTGCACACACTGCGGGGCAGGAGAGCAAGGAACTGAGATGAGATGAACCAGAGGAAGATGTGAAAAGGGAAGAAAAGTCTGTGGAAGAAGGGGAGGGAGACCAAGTTCATATGATGGGCTCCGAGGTGGAGACTGGCACTAAGCCTAAGCATGGAGAGGAGGAGAAGGAATGAGCCAATGTGGGGAAAGAGAGGCAGAAGAATCGCACGCTGACTTTTTTTCCCTTCAAAAGGTCTTCAAATATACGTCTACATGCGAGAGCCCCAATCAGACAGCCCGAACAGTTCTGATTACTGGATCCCGAAATAAACACTTGACAAGGCAATCGTTACAGTGGTGCATTTGATTTCCAAAGCCCCCATTGTACAGTGTGTTTGGAGAGGTGAACTGGCAGGCACCTGCCAACCATAGCTAAAGCCAGTCGGGCCATCACCAACACAGCAGACAACTAACAGAAAACGAGTGGAGCATCCCAACCAACAAACAGCTTGTGCCCATTCAAAGTAAAAGCAAGGCGCATTCATAACTCAGTGGCTTCTGCCATTGTGCCTGACATCAGCCAGGCACAGCCATTGCCTTGCTGTGAGCAGTGTTTGACTAGCGCTATTTTAATCAGTCTAGTGACTGCTATGGACTCTTTACCTGGGTATAGTAATGCCAATGATACCACTCGATGCCTTTGACAGTTTAGCAGCATCTGTAAAGTTCTTGGTCACCCCACAGTCAGGCGATTGCCACAGAAAGTGTCTGGGCTGCTGAATCACAGGTGGGTGTGAACGGGTGGGGAGCAGGCGCTAGCCCAGAGGACACTTCAGCACCATTTTTGCCAGGTTGGACAGACAGGGACCACCTTGGGGGGGCTCCCAGTGCCAGAAGGCAGAGGATCCCAGCCCATGTTTTGGATGACAATGCACGGCACATGGAGCCTAGGCCTAGTGCTGTTTTAAAAAGAACCACCCAGATTGGCAATAGTGTCCCGTCGTGTCCCCCCCACAAAGGTAAATCCTGCACATGCGTGATGTATCTGCTGTATGTGACATACCTCCATCCCTCTACCTGCCATGTACCCTCTTCACCTGGGGACTCTCTTCGCCAGGAGCCTGCCCCTGGGGAAAAGCTGTGACCAACCTGGCTAACCAGCTTCATCCAGCCCCTGCACAGTTACTTTCCCCACTGTGCACTGCCCTAATCGGAGCAAGCAGCTTTCCATATCTATGCACAGGTAAACTGGTAGAGTCCCACTGCCTTCGGCTGGAAGAGGATTATGCCCACACTTGCAGAGCCATTCAGGTTAAGAAATGCTCCTCTTACCTTGTTCTCTTGTCCACAGGCACAAATTGTCACTGAGGATGGAAGAAACCAGGGAAAATGCTGCCAATCTGAGCCAAAGCAAACAGCCTGTGAAAACAGAATGGGGGTCACAATGTGTTGTATTTACTTACTTCCATGGGGACATCAACAGTGTGGTCGACGAACACTTCTCGAGAGCTTTGAGCAACGTCAAGATCCCGCAAGACCTAAGCACGAAGCACAAAGACCTAAGAAAAGGTGAGTGGCTTCCCATGAAGGTGTGCAATTGCTAAAGAAGTTTGCACTTCGTGGACCAGACTCTCTCTCTCACTTCTCTTCCTGTGTGTAAACAGGCTTTTATACTTGTAAGGTCCCAGTCACAGATTTGTGCTTTCCTGGGCAAGCACTAATGCCTACCTGTGTGGGGACCTGCTGGATTTCTGTGGGCCTGGCTAAAGGATCAAGGTCCTTTTTTTTAGGAGTCAAGGAAGTTTCCATTCTTCTCAAATGGGACAGATTTGACAGGGACTCAGTTTGTTATTTAAAAAAAATAAAATGCTCACCTAATTTCACAACATGCTTTACATTCTTATTTGCAACTAGCTCCCGCTGCCCTGCAAAATGCCTGACATTCGTATTCAAGTACATGTGGTGGGGACTTAGCCTGTTTTCAGATGGATTCACTGCTACTTTTTAAAAAAGTAACAGCATCCAAGTGAATAAACTGTTTTCTAAAAGGTCTCAGAATTTCCTTCAATGCAATTGGAGCCAAACCCTGCAGCCCTTTCCTCAAATATTCCCTGGGAAGTAATTTGGAATTTGCCTTGGAAAAGAGGTAAGATGTCCACACTCTTCTCTCTTTCTCTCACCTAGATAGCATGTCTCCCCAGCCCTGGAATTTCTCTTCTCACTGGACCAAGCCATATCAGTCCTCTCCTACTATAAACGTGTCTCCTTCTGGTCTGAATTTGTCTGCTGCTGCTGTGCAAGGCGACTACCAGCCGCCCATTCTGCAGAGTCATCCGACTCAGCCTGCAGACTTATGGCACTTTCCTGCTATAGGCAATCCAGGCCTCGTGAGCTCGGGACATCACCACTCCTTTCCTGACTTGCATGTGATGCAAGCACCAACTTCTGGTGGGAAATATGGTTCTCTCCTTGGTCTCCTGCAACAGGAAAGGTGTCCAGCACCTAGGCAGGACCCTGTCATGAAGCAAGACTCCAGCCCTGCCTGTATGGCTGGATCTGCCAGGTTACCAAACACGAGTCAAAGTTTAACTCCTGGGGAAGGTAAGGAAATATTTACTGCCACTTCTGCCCTGATGATTCCCCTGCCTGGGAAAGATAGACTGTGCCTCAAGGTGACAAAAGCAGGCTTGTTTGGCTTCATCCCTCTAGCTCAAAGCCTTGGGCTGAAAGTGTTTCCAACAGGCCATCAATTGTATGTGGGACTTGGGAATTTTGGGCAATGCAGTGTGGACAGAAAAATCCATCCTGTGCGCTGCCTTGCACGGCTCCTTACTGCTGGTGTTACAAAAGGTCGATGGCAAATATTTAATGTAAACTATAATCTGTTTGGGGCACTGCTAGAAATAACCAAGTGCCCCACAGAGCCCTTCCTGCCAGTGGCTTTCAAACCAGGTGAGGAGCTGCCCCAAGCGCAGATGGAAGATGATGACAAAGGGGTGGAATGTCGAGAGATCGTCTGAGAAACCCGGCTGTTGCGCAGGGCCTTAATTATACTCTGAATATAGTAACAGAAACCACAGCACCCATGAAAAACACGTCCACGCACCTTGAGGTTTATTTCCCTCCCCTGGCCATGCCCATCTCCCAGCCAGGCCTGGGGTTCCACAAAATGAGTCTGTCCTTTGTTCCCCATGTTAACGCTTTAAATCTGCAATGATCTATACAGCAGACTCTTTAGGAGAGCAGTTTGCACGGTGCTTGTGACCGCTTCCAACACACCCAGCCACCGGGCAAACCTGGTCCTCGTTTCATCACTGTTTGTAATGCCTGTGGGCTGGGCCCACAGTGAAGACGGGGGTCCTCTACCCCAGGGAGTTTGCAGTCCAGGTGGCAACTAAAGTGAATCACCCACTGAGCCAGATCTAAGGAGCTCAGCCTGCTCCACAGGGACCCACATCAGCACAGCTGTGCCTAGCTGGCACCGCTGTCTAAACATACTTAGGACTGAACAGGCCTGTGGATGCTAGACTCCCCTCTTCCATAAGCATTTAGGATCCCAAGGGGACAGATTTGCTGTTTCCCAGCCACCTCCAGTCCACCTCTGGCAGAGGATCTCAAAACACTTTTCACACTTTGTGAAATCATACCTGCGTGGCCACATCTGTTTGCGGGCAAACAGGGAAACTAAGGCAGGGATTTCTGAGCTCACACTGACCAAGTCCTGTGTGCACCCAAATTCCCTCCAGTCACCTATGACGGCCCAGGAAGCTTGAATCCTGGCTCTTACCAGCAGATCTCTCTTCAGGCACATTTTTAACAACCATTATTTACATTTATAAAAAAACCCCAAAGAGTGGGCTGCAAAAGCACAAGGTTTCATGCAGAAGCAGCCTGCACGAAGACTGCTTTTAGTTCTGTGCTATGGCAGCAGCATCTTCTCTGATTGTTTTCTCTTGTGGTTTTTTTTTCCCCCCTCTCTTTAAGAAAGAAAAGCAAGCGCCTATCAAGGCTCAGAAAACCCTGGCATGGGCCTGGCTGGTGCAGGTACGTAAAGGAACAGGGAAGTCTCCGTGCACAAAACACGTAACGGCCTCCATTCGACACACACAACTATGGCTGCAATTCCTCTCTTGCTTTGGTTCCTTAAACTGCGTACTCACACTCACACTCTCTCGATTCCTAGATCATTAACACTTGCACTATTTCTCTCTCTCTTGACTTGTCTCACATTTGAGAAGTGGTTGTGGTCACCTTGCTGCTTTGGTGAGCAATACTTTCAAGGGGTCTGGACCACGTCCCAGCCCCAGCCTGTCCTCAGTGATGTATTTTATTATAAATGGTGAAGTTTTAGCTTCTTCAGAAGAAAATTCTAAGAGCTTACACACACTGTCCTGTACACAGTTTGACTCTATGATGTTGCCCTGTTTTTCAGGTATCCACAACACAAGGCGAGATTTATACTTTTAGCCAATGTGAGTTTCTGCTCTGTTCCATAGAAGCACTCTGAACTTTTCATGCTCTGCAGTTGTGAATCGAGCGCCTGGATCGCAGCCAGCTTGTTTCTTTCACCCTCGGTCAATGGAAAGACTACATAATGCTGTTTGCTACTTTGTCAATGAAAATGATTTACTTCCATTCAGCAAACAATTTCTCGCTTTTGTGGTTTCAAACCCCACAGCCCTGGTTTCCCCTGTGTAAGGAAGTATTTGCCTACAAGGAAGAGGTACACAGGGATCCTTTTACAGACTACAAAGCACTTCTTAATCCTGCCTCCCCCATTTGATAGCCATCGTTTTGGTATGAGGTACTATCCTAGTTACACAGGGATGTGCCAAGTTAGTCCCACAACTTTTGTGTTCCGATATTGCCTGGCTTCCTGATGTGGAGCCTGCCTTTTTATGTTGTTTCAAGTAGCCCAACAAAATGGCTGCAAGGGGACTAGGAAGGAGAAACACAGGCCGTAGAAGGAAGTTCAAGTCTCTTCATAATTTTCTTTTTAGAAAAAGATAGGGATCTGGGACTTTGAACCTGCAAAGAGGACTCACTGGTTGTCACGCTGACATCCATGTGTAGCTATATATGTATGTACATATCTTAGGACTCTGATCTGCCCTCAGACATCTCTCGAAGGAGCTTCTGCAGAATTTAGCAAACTAGCACTGTGGCAGCTGGGAAGAAATTTGAATCCTTCTAGGATAAGATGAAAACCTCTAAATAAATAAAATTTAAAAAGCTGCTGAAACCAGGAGCGGGGAATGGTTTTGTTTTTCCAACCTCCTGGTTTCTTCTCCTAAGCCCCCACTGTGTAATGTGGTTTAATCCAAATGACTCCATTGACCTAGCTTCCATCACCTGACCAGCCATCAAAACTCATTACATGGTAATGCTGGGTCTCACTGACCACTGCAGGAGTCAGTTCATTAAAGTATTCTTCCCATGTGTTGCATGCACACCTGGTAACCACACTGCCTACAGATATTACAGGCTCAGATCATCTTTCTGTTCTCTCGTGAGGTGCATCTTCCCAATTAGTTTTGTCTTTGGTACTGCAATTTTACCTTTGTCCAATTAGTTTTGTCATCTTGTCACCCTGGGGCAGCCAAATCACACTTTTATTCACATTGCAGTGCTTATTTGGTGTGCGTGGCAGGTTTGAAGTAATTGCTAGCTTAAATGGTCCACGAACATAGTTCATAAAGGGGTGACTTACTGTCCTAGTGTCTCTTCTCAGAGCCCAAGAAGGAGCTGCTGGTTTCATGCTGCTCCCTCAGCACTGCAGCACAGCCTCCCTTCTCTTTCTCACATGAGTTACCTCTCCTGGGCTTGGTGCTGCTGCTTCCAGCCATGCAGCCCCTGGGACTTTCCCAGACCCCATGAGAGCACCCTGGCTTGGTTCTGCTGTTGCTAACTTGGTACCTCTGTGCCTGCTAGAGTCTGTCTCACTCTTGTTCATGCCTCTTCCCAAAAGCCTTTTAGCTTCCTGTGGGCTAGCTAATTATCCTCTGCAGCTGGCCTAGTCCTCCTAGGCAGTCAGCACCTATCGCCTGCAGCTGGGCTGTAGCCCCCAGCCAGCCTGAGGGGTGCTGTCTGCTGCAATCCTCTGCCAGCCCACCTGCTATGGTCTGACTTGCAGGACTCTACCTAGGTTTCCTATGTCAAACCCTATTGCTTTTAGTTGTGACTTCACCTGAGTTACTGCTTTGAAATACCTGTTGTGTACTGACTTGATTTTTCCTCTCAAAGGAACTGTTGAAATGATTTTGCTTTAAGAGCCAAACATAGAAATGTGACAGTGTATTTAAATACTCTTAAAAAGCAATTTATTTTGGAACAGTTTTGTGAATGTCAAGACTAGAAATACAATATTTATAACCATGTGTAAAGGAAGCCTGCTTGGTGAATCAATTAAATAAAAAAAACAACTCTGGATGATGGCAAAACATGCTTGCACACATTTCTGTCTTGTACTAGGATGACACAAAGCATTGCTGCTGTGTTTAAAATGAGTTTTTAGTAGTTTTAGCTATTCTTTCTTTTTTTAATAAAAGTCCTTAGATCGCCCATCATGGTTCCACCAGTACAATGAGATTCTGAAATAGCGGTAAGCACGGAAGAAACCTCATCAAAAAATTCGTGGTAACTTTACTTGGGCAAGAGTCCCTTTTTTCAGTATCTTCAAATTAGAAATTTTGTAATAAGTAGGAAGCAGCTCACTTTAGATCACTTCCCACTTCTGAGCACATGAGATATGTAGGCTCAAAAGAAAGTGTTAATTTCTAAAATATTTGCAGCTTTAATAGAGAAAGGGAGGTATAGGAAGATGAAGCAAATTAAGTCTTGGGAAAGAGACTTGGGGAAAGAAATGGAGTTGGAGCAATGGGAAGAAATATGGGAACAGGAGGGTTATTCATCTTCCATACAGGTTTTATACAAAGCCAGGTTTTATAGAGTACTCCACAGATGGTACCTGTCTCTAGGCAGGATGCAACCCATATTTTTGTAATGGTGATGCACTGCGTTGGAGATGCTGTGGAGAAAGAGGCTTCTTTTTCCATGTGTGGCGGTTGTGCCCAGAGCTCCAAATATTTGGTGAGCTCTGGGCACAACCGCCCAGAGCTAGACTAATAACTCTTGTGGTGGGGGCTAATATCCCCTCTGAATCCACTAGTTTATCTGTTGAATGCTCCAGTTAAAGGAAGCTTACTTTGTGCAGAACTAAAAGTTGATACCCTTCTTGTTTCCAACCGCTAGATTATCTATTGCCCAAACAGGGAAGGAATCACAATACCACCCCCAACACACATACACACACACTGAAAGTGCGGCATGCTAAAATATGACATTGTGGTGATGGAGAAACTGCCCCGTCGTGCTACATTATCAGAAAGGAGAGAAAAGAGAGATTGATATTTAGAAATACGGATTCCATTCCTGACCTACGCACAAGACAGATCAACAGGTGGGAAGCCAGAGTCCTTAGGCAGATTTTTTGACAATTAACATTAGATATATAATCATCTAGTGATGGTAGAGGGGATAATGTATAAAAAATGGCATATATTATTTCCTTTGGAAAGATGCAATCACTTCAAGCTCATACAATTCCGTGTTAGTTTTGTTTTTACAGTTCCCTGAATAAAAGATTAAAAAAAAAACCCCTAAGAAAGTGCAGAGCATTGTAGTAGAGTGGAAATGCAGTGGGAATTTAGACAGAATGCACTTTTCCAAGACACTGCAGCTTTATCAAAAGCTTCACTTCTACTCAATGGGAACTGTAGCACTCTGTCTCTGTTGGTAATGGATTTCCTATGGGTCAGAAATGTTTTTTTTTCCAGAAGGAGGCATTTTTCCTTGACAGATACGGAGTGGTCCCCCACGGGCTGCAGGAATGCTGCCTTTCAGCAGTGCTCTGGACTGAAGATGGAAAGCGTTCCTTGCTCTTCCTCTCTCCTTTCCACACCTGGATTTCTGATTGATGCTGACGCCTGATGCACTGTTCTCTTCGCAGACCATGTCTTCATTCTCAGGCAGGACATATGTTCTTTTGCTTAAAAGATCTTGGGACCATATTATATTGCATTCAGTAACTATCATCTGGCACTCCTCACATTTATTTTTAATTCTGGCTTGGAAGTGGAGCATCGCTCATTGCTGCAGAGATGCAATGAGTATTGATGTACGGTGAGCTCCTGCCTGATGATGGGCAGCAATCTATGGCTGGTGCTTTTTCTCAGTGCAATTTCTGCAGGAGTGGGAGTGCTTTCTCCTGAGCATTGCACTGACAGTGAAAGCTTTGTAGCAACATCCTACCTAGCATTGAAATAATTTTTCTATATTGGAGGATGCACAGATACTGACCCAATTGGGATACTATTACAAGAGAAGCTCCAGGTTGTTATGCTTCCATTAAGCTATACAAGAAAGAAAATCCTTGTACTCGGTCGCTGGGGAAACAAAATAGCCAAATTATGGAATGAAGAAGGCTCTGTACGCAGCAGGTTGTTCTTTCAAAAGCTCATGACAAAATATACCAGCCCTAAGTCCTTAATACCTTGTCCTATGATACAGAAAGAGCTTATGTGTGTTCAAAAAGCTAATATTACAAGGAGCAGCTGTTCACGTCCAGCTAAAACCAACTTTAAAGTGCACAGCACTTGTATCTTAGGGTACAGACACACATGGTCAATTGATTTTACTCCAGGGTAGAAGCAGAGCAGACACGACACACAGACCTGCTTCAAGGTAAATAAACCACTTGCATCTAGGCTAAAATAACTCTGGAGAAACATTGCAAACTGGATCCTCCGCTGCCTAGTGGTCAGGCTCAGCAGCTCCTCCATACACCTAGCTTGACAGAACTCACGTGTCCGCTGCTTCCTAAAGGGGAAAATCCAAAGTAAATGGCTCTGCCCTGTGTTGTGCATCTGCGCCCACAGATGCAGAGGGCACCTTGATGCACTTGCCAGCAGCCAGATATGCACACGCAGCGACACCCCGCGTATAAAGTGCAGGCACTGCTTGCTGTCCTCCTGGAGCCCCAGCAGGACCCCAGCTGGTCTGAAGTTTTATTCTGGAATTACTTTTTCACAGGCAGGATGAAGGCTGGTGTGGCTAGAACTGTGGTTAGAGATCCCAGTGAGGAACAGCAGGTGTATGAATAAAGAAAATGCCACAGATTGCTGTTGAGGTCAGGGGATGTGGGGAGCATGCGGAGCCAAGCTACCAAATCAGTGCATGTTATGGGCAAACCCTGATTTCTGTCTACCCATCTAGGTACATACGTGGCTTCTCTCACTGTGACATCCGGTCAGGTAAAAGCCCATTTGACAAACCGTCCGCAGAGGCCTTTGAACTGAATCCCCTTGATGCAAATAAGATGCGGCTTCAGCTTTAGTACAAAGTCTCCTGAACTTGCTCTTTGTTCTTTGGGGACAAACGCCTGCAGGTGCCTAGATCTGAAAGCGGCATTAGGAACTGGGGCCTGTTTTTGCAAAGTGCTATATAAAATATTGTCCAGCAGCAGGTGCAAACCTAGTCAAACCAGAAGGAGGGGGCAGGACATGGATATGCCAGACCCAGAAAAAGCATGCAAGATGTGCACAGTGGGTGCTCATTCCCCAGCCCTGTGCAGAGAGGCACAGATGCCAGCAGTGGGGTGGTCTGTGCCATCCCTGCCCAGGAGCCCAAGGAGATGTGCGCAGGGGCTGGGAGGTGCAGTGCGGGGTAGGCACAGACTGGGGGGAATGCAGCATCTCTCTCAGTCCCATACCCGCCTGGTCCCTGTGCCCACTCCCTGCTGTGCTCTGCTCCTGCAGCCTGCACATGGGGTGCCCTCTCCATGTGCCCGCCCAGGCCAGGCATTCCAGGGTGTGGGCAGAGGGCAGCTCTACCATAATTGCCAATAAACGACATGCACTTCCTGCTCCACTGCTCCTCCTTCTGCCTTTCCCTTTCCCTCCCACGTGAAGGATGCAAACCTGCTAAGCTATGTACACACAGAGGTGAGGCTTGCCCACCCTGCAGGCTCTCCCCGCGGGCACAGTTGCAGCTCTGAAAGGTAGGATTGTGGCACACATCCATGAAAGAGATGGGAAGCACTTCACCACTGCAAGCTGCTCATGTGCTGCCTGGACACCCAGAGCCTTGGTGTTTTCTTTGCAGCTGGCTCCTGTGTCAGTACCAGCTCCTCCTGGCTGCTGTGCCTGTCTGCAAACAAAGGTAAAAGGCAGAAGCATGGATCTAGTCCAACCCGGCGGTATCGTTCTTGGATGGCAGTCTGGGTGCCTTGTAGCAAGGGGAAAACCTGCTACAAACTCCTTTAAGACAATACATATGCAACTGAGCATCTGCCACTGAATCAGCTTCACTTCCCTGTGTTCAGCACAGGTTTTTTAGGCTCATTTGTCCCCAAGATTTTGTACATAATATTGCTATTCAGGGGTTGGGCTAGATGACCTCTCCAGGTCCCTTCCAGCCCTGCTTCTTCCTGATTCTGTTCAACTGGGACTTGGTGTGATTTAGACATCAGGTAAGTCAGGAAAGCATTAGTAAATGCTTTTCATTGTTGATTCAAGGACGGTCTCTACCATGGCTTACTGATGGGTCTTGAGATGACTGAAGAGTCCAATCCTTGAGCCACAGACCTGTCTGCAGAAGTTGCAGGTCTTTCTACAGGGGAGAATAGGCCATAGGCTGGGATTTCTCTTTCTCTTCCTCCGCTCTCTCTTCTCGGCTTTGAGGGCAAGACGCTACACCTCAAAACGGGCTGCTGCTTGGTTGAGGTTGCGGTGCCCTTGGAGTCAGTGAGCAGCCAGCTGCTTGCAGCAATTGATGTTGGCATCCGCTTTCTTCACGTCTGCCTTCAGGGTGTCTTTATAGTGTTTCCTCTGGCCACCTTGAGATCTCAGGCTGTTAATGCTTGTATATGAAGCACTTGCTCTCTCTCTCCAGTTGTTACATTGGTGAGGAATCCTCTCCTGTAATAAAACTAATTGTAGGACCTAATATTGTTTCTTAGGTAGGCTTTGCTTCCACACCTTCTGCCGTTCATAATCTGGCAATGCCCAAACTGACCTCAGCACCCCACTGATCAAATGAGGATTGAACGTGAGATTGGAGGTGAGCCCTTTAAAGTTAGGAAGAATGATATTTCCTGCAAAGCAGTGCTCTAATTCACACCATTTACATCCTTTTGTAAGAGCCCTTCTTTTGCCTCAGTCATAATGGGTAACTTGGGTAATTAGTGGCTAAAAAGAGCCTAGGCCCTAGCAGAAAGAATTCTTGATTAGGGCAACAAAGAAAAGATTGCAGAAAGTTACCAAAGGTGGGTCTGAGCCCGCATACCTCAAACTCCCGTTCACTTCAATCTGCATTAATTTTACAGACTTATTTTGGATCCTGGATTTGTACTTGTGAATCACCAAAAGATGGTCCTGTGCAAATTCTCAGTCTGCTGTATTACAAATATTCCATGTTGCATAATGGGTTTTTTTCGGTTGTGCTCATTTAATGCCAAACAAAAATGAGACACAATGCAGGCCTTTACATTATCAAAATTGCCAAGTGAGGCAGGGAGCTGTTGCCTACTGTGCGTGTGTTTCTAAAAAACTTTGAACGACTTGGCAAGCAGAGACATTGATATGAAGTAGAAACAAATAGACCTGACATTTCTGACATGAGCTTCAAAGCTGCCTGCAGAAAGTGCTCTCTCAAGAATTATTTGAGCATTTCTTACAGTGAGAAACTTAAGAAATTCTCTCCTTTTAGCTTAGCTGAAAGAAGTTTAAGAGGTGACTTTAATTATAATTTACAGTGCATCCATAAAGAATGGACTTCGGATAGATTAAAATATCCTCGATGAGCATTAAAAGGTATAACAAGATCTGACAGTTGGAAACAAATCTGGACTAGCTGCAGTAAAGCATTATGAAGACATGGCACCTTGTCACATTCACACGAATTAAAAAGCTGAGTTGGAGGTTTGGCTTCACTGCTAATGAAAGGCATGGCTTTTTCTCATGCGTTGTTAGCTATCCAGCTGCAAAATGTGGGTGAAATTGGAAACAAGACGCCTTAGGACCATGTGTGTGGCTAACCAGAGCTGGTGGTACAGTACCTCGGTACTCTCGGGTACCTAGGTGCTCACGGTCAAAACCACATGAGTCTCACCTCTGTTGGGATTTCATAGCAAAACAATGGCTGTGTGCAATGCTGCTGTTATCCAGGCAGTCTCTTCTTCCAGAGATCCCAGCTCAATCACAAATTCCTGGTTTCCAGGGAAGCCATTCTGTCCCCAAATGCTGCCTTCCAAGTAAAGAGCGTAAATCGGTGGTGGACAGTTTTGTTGGGGAATATTCCTTTGGGGCAAATGGAGAACAAATTGAACTGCAGCACGGCGCTCCTTCAAAGGCCATTAACCAGTTCGCACTCTAAGATAAAAGCACTGTTTCAGAAGTTACGTGTTGTGACAGCTGCTGTAGCACATCGCGGTGCTAGGACTCCACCGATCGTGCGCCACTGTAGAGAGAAGGTGGAGGTGTTGGCAGGGCTTGGGGCCATGACCTGGCTCTCTCCATCCACCCATGCAATAGCTGTCTGGTGTCACAGCAGCTGGGCTTCCCCTGTTCTTCCAGGGTGGTATTCGGTGCCTGCCTGCTGAAGTGGTGTAGCTCTCAAACCACGGGTGTAGCGGTGTGTCTCAATCTAGCACTGACTCTGTCTGACTGTCCTGCATCAAACACAGCTATTTACTGCCTGCTCTGCCCCTCAGCACCGTGGCACCTGACTATTTGTATCACCCAGTTATCATGGGTCCTGAGGCCCATGCGGCTAACTTATAGCTCCTATTGTATGGGGCCAATGGATGAATGACAACAAAATACTTGGACAACTAATTAAAAAACCAGGATAGGAGCGTTGTGTGGGTCAAAGGGCACTGTGGCACCTGATGGTTAGTGCCCACTCATTAAAACCCAATTCTCTTGGAGCAGTACCAGTAAAATGGAGATGCTGGTTTGCTGTTGATGCTTGGGAATGTTATCTTTCCCTGTCTCCTGCTTGATGGAGATAGATTGATTACTGAGTAGCTGACCTACTGACGCCCTATCAAACTCACTCCTTAGCCATTTAATAAACGGCTGGATGAAAAGTCTGTTCCCAGCCAACCCAAATGGACTTTGTTAACCCAGCATTAAACCCCAGCATTTTAGCAGAAAGAAAGGCACATAAGGCAGTAAGGACACAGGTTTCTTAACAACCCTCCTTTCTATTTTCCTTCTGGAATACAGAACAGCAATGATGCATTGGAAGGAAAATCAGATAAACAGCAACATAGAAATGATGGTCAGAGCAGTCTGTTCATTGGTCTTCTATTTTAATTACGTCTGGGTTGTTAGGCTAAATGTTTTGAGTGCCTCAAGGATTGGTTATTGCTAAAATTACCAGCATTTGACTGCTGAAGGGGCTTTTGAGACATTAAGAAACTGTTAATTAATATTGGAAAAGCAGGTTATCTTCCATAAAGACAGATACTTGGACATCTCATCTCATCTGTAGCATCCTGGCCTTTCTCTTGAGTGTTTACCTCCGGCATCATTTTATGAATGAATCACTAAGGGAGTATTAGCATGTCCAGCTGGGACGCAGCCATGAGGTCTAGTGACAGACTGTGATGTATACATCATTTCCTCTGTCTTCCAAAATGGGTAGAAAGCTGAGACACAGGATGAATGCCAGTCACCCATGTGGTGCCAGCAAAACACCGAGAAACAAAAATGGGAATGCACAGAAATCTTCTAGCCTCAGTTGGCTTGCATTTTACGCCCTCTCAATGCCTTTGTAATGCTCCAAGAGTGCAGTTCAGATGAGTTAGCTACTGCCCTGAGAGTGGCTCAGGCAACTGTACTTTGGGAATATTTATAGTTCTTCTTGCCATGGGGCTGAATGAGAAGAGCATGCACTCTACTTGACTAGAGCACCAGTGGGAACTCCCAAGTCCTAGGTCTAGCTCTAACACCTGCTTGTCTTTGGTCCACTTTTGTTCACTGTGCAGCTTGGTTCATCTCTTACTCAAAAGGGGATCAAGGGCTGATTTTCCATGTTGCAAATAGCACTCAGGTACCAAGGTGCTGTTTGTGCCTCTGAAAATCAGACTCAGTAGGGCTCCCTTGTCTCTGTCATAAGTGTTTGTGGGGATTAAATGATATTTGGGAAATGGTAAACGCTGTGTGAGTGGGAGCCGCCACTGGTTTCTTTGGGGGTCAACGTGCAACAGAAGAGACCAGCCAGCTGCCTGCTTAGCAGAACGTTTGCAAAGGGATGCTACCGTCTAGATGCCATCTTCTGAAGTGAGACCCTTCCCTCAGCTGAACTGCAGCAAGAGTTACAATAGCTGCTTAATTCAGCATTGGACCCCTGTCTGTCTGTCTGCATTATTTAAGCAACCTGTCTGCCTTTTGTCCCTACAGGTAGAAAAAGAAGGGAACTGGGCAGCAGGCAGGTAGCCACTAGCCTCAGCAGATGCTTAATGATCCTTCAGAGCTAGCTCACCCATGTCATAGCTAGTCATTTAAGTCTATTTTAAAGGCAACACTACAGCAGGTTCTCTTCTGTCCCCAGTTTGTCTCATTGTCTTCCTGATTCAAGGGAGAGCATTGTGCAGTTCCTGTTTTTTAAGCAAAAGCAGATAAGTCATGAGCCTGAAATTGGGGTCTTGAGGGAAACATGTCCCCCATCTTGCCACAATTAGACCCAGTCCTGCAAAGCTGTGCACGGACGGACGATTGCATTGAAGTCAAAGGGGAGCATTCACTGAGTAATGCTTTCCAGGACAGGCTGTTCGGAGAGCTCTGGAGATGGACACAGATTCACCCCCAGTCACTCATCCGTAACCCCTGCAGTGTTTGTCCACAGACCCCGAGCTCCCAGCGCAGTCTCCTCGTCTGTCTAGCTAGCGCAATCTTGAAGTCTAAATTAAACTGTTGCCATGAAGCAAGCCTGCTGCGCTCCAGCAGAGGCCACTGTCGCATGCGTTCTGTGCGGCGGTCAGGGACCAGTGTTCTCAGTTTGGCTGGCGTTGCAATGAGGGGACTATTTTTTTTTCATTTAAAACAAGCGACAAGGCTGGCTATTGTGTAGCCTGGAAGGGGCCTCCCAGTTTTCCAGAAGTGATAAGAATCACTCCTCCAGCCCCTCTCACACACCACGGCCCAAAAGCATCTTATTACAAAAAAACAAAGCCCTGCAATGTGCCACAGGGAAAGACCAGGCAAGACAGAGGCACAAATGCTGCCTTGTCACAGCCGTGGCAGGACATTCATTAGCTAAATGCCTGCTCAGGTGATTCTGGAAGCACACTTTGTGCTGCAAGGGAAGGCAAAAAACCAAACCCAAGTTGACGTGGGGGAAATCCCTTCGTGAGCCCAGATTTGGCAATCGATGTGATGCTGCGCGCGGAAGCCAGACCCATTGGAGAGGCACCCGAGAGGATTTTATTTCCTTTCGGAGCACCCACTCACCCCTGCCACACTCCCACCCCTCGCTGGGGCCCATATCCAGTGCTTTAGCGAAAAGCCAGGATGTCCCTCCTCCAGCAAAGTCAAGCAGTCATGGAGCAGAAGAGGGGCATTTCTTCCTGGCCCCTACAGGCAAAACCCTGATGCATGGGGTTAGCAAACATTCCCAGCATGGAAGCAGGATGGCAGGCTTTGGGATGATTACCACCTGTCATATGATCCCTCAGGGTCCACAAATTTCCCAGGAGTATAAACCACCACAACTGCAGTGGAGGCACCCAGACACGTGCCAGCTGTGGGGGACTGGCCTCGTGTTTCTTGGGTATGGGAATTAATAAAATGGTTTCCAGTTTTGCCACTGCGAGATGGCAACTCCTGCAGGCACAAGGGAGGGAGCTGTGGTCCCTGGGGCGAGATCTGGAACCCACTACCTTCTCTTCTTAAAGCTTTCCAAGGAAATAGCTGGCTTTGTTGCAAAGCCTGCATGGCCCCCCGCCGTTGGTAAAGAAGCTGCTCTCCTGCATACAGAATGCTGTGTCTAGACCTGATGAGGGTTTCTGAGCAAGTCTCCCAGTTATGTCTGTGCAGAGCATCAATGTGAGCTTGCACGTTTGTCTGTGTGTAGTTCTGGTTTCAGACTTCTGTGTGTCGGTTCAGATCCCGGTCCTGCTGAATTCCCTGGCACCTGCCTGCAGTCGGAATCAAAGGGGTGACTTGCAACAATGCAGGGGTTTAAAAACTCCCTGTTTAGCTTCTGCTTGATAAACAGCACTTGATTCTAGCAAAAGTTTAATGTGACAACAATTCAGAAGAGGGACCATCACATCTTCTTCATGGTGGTCTCCATGGTTACCTGCTGGATGCCATCTGGGATAGTGTCCCTGATTGCAACACTGAAGAAATGTGGCATAGTCACACCAACAGTAAGCATCCGTGTTGGCAGTGACTGGCACATCTGTCAATCTATCCTCACTGTGTCCCTCAACAAGCAGGTGAGGATTCCCCATTGCCTTCACCCTAGAGCACAGTTGCCCCTTCATACTGGACCTATGCTCAGTTAGCACTGATTTTGCAAAGCAGCAGCTTTGCGTGGGCCTCTTGCTCAGGATGAGGTGGGGTGGGTAGGGCTGCCAGGAAGCTCACCCTCACCACCACTCTCCCATTGTAGCAGTCTCAGCTAAAAGGGCCAGGGTGTGATGGGGCCCAAGTCTGAACACCTTCTGTCATCTTCTCTCCAAAGTGGTTCTAGCAAGGCAAAACATCTGCGGGACCTGGCGGGGGATCATGTCTTGCAGCCTATCTCCTATTTGGGAAGAAACTATGGCAGTGCAGGGTTGTTTGGGAGCTTCATCCTTTCCTGCTTGTGGTGCACGATGCACTGCTGCTGTCCCAGTCTGTAACCGCTGCTCTTTGGCATGCTCTGATGCAGCAAACGCAGTTGCTGACTGGATCGATAGGAATCAGTAGCAATAGGATATCCTACTGCTACTGTGAATTGGTAGCAATAGAAAAAAACCCTGATCCTGACAATAGATGTAGCCATAGAGAAGTGTAAGAAAGGGTCCTGCATTGCTCACTTGCTCTGCTACAACAGACAGAGAGCTTCTGTGTCCTTTTAAATTGCCTTTCTTCTCTGCTTGTGAGTCCTGGGGATCGATTCCATGCTAGCCTACCCTGCTGATCAGATGTGAGGATGACCACGGCAGCTCTAAACCACCTTTCCAATTCCCTTATCCCAGAGCCATTCTGCTTTAGGCTGTCCCCCAGGTCAGAGTAGCTTGAGAACTGCTGAAATATGGATCAGCTGCCTAATGTTCAAGAGCCTGGTACTGCAGCTGGGGATTGCAAAGGCACACAGAGGAGACCCACTGTCTCTTGGCAGGGTCTGCACGCCAAGGCTGTCCCTTTGTTGGGGTGAGTTTTGTTGTGGGCCAGTCTTAGGGGAGATAGTCACCTGCTGGGCATCACAGAGTTGCCTAGACACACGGGAGGATTTGGTCCAGTGTTCTTTCCTGGACACATCACAGTCTGAATGGAGAATACCCAAGAAAAAGCTGGGGAAAAGGAGCAAAAAAGGGCAGGGTGGTTGCCTGGTGCACAATGGAAGGTACCACATTGCCACCACACCACCTTCCCAATAGCTATGTTACTGTGAGGCAATGATGCATCATAGTGCACCTTCACTTGGCCTCTGTTGTGTAAGCATCAGTAATGCAGAGACATAAATAGAGATGGTTTTCTGTGAGGCTGGCTGGAGTGACTCAGACATGCAGGAAAAGGAGAATGATGCACAAAGAGCCAGCAGAAGAACAGAATGAAAAAAAGAAGAGTTTTTAAGTTAAAATTAGGAACACGGCAAATGGCTGAAGGAGAGAGTGCGGGGAGACAGGAAGCTCCAGTCCTCAGCGCACCAGAGAGAACCAGATGTCTCAAGTAGACACAAAAAACACCAATAAAAAATGATGCAAGTTTCATGGCTGGTTCTTGGAGACCAGATGGGAACAAATGTCTAGAAGCTCTTTGACCTTGTGTCCAGAGTGTGTCTCCTGCCTGCTGTAGTCCACAGCACAGCTGAAGGTGTGATTTCAGGGCAGGCGGGCATAGCTCTTCCCACCTAGCAGTGAAATAGTGACAGTAGAGATGTAGAGGCATGAACTTCAGCACAGCCCTGCTTGCGCTTGGGACCAACCTGAGGTCCATGCTGAGGTTGTGTTGCCGGCCTGTACGCTGTAGACCTGGAGTAGTACCCACAATGTGGTAGGCGCAGGGAAGAGTACGTCCATGCTTTGGAGGGCTTTCCATCCACATAAAGCTGGGTTTTCTTTTGAGCTATAATAAACTGACATCCTAGTTATGGCACAGGGAGATGGAAGGAGGCAGGGCATCAAGAACTGATTGGAGGCCAGAGTCAGAAGTCAGAGTCAACAGAAAGTTTCAGGGTTTAGTTTTATGATAGAAATGTCTTGATAATTTGAGTACGGGAAGAACCCAAAGGAAAGCAGGGAAAGGTGGCTGAGATAGGGAGGACTGCAGATAAGAATATCAAGAAGGAAGGGAAGAATGGGTGAGTTCCAGGGATAGCACTGAAATTCAGAAGGGCATTTTCCTAATGAGTACACTGGAGGGATGAAAGCTAGGGATGATCGGTTCTGGACTGTGATATTAGACATCACTAGCTTTTCCCATTGTTATATCCAGGTTTTCTCTTATCCTTTGGACACCACCTCTGAATACATTCATGAAGGCCTGGGTAAGGGTCAAGTGTGTTCTGCGCTGGCATCCTGGCTTCCAACTTGGAAACTCAGCCTCAGCCATGTAGTCCCATCTCCTGGGTTGAATACCAAAGTCCTGGCCCAGCTTAAAACCAGTTTGGAGATCATAGTTTTGAACACTAGTGTAGACAGGGCTTGACAGCTGGTCACGGTGGATTACAGGCTGCCCCTGGATGCTGGTCTAGTCAGGACACTGGGGTTCTCATGTCATTCTCTGGATGTACAGAAAACCCAAAGCTTTTATTCTACCCCTACTTATGAGATACCTATCTATTGCTGGGGTGGTAAGGAGGAGCATGTCTATCACTTAGCTCAGCTGTTGTGGGAGCAGGTGAAAAAGACCTTAATTTCTAACAGGATATAAAGCATTACAGCTCTGGGTCAGCACACTCTTCTTTCAGGACCGAGGTTTACTGTTGGGAGCCTAGGCAGTAAGTGCCTGCCCAGAAGGGTGAGCTCGCAGATGGCTGTTGCCAGAAATAAAATCCCTGACATCATTTTTATTTCAAAGCTTCTCTAAAAGCAGTATTTCTGTTTGCAGCAACAGCCGCTGCTCAGAAACGGAGCTTGCTTGGAGCTAGCAGTAAGTGGCGGGTTTTGTGGTTGGTAATAGTTTTTGCATGGGTGGGCAATGTGGTGTGAACCTACTTTCAGTTCTATTGATGTGCCTGCCCTGCTAGTTTTGAAAACAAGACATGGAGCCCTGGTTCAGAAATGCAAAGACCCCATGAAATCAAGCCCCTCTTTAGTAGCGGCTTAGCCACTCCCAGATCCAGGGTAGTGAAAAACATCCAGGGCTCAGGGATTCCCATGAAGTCTTTCCATACCAGCTCATGGAATTGTTGCCTTCCATTCAACCACACTGAAAACCATCAAAGTCTAGTTTTAGTAGAGACGGGAGGTTTAGGAGCAGTGTCTTGCTCTCATTCTCAAGGTTGCCAGGGTTCCTTGTGCCAAAAAAACTGAAACTCAAGATTGCAAGGCAGTTATTGTCTTCACTGAACAACATATTCATCCTCAATGAATGTCTGCTACTGCCAAGCTCAGTGCCATGTTAAGCTCTGGGATCATTTCCTTGAATGTTATTCTGAAGCTATGGATAGGAATCCAAAGGAGACCTTCGTCCTCTCTAGCTTTTAAGCCTTCTTTTGAGTGCTTCTAAAAGGGGAGAGTAGATGGAGATCTGGAAAGGACTGTAAGCAGCATTTCTGCAAATGGATTTGTTTAAATATGTTTTAGTGAATGAGGAATGGTCCCCTGAGCTATAGGATGTGGTTGGAAGTATTTATGATGGCACCTGCCTTTACTACTGCAAGGCCTTGCACATAATGAAAGATCTTTCTGTGCCATGGGCTTTCTTCCTGCCACAATAACTGATGCTACGTGCTGTAATAGCTAGCATGGTGTTCCTTAAAGGTCTCATCAGGCATTTCCCATAGGCTAAGTAGGTTTTTCCTTCCTTTTTGATTAAAACTGTCTGGGTAAGAAATACACTAATTTGTGAAGTGCTTGGTCCATTTTGTGTGCTATAATAAAAATAAAAGAATTATTCCATTCCTGAAAGTCTGTCATTCTACATCCCAACTGCTAGATACACTGCACTGGAAAGCAGTAATACTCTTCAAACAATATGCTGACTGTAATTGAATAATACCAAGGACTTGTCTGGCTCCTTCCATCTTTAGGGTCTCAAAGCACATGATTTGCACTGATAAATTAGCCTCCCAATATGCTTTGAGGCAGGTGGTGTTCTTCATGATATAGAGGAAGAAATGAAGTACAAATGACTTACCTAAGGCTACGTGAGAAGTCTGTGTCACCGACTGTAGGGGAACCCATTGTTCTGATCCTAGGTCATGACTCAGACCTTTCCTTTCTAGGTGCTGCTGTGATTCAGCCAAAAAAATCCCAGCTCTGCCTGTAAATCAGAGTTTCTTCTGGTTAGAAGGTATTTGTACCATCTGGAAGCATTGGGCACAACTGGGGTAACATGATTGTATTTACTGTGATTTACAAATGGCTGTTCTGAACAAATGGACAAAATTCCTGTCCCCTTGACATTAATGGAAGCACTTCCCCTTGACTCATTGGGGCTGAGACTTTAGGCAAATCCCTTGTTATATCTGTGCAGTGGGCTAGGGATAATTGGGGATTTGGTTACACAACACTTAAAATTGTAGCTCTTTTGGGGTGCACATGGCAAAGTCCCTTGCTGCTGCCTATCATCAACTGCAGGAACATTTAAACACCATGGTCAGGTGACTCAAGCAGCCCATGTGCTCCTCTGCTTCCCTGGTCAGGGCTGAACTCAGGGGACAGGGACAAAGATTTGTATTTGGAACCCCCTGACACCTCCTGATGGGAAGATCTGGCTGGGCAGGGATGGTGCCAGGGTTGGACCCACTGCCTCTGTGCAGAGTGTTTGCCAGCCTGGATAACCAGAGTTTTATTTATGCCACTGCATTGCACCTTATCACAAAATCCTTCACCTGTCAAAATCCAATCACCTTCTATCTGCTTGGAGGGAGCCAGGGCAGCACAGATGCAGGCTAACCTGGTGGGAACGAGTGCTGTCTGTTGGCACAGCACGCTTGTTTGCTCTGGTGCTTTAGACTTCTGCCCCTGGCATGGGGCTGTCTGTCCTCTGGAGTACCTACACCCAACCTGACCACTTGTTGCAGTTTGGACCATTGCCTGTGTTCAGGGTAAGTACTCTACATGCTCTTCTGCTTGCTGTTGGATACCAACATTGATTGGCCCCTTTGTGTTTTAGAATCATAGAAAATGAGGGTTGGAAGGGACCTCAGGAGTTCACCCCTGCTCAAAGCAGGACCAACCCCAGCTAGATCATCCCAGCCATGGCTTTGTCTAGTCAGGTCTTCAAAGCCTCCAAGGTTGGAGAGTCCACAATTTCTCTGGGGAGCCTGTTCCAGTGCTTTACTACTCTCCTAGTGAGAAAATTCTTCCTAACATCTAACTTAAACTTCCCTTGCTGCAACTTGAGACTGTTACTCCTTGTTCTGTCATCTGCCGCCACTGAGAACAGTTCAGCTCCATCCTCTTTTGAACCCTCCTTCAGGGAGTTGAAGGCTGCTATTAAATCTCGTGTCAGTCTTCTCTTCTCTAGGCTAAATCAGCCCAGTTCCCTCAGCCTCTCCTCATAAGTCATGTCCCCCAGCCCCTCCATTGGACTCTCTCCAATTTGTCCACATCCCTTCTGTAGTGAGGGGCCCAAAACTGGACACAGGACTCCAGATGTGGCCTCTACAGTGCTGAGTAGAGGGGAATAATCACTTCCCCCGATCTGCTGGCAACTCTCCTACCAATGAAGCCCAGGATGCCATTAGCATTCTTGGCAAGAAGGGCACACTGCTGACTCATATCCCTGTTACCCCCAGGTCCTTTTCAGCAGAGCTGCTGCCCAGCTAGTCAGCCCCCGGCCTGTCCCGGTGCATGGGATTGTTCCCTCCTAATTGCAAGACTTTGCACTTGTCGTTGTTTCTCATGAGATTCCTTTCAGCCCAATCCTCCAATTTATCAAGGTCTCTCTGCATCCTAGCCCCACCCTCCAGCATATCTACTACTTCCCCCAGCTTGGTGTCATCTGCAAACTTGCTGAGTGTGCACGCTATGCCATCTACCAGGTTGTTGATGAAAATACTGAACAAAACTGGCCCCAGGACCAACCCCTGGGGCATTTCACTTGAAACTGGCTGCCATCGAGTCATTGATTACTACCCTCAGAGCCCAATGCTTTAGCCAGTTTTCTATCCACCTTACTGTCCATTCATCCAGCCCGTACTTCCTTAGCTTGCCTGTGTTTGGTTCCATTGGGGGGCGTCCTTGTCAGGTAGCTTCTTGCAGCCAGTGGTTGTATTCATGTTGCTGTCATCTCCGGCTGTGTCAACAGGTCTCCTCAAAGCACATGATATTTCCTAGATCAAAGGAGATGCCAGTTAAAAAGGTCTAATTTGAAAGGGAAACACATGCCTTGCCAGTGTCTGCAACCAGGGAGGCATCAGGACATTCTCAGTTCTGTGTCTGTGTACAGCTGCTCTTGAAGGAAATTGTCCTGTAGCCCAGCAACCTTGTTCTTTTCTCATGCTGCAAGTAACACTGAACAGTAGCTTGCTAGTGAAATTAGACTGAACAAATTGAGCTGCAGGAGATGGTCAATCTGCCTATCATGCAGCTTGTGTGCAAGCCAGATTGGAAAATCCCGGCAAGGGCCATGGCAGGGTCTGCATTTGGAGTGCCTCTGCAAGCTGCTCCCACATAGCTGCTTTGCCTTTCCATTTACAGCCAGCTTCAGCCCTCTGTCACCTTCTGCTTCCGAGGGCCGTGTTAGACAGAGCTGCTTTGAAACTGTCTCGCATTTTGTCAGCGGATGTAGGTAGCAAAAGAATTATTAGAAAGAGGATGGTGGTTCATATCATGGCCATCACATTGGCAAGCTGAGATCAGTATCTGAAGCTGCACAGCTAGAGCTAAAGAGCCAAAGAGCCATCAAACTAGCAGAGGTATGGTCATGTCTCCTGTGAATCCTGCAGAGAGGGGGACATTAGCAGGCTTCTTATCCGTCATGCATCAGAGTTATTAGGAGCAGGATGAAGCGGGGGCTGCTGTTATGAATACAAACTGTATGCCTCTCGCAGGTGCGTGTGACTTGACTGCTACAGAGCAGTGTGAGGATGAGGTGTTGTAACACATGCTGTACTAAATGACATTGTGTCCAAACAAAGCATTTAAGCTTTCCTAGCTCTACCGGGATTTTTGTCTATGTAGTAAAAACGAATGAAAAAATCCTCTCGGTGCAACGAAATTGCCCTCATTTCCAAACAGAGCCCAGGCTGTGAGACAGCTGGTTGGGAGACAGAGATGTCTCAGTTTTTAGCTGAAGGGCAGAGTAAAACCTACATTGCATTCTCTTCAGAAAAACAAATGACACTTGCGGCTCTTTGCAGTTGGTCAAACAGTTGCTTTGTCCCTCCAGCCCGTTTCAGTATTAGTACCGTGATAAATTCTGGCCTCAATTCCCAAGAGAAATCAAAATTGGGAAGCATATGTCATATATTACCTAGGACCACAGGGCTCTAACTAATTACCCATCCTGGATTGAGCAGAATGGCTGAAAACCATCAGCTAGAAACCTTTCACACATCTGTATGGTTGCCCTAAATCTTGCCTACATAGGAAAACTGTATTTGCGCAAACTTCTGTAACCAGACTTCAGTTTTGCCCGTAAAACAAACTTCTACCTAGAACCAGCGACAAGTTTGTGACCCCCTTAATTCAGAAGCAATGGCTGGTCTCTCTAGTTTTCTATTTTTTCCTTGCCTTATTCCTGTAATGGTAGATGATGATGACCCAACAGAGCATCACAAACTGTGATTCACTTGTGCTGTAACCACCTTTCCTGGAAACGCCTCTTCTAGGACTGTAACACTATAGCCTAGTAAACTGAGAGTGAACCTGGCAATACCTATGGTACCTACTCCCAAACTGACAAGCAGGTTCCTAAAATATCTTTCCATCTTTAGAGTTGGTAGTGAGTTAGAGGTGGTGGAAGAAATACTAGATGTTGTGTTTTCAGCCAGGCCTCCAACCACGTTTGTCAGTGTTGGGTCGGAAACGTAACCTGTTCTTTCCGCAAAATGACTGTAGCGTGTATGACGCCAGTTGCTTTCTTGGAACATCCAGCCCCAGGTGCATGGGAACTTCAGATGGCAGTGAGATGCTCTTCTGCTTTGTTCATGTCGTACTCTGCACCCTCCTGTGCCGAGTGACGTGCCCAGCAGTTTGGAGTCTGCCTGAGCTGGGTGGCATTTTTAGAACATAAGAAAGTAAGGACTGCCATACTGGGTCAGCACAATGATCCATCTAACTCTGGTCTCTGACAGTAGCAGAAGTGGATGCTACAGAGGGAAAGTATTGAACTGGATATCTCTAGGATGATCTATCCCCAATTCAATAGCCACCCTCGCATACACCATTACTAGTTTAGAGATACAGAAAACAACTCCAACCATTCAATAGCCATTAATAGATTTTTCATCTATGCATTTATCCAGTCCCTTTTTGAACCTGGCCCTGCTATCTGCCTCTTGTGGCAATGTATTTCACAAGTTAACTACATGCTGCATAAAAAAGTACCTTCTTTTGTTAGTTTTATATCTGTCACCTACTAATTTCAGCAGGTACCCCCTGGTTCTAGTAATCTGGTTCTTGGTGAACAATTCTCATGTTCACTTGGTTCACATGCTTCATGATTTTATAGACCTCTGTCATATCCCCCCCCTCAGCCTTCTCCTTTCCTTCACTTTTCTCCATTTAATCCATTAGTCTGATCTCCTGTCCCATGCTACCTTCTGGCCTTGAAGTCTAGATATGGAAATCCAAGTTTCAGCCAGCATCATCTCAACTTGCCAGTGCAGGCCTGGCCCTGTGCATAACCCACAGGTCTTATCAAAAGAAGCCAATGACCTTCTTGTGTCTATGCCCATTCTTTTAGTTAAAACTTCTTACAATACAGTTCCCCTGGTAGTAGTAATAGACAGTGCACTAGATCAGGGATGACCATCTGCAGCACAGGTACCACAAGTGGGATGGGCAGCCTCTGTGTGTGGCATGAGAAGTGTGGGGAAGAGACAGGCAGCACAGTGGCAGCTAGGGCAGGAAGCAGAAAGCAAAGCAGCAAATCATGCAGGGAGCACAGGGCAGGGAGAAGAAAGCAGAGCAGCAGATCAGGCAGGGGAGGGGGATTGGAGCGGCACCTGGAGAGGGAGCATGGCTGATTTGTGGCAAGCCTAACAAAAAAATTGCTCCTACTGCACTAGAGCAAGCACTGCTGGCAGCTGCTGCTCAAGTGCTTTGTACTCTGGGAAAGGTTAGATGGTGCTTGAAATGTCGGTGGCCACTGAATGCACCACATCCGGGCTCTGACAGCGATGCCAAACTGGTAGTACTAAGCTGGGGAAGGCTTAGCCCAAGCTGTCCAGTGTAGATGGTCTCTAAGAAGGTCCAGGTTGCCAGCACTGCACCTCCTCAGGGAAGCCAGCCAACTTTCAACCCATTCAGTTTGCCGGCTGGGGAGAAAGACTAAATAAATTACCATTTCACTATTTCCCTTCTCTGCTCTGCTTGTGTGTTATCTGCCCTGGAGGGTCTGTTCCATGCTGCTATAAGTGCTTCCTTAGGACCCCAAGGCTGTGTACTGTTCCCAGTACTCACTATTTAGGTGAAGAGTTTCCTGCCCCAAGAGTAATGCTGCCTTTTCCTCTCCCCCATTCCTGTCTGGGACTAAGGTGCCTCCTCACCCAGGTGAAGGTGAGATCTTCCATCCGCTCTTTTCAGCTCCTCCCATCTGCTAGGATGTAGGGGCTGCCTGCCTTCCCTCCTTGTAGATCTGGGTTCCTGTTTGACGCGTTAGGACGCTGGTCATTCTCCCCTCACGCTTGAGATGTGCAGCCTGTGTGGTGAATCCTGCATAGGAAGAGGGCAGCTACTCCTGGTCTGAGACACCAGTGGGACCTTGCTGCTTTGTATGCCAGGAGGTGTCTTGCCCTGCACCAGAAGCATGGCTGTAACTAATGTTCAGCACTATCTGACCCCTGTCTCCAGCATGACATCCCAGTCATCATAACCCTTGATGGCCACAGTGCACTGCACTTCCAGTGGGCATGCTTTCTTACCCTCAGGATGGAGCACAGGTACTGGAGTTGGTAAGAGCTAGAGTCCTATGGCTTTCTCCAAGCCTCATTTTGCAAAAGTTTGTGCCTCTTTTTTATATATTTTTTTATATTCAGTGGTGATCAAACAATCCCTGTGGGGTGCGGGTTCTGCTTTGTGACTGAAGGTAGCCCAAAGAAAAAGCAATCAGGTTGCCATTTTTCATCAGTGCAGTCAGAGAAAAGGGCACAATGATGCTAGGATGAATGGCTGAGTCCCACTGACGTAACCAAGTACAAGAGCAGCACTATAGGGCATAGGTGCTATGAAAACAGTTTGGTCTCATGCTCTGGGCCCTGAGGCATCTTTTGATGCCTTTAGATACTAATTTTAAATGGATGGATTCAAAACAAGTGACTGTTAGGTATTAAACTTCTTCCCCTTACACAGCTCTCCTGGGCCTCTGGTGGAAATGTTACACCAGCCAGGAAAAGAAAAGGGAACCAGGATGAGCCATATTTCAGGCTGTCATTCAGATGTATGTAAGCTCTGTGTCTGGATGTAGCATCATCCCTCCATAAAATGCTATGCTTGTGCCGCAGCGTGCTTGTTAATGCGGCTAGAGCAGATGGGATGGTGACCACAGTTTTAACCTCCTCTTTTTGTCTTCTATTAGTAGATACTGCTAATATTAGTCTACACTGCTTCAGTAATCATTAAGTCACAAAGCATACTTAGAAGGATCTCTCAGTATTATTGTCAGGAAAGCGCCTTCCCAGAGAAACCTGGTCCTGAGAGTCTTTCTTTGGGAAAATGCATATTGATTTCAGTAAATCGGCTGTATTTACGTTGGTGTAAAAATGCAAGATGTGTGTCTCATCAGAAGGAGTTCAGAGGATTCACTGTGACCAGTCTTGAAAGGGCCAAAAGCTGCCCTCCTCCCTACACCTGGCCATGTGAGGTTGGCTTGCAAAACGGAGCTGGTTTCCCAGAAGAGCTTCATGCTTTTTTCTCTGGCTTTTGCATCCACTTCTCAGGGAGCCAGTGGGAAGATGGGGGAGTCTTAGTCTTAAGTTATTTCACACTCCTCTTGTCCGATGACCCAGTATGTGCCAAGCAGGGGAGATGGCTGGGAGAAAGGACCTATTTTAGTACAATTCTGCCATCCTTGTCCTGGCAATACTTCAATGGGATTTCTGCAAGAACCCGGATACCTGGGATCCTGACTCTGCCTTGTTTGCCTCTGATTAAGAGCCCAATCCTATGTGCATTTTAGATCTGCCCCTGGATCCACAAACCTGTCCCCTCAGTGAGTTCCAAGTAGAATAAGTGTTTCTTAAAGCCCCCATCCTGCAGCTCACGTTTACTCTTATAGAAATAGCACCCTGCCAAGGGACTGAACCTATAATGCAACTGTTGCAGCAACTGTCTGCTCCATCAAGAGGGAAATTGGAGAGGCAAGTCCTGGCCTTCAAGGTGCAAATTAATACAGGTTAGTCTGGTGACAGCTGGAAAAGGCAATTCTCTTTGTGTACTTTCAGTGGGGTGTTGAGAGGGGCCTGCTGTAACAGTGACCACCTGATGGGGTGAGGTTTCAGAGGGAGAACAGGTTGGAAAACTGCCTCCAGAGATCAGGGGAGCAGGTTCTGGCTTACACACTCCAGTCTTGTGTTAGCAGGACTCCAGTCCTGCCAATGAGGCACATAGAGCCTCGACACCCAAACCTCCCCTTTAGTGGCAAGCCCTCAGTTCGGCCAGCACAGTTCCTCTAGCTCTGGCGGGTGGCATCGGGCTTCTTCTACCTATAGACATCCCCTTGACTTCCACTGGTTGCCATAGTCCCTTCAGCACTTTGTACCCAGCTAACACAGCTGCTAAGTGGAGCTGCCACAGCACCTGGGTGTGCGTAGGCTCTAGTGTTTTGGCAGAGGCAGTTTTCTGCTGCCCAAGATGTCAGAGGTAAGTGAGCATAGACAAGGCCGTAGACCTTGTATCTCCCTTCAGCATCTCTTAGCTTCTGGACAAAGTGGGAGAAAGTGATGTTGCCTGCAGCAGCCTGTGAGTTAGCAGCAGCTCTATGTTATGCTCTGCTTCATCAAGCCGCATGCTTTTCAGTCTTATGGTGAGCCAGCTCCCATCTCATGGGCTCCCATGGGTCATTGTTGGAAAATGAGTTTCCTGCCATGTTCTGCTTCAGAGTTTCCTCCACTGTCACTTGCTGCACCACATTCACTGCCGCAACTCGCTGCTGCTTCAACAAAGGCTTTCCTTACCCAGAAGGAGTGAGTGCTGGGTGGATGGATGCTGGATGAATCAGCAGAGGGCAGAGTCGTTTTAGCATCTGCTTGAGTGCTATCTGTCATTCAGCTTTGCTTTGCGGGGGCCCTCAGTTGGCAGAATCATTTTCTGAAGCTGGAGAACAATCACCGGCTATTGCCCTCTCAGGCTAATGATCGATTTTGGCAGAGCAGGTGGCCTGGCAGGGTGAACTTGCCATACATCCGCTGATCTGGAAAGAACATGTAGGCAGCAGGTTGTTAGCTACAGCTGTGCGCCCACTAACACTGCTTGGAGACCCAGTTCCTTAGAAAGGAAGAAAACACCTACGCCAGTGGCCCCAAAACCCTACAACAGCAGGGTGAGCACTGCAGCATTTGGGGTTCCTAGCAGTGTATTTATAATATTTTTATCTAGCGGAAGATGGGGTTGCTGCATGCTGCTGCACACTGGGTTGTCTTTCACGTGCTCCTGTGATACAGGACTTTTTTAGCAAGCTCTGATTGCACTTGGCTTGGGTGCTTGGGTTTGGCTTTCACCATGCAGGGATTGGATGGAGTACTTTCTGGAGATACTAGTAGGATGCAGTTTTCCATCTGCCCTCATACCAATCCTCCTGTGCAGCAATGCCTTGTCATAGAAACATAGAAAATGAGAGTTAGAAGAGAGCTCAGAAAGTCACATCTAGTCTAAACCCCTGCTCAAAGCAGGACTATCCCCTACTACATCATCCCGGCCAAGGCTTTGTCTAGCTGGGTCTTAAAAACCTCCAAGGATGGACAGTTCACCACCTCTCTGGGTAGCCTGCTCCAGTGCTTTACTACCCTCTTTGTGAAAGGGTTTTTGCTAACATCTAACCTCAACTTCCCTTGCTGCAACTTGAGACCATTACAGTCACACACAGGTACTGGGGCTTGTAGGTAGGAACTAATTTGATCCCCAAGGTTTTCTGTTATCTTTATCCCTGCTGCCTAGGGACATTCAGCCTGTGAGAGGTGGCTTTCACAAAGGTGCTGACTGTCTACCTTTCCTCACAAAGTAAATTCTACGTTGTGCACTCCTGGATGTCTTGTGTTCCCAGGAGGGTTATTTGGTGGTGTGGCTAAGCAGAGTGAAGCTGAGGGCCTCAGAAAGATGTGCCCAGGACCTAGCACCACGGCCAGTTTTCCCTCATTGCAACACGCTGGACTGTTTTGAGTTTGCCACAGACTCTCTGGATGACCTTCGGCAAATCATTTAATCTCAACTGTGCCTGCAGAAGAGGGGGTGAAAACACTCTTGTCTCTTATCTGGCCCCTGTTTGGATTGTAAACAAAAACTGTCTCTTTCTGGGTGCAGGTCTCATGGCTGGAATTAAAGGGTTGTGATCCCAGCTGATGCCTTCAGATGCTGCCATAAATATTAGTAAGCAAGACAGGTGGAAAAAAATCATTTTGCAGAGAGACTGTCGTGACAGGATAGCATTGGAAGCTGGCTAAATCCCTCTGATTCAAAAGATTGCTGAAAATTAAATCCCCTAAGAAGTGATGCACCCAGGTTCAACCAGGTCTGCTGAGATCCAGGCTAAGTCTATACCCTCTGGATCCTCTCGTGGGGGGAGTGGAAAGAACCGTACAGCTGAGGTCAGATCTATTGTGTTAGGTATGGCACAGGCACACAGGTGGTACTTGCTGCGAAGAGTTTGCTGGGGCTGCAGGAGCTACTTGCTTTAAAGCATGCTCTGTCCCACTCACACACAGCAACCCTGGTGATGCAGCAGCAGATTGGTCCTGAGTGCTCCCCCATGGCTCCTTCCAGTGTGCTGCAGACAGATGTTGAGAGTGGCTGCAGGGAGGGCTCCCAGGATGGCTTCCCTGCCCCTTCTAGGCTTGGGGTACGCAAGCAGGAGCTGGAGTGCGGAGCATGTTCCAGAGCAGGTGCCCCAACAGCACTGGGGGTGCAGTGTACCCTCCCAGAAATGCAATGTCTTGTGCTATATTGTTCAGACTAAATGATCGCCTGGACCCTTCTGGCCAGGAGCTCTCTGAATGCAGGAAACTGGCAATAGTGTCTGTCTGTATCCTTTCTTTTACCACATGGGGTTTTTCTTTTAAACACCCATCAGGATGGATATGATTGCTTGTGCTTTCTACTGGCTGACGTGCTTTTCCTCTTTCTCCTTTTACCCATTGATGGGAAAGATTCTCCTTGTTTGTTCTTGCAATTGTTCCTAGTGCATAGCAAGCTTGTATTAATCTAATGGGGGATGGCAAGGAAATGGAGTGACATGCAAAGGCCCAAGGGCTGTATCCTGCTGCTGCCCCAGGTCACAATCCAGCAAAGCATTTAAACGCAGTCTGAATGGGACCGTTCTCCATCTGTTGATTTCCCATTGAAGCTGCAGGATCAAGCCCCACCAGGATGTACTCAGGCTGTTTTCCAGCTTCTGGTCCTGATACTTGCTAGGTGCAAAGCATCCCGCCTGTCCTTAAGGGCCAGGCAGGGCAGCGGGTGCTGAGAACCTGGTAAGGTGGGCCTGTGTTGGTTTTGAGCGTGGTCCCTTCCAACCCTAATTTTCTATGTTTCTATGATTCTTAGGAGCTTTTTCTGAAAGCCTGGCCCTGCAGTGCCACACACCTTTGGTCAGCCCTCACCCCTGGGCCGAGCCAGTGCAGAGTGGGTGAAATGCTCCCACCAACAGAGCAAGGGGGAAAGTCCAACCTGGTCATGTTTGAGACCCACTCAGCGGCAGGGGTGAGTTACCCTGCAGGGCAGTGGGGAGGCAGCCCCTTCAACTCTGCCAGCACAATTCCAGGTACAGGGATGGGGCTTTGCAAGAGGTTGCAAACTTGGCCTGTTTGCAGCATGCTCCGAGTGCTCCCCAGACTCGAGGAGGGCTCATCTTGTTGCTCACTCAGCTCTCTGTCTTCCCTCGCTCTTCCCAGGGGTTTTGATTTGTTTGTTCCTTCTGCACAGACAAAAAAACACACTCTTCTCTCTTTCAGGAAAAGCTGGGGAGGAGTAGCATGCCTGCGAGAAGCTGGGACCCTCCCCACCCACCCCATGGAGCTGCCTCGTAGGAAGGTGGCGTTGGCGTTTCAGCTGCGCTGGGGGCGTCCTGCGGCTTTTTGTCTTCCACACACCTCCCCTTTTCTTTTGTAACATAAAAGGGCAGAGCCTCCCTGGGGCCTTTCAGTTCACCTTTGATGAGTGCCAGCCTCTGAAAATTGTGCTGGGGAAAGCTGCTTTCGGCACTTGCTCAGGGCGCCTAAGCCAGTCGCATTCTTCCACTGTGACTCAAACAACGAGGCTTGTTTAACATGACCAAGACCGCAGTATCACACTTTTCCAGGGTCTATTTTTAGGAAGCAAGGGAGTAGTGGGCACAGCCACCCTGGTTAGCAGTTTCTAGTGCTGTTTGTGTCTCAGCGGATGCAATGGGATTGGGTTGGGTATCTCTGTACAGTGGGTTGGCGTGAGAGCCCCTCATGGCCAAGGGTGGCAGGTGTAGCTTTGTGACTGAGTGGCTCAGCTTGTGTTGGCCCACATTGGTTTTGGTGCCGATGAGGGCCTTGAGTTCTCTTCTCACCCAAGTCAAGCCTTTATCGGAGCTCTTTTTTCTCTGCTTGGGTTTGGGTCAAAAGCTGGTCATTACCCAGGGTGTGTCCCAGTCCTTGCTTCTCCATGTCATCCAAGCACAAAAAGCAGCACTGAAAAAGCAGATTCCAGCTGCTGGTGTCTCCTCCAGCTGGGGTGTAAGGATGGCAGAGAAGAGAGACAGAGGTGCCCTTTTTCCAGCCTGCGGTATGGAGAGGGCAGGGAAGATTACAACATTATTTTATGAGAGCGCAGCTGTGGAAAGCCTCCTGCAACTATAGCCCAGTGTCATAGCGCTGTTCTGCTAGCATATTGCTCTGTGGTTTTTTTAGTGGCTATGTATTTGATAATGGAGCATCTTGCCAGCGCTTCACCTTGTCTGCTTCTGAAATAAGACCAGACTGCAAATGATGCTGTTATTTGGGCTGTGGATGTACTATACGGCTAGACTTTGTGCCACCTTTCCTCCCCCTTTACAGGGGCACAGCTTATTATTGCTACTGGCGAATGGAGTTACCCCATTAGAGGGCTGCTACAGCACTGAAAGTCTTGGTTTGTGATGCTGCTGAGGGCTTTTATGCATGCATATATCTATGTGCCCACATTATGTATTTCTGTGTGCAAATGATCATTTGCATGTGCAGTTTGTGCATGCAGTTATCACAAAGATGCTATTTTTGTTTTTGCACAGGGCCGTGGACTTCAGACCCATTCAAAATCACCCTGCCAGGTCTTTTCCTTGTGATTGTGGATAAAGCAAAACTGTCTATAATTAATAAAAATGAGGGGAGAGTCAAGCAGCATTTCTCTGTATGCTGATGATGTTTTTCTGGTTTCTGGCTATATTTGTTCCCGGTTTGCAGAGATCATCTTGAAGCTTTATATTTAGGCAGGCAGAGACCGCATTCAGGTAGCAATGAGAGAAACCCAATATAAAGAAGCTGCAATGTGGGAAGCGAGAATATCAGTCCAATGATGACCTCAAACCCGAAATTAAATTACTCTTAAAGGTTCTTCTCCGTGTAACTAGTTTTACTGCACTCATAGTCCTTTGTGGCTCAAAGCGAAGTCTTCCCTCTTACTGTGTTGCTCGTAGCGCAGTAAAGTGCAGGGCTCTGGAAAGCATCAGGAGGAGAAGCAGGATATTTCATAGACCTGTTCACAAGCCCGCAAAATCACACCCTGCCCCCAGCCCACTCCATGGTGAGCAGCAGTTACCTCAGAAGCATTTGTCAGAGCATCAGAGGAGCTACCGGATATTTTTGTAGTAAACAAAGTGTGTTCTGAGTGTATCTCTGACAATTTGCTGATCAGTGGAAATACCCGAACTAGGTCAATAGGCATCCAGGCGATGGATCACATTTTCCCATTGTGTCACGCGCTGCTTATTGGGCTGCGCCAGCTCTACCGGCTCTTGTTCACAGGTGGGTTTGTGCCCTGGCCCCAGAAATGTTGTCCGAAGGCCGCAGGGGTAAGACCAACCCCGTCAGATTCCCACTGGTGGGTTCAAGTTGGATGGACTTCGGTTCCCCTAGGGAGTCCTGCACAATGGGATGTTTCCCAGGGTTTCCCCAGCACCTTTTTCTACTGTCTAGTTGCTCTGAAGACCATACTGCTGTCCCCAAGAATGTATGTCCCTTTTCTTATCTCCTCTACATAGTTTCATAGTAGCTAGGGTCAGGAGGGACCTGAACAGATCATCTAGCCTGACCCCCTGCCACAGGCAAGAATGAATGCTGGGTTCACAAGACCCCAGACACGTGATCATCCAAGCTCATCTTGAATTTGCTCAAGGTAGGGGCGAGGACCACTTCCCTGGGAAGTTGGTTCCAGATTTTGGCCACCCTAACTGTAAAATATTGCCTTCTGATCTCTAACCTAAACCTATTCTCCATCAGCTTATGACCATCAGCTTCTGACCTCGTCATCCCAGGTGGTGCTGGGGAAAAAAGAGCTCTGCCTATTTGCTGTTGATCCCTCCTGATGAGCTTGTAGGCAGCCACCAGGTCCCCCTTCAGCCTCCTCTTGCCAAGGCTGAACAGGTTCAGGTCCTTCAGTCTCTCCTCGTAGGGCCTGTCCTGCTGCCCTCTCACCAAGCGGGTGGCCCTCCTCTGAACCCTCTCCAGGCTGGCCACATCCCTTTTGAAGTGCGGCGCCCAGTACTGGATGCAGTGCTCCAACTGCGGCCTGACCAAAGTCGCATAGAGGGGGAGGATCACCTCTCTGGACCGGCTTGAGATGCACCTTTGGATGCACGACAAGGTCTGGCTGGCCTTGCTGGCTGCGGTCTGGCATTGGCGGCTCATGTTCATCTGGGAGTCAATAATGACTCCAAGATCCCTTCCCACCTCTGTGCTTTCGAGAGGGGAACTCCCCAGCCTGTATGTGTGCTGTGGATTCCTTCTCCCAAGGTGCAGCACCCTGCATTTGTCTGCGTTGAACCCCATCCTATTCTCATCTGCCCACTTTTGTAGTCTGTCTAAATCTAGTTGCAGTCTGCCTAAATCTAGTTACATCTCCCTCAGCACCCAGATGACTGCATCCTCCATATGTGGGGTAGATGGGGCAGCACACAGTATGGGCTTTGGCTTTCTTCAAGGCCTTGAAATTATAGCTGCTCATTCCCATCAGTGCCTTGATCCTATCCCACGCTGGCCTAGGCAGTTGAATGCTCTGGCTGGGCTTAGTGGTACTGAGCGACAGTGCTGGGCATCAACAACAGTCTCTCTTTCTCAATTCTCCCAGCAGCCCCAAATGTACCACTTGGACATGGGGAACAAGAGAGCTCTCTGAGATGGAAGCAACAGCTGTCAAGCACTGCTCAGCAAAAAAACCAACAGGGTTTTCTTAGGACGGCTGTGCCCACCCACATCAAAGTTCGCACATGAGTCAACAGCCCTTCCCAGTCAGTGGCATCGAAGGCTTCTGACGGAGCCCAGAGTATTGACGCTGTTCCCAATTCAGCCATAGCAGTTGAAAGGCCTTGCCCAAGCTAGTACCCAGAGTCATAGTGGGGCTGAGAGATCCAAGGCCCCACAGCATTCAGAGTTGTCTTGACATCAGCTTTCCTACACACTTAGCCAAATGAGTTGCAAGGTGATGAGCAGAGGGATGGCTGATGGGAAGTGATGCTTTCTGGAGCAGTGGCTGCACAGATACATCCCCAAGGGGGCACTGACAAGCCTCTATCGGTGGCCCCAACCTCATATCATCCTTTAGATGTCATTGTTCAAAGTGACTTGAAGCCAAGACTTTCAATAGCGACTAGGGTTTCCCATTCAAGATGTCTGAGAAAGGGGCCCAGTTCTCAGAATGGGCTGAACACTTGTCCTTGCTAGCTGAGTTCCCTTTGAGGTGTTTCAAGAGGGACAATCAAAATCTGAGGCCGTCCCAGACACCTGGTTCACATCTTCAGCCTTTTGAACACGGTTCTAGAAGATACTGTCTCCTCCTGCCTCTCCACTCCCTTGAAGGTTGCATGTTAAACAGGCCCCCAGTGTTTTAAGGGTTTCCGGTGTTAGTCAAAAGTTCTGCTCATTTCGGTGAAATAGTTGCTAAGTAGCACTCCAGAAGCAGCTTTCATTTGCAAGTGACAGCCAGGGTTTAGGAATATCTATGCAAAAACCTCAGTGGCTGCTCTTTACAAAACTCATCACTGTGGTTTCACACCTTGTAGACTTAGCTCAGCCTTGACACTGCAGGATTCGGGGAAAGTATTAAGTAATGACTGAAGGTAGCAATTTTTTTTTCTCGTTTTTAAAGAGTTGCCCTCAATACAAGTGTTCACTTCAGAGGAAACTTTGAAGAAGTTGGGGAAATGTGGGTTCTTATCAAATGGTGGAGTCATGGGGTCAGGAATTAGAAACACATTGGTGTGATTTCTGGATCCATCCTGGTGCCTGTCTACACTGCCTCCCGCTAGGGAATGCCACCAAGAAACATGCTCTCCCTGCTTCACCCATGCCAAATGCTACCCACCTGTCATTGAACGATTGTAAGTGTCGGGTGCAAACTAGCTGGGGGTGGGAGAGGCATTGAGCATGCAGTGGGCCATGATAGCAGCTATGGTACATTTTTTCTGGCATCACACGTGGAGCAAGAGCTAGAGGGAGGGGCATGGTCTCATGCTGATGCTTCCTAGCCTGGTCAAAAGGCAGTGAAGACATGCCCACAAGCTTCCTCCGTGACATGTCACTTTATCTTGCCATGTCCCCACTTCCCACCAGCGGAGAAAGCTCTTTTTGTCTCTTAGGCCTGTCTAAATAGTTAACTTCTTGGGCTTGAGAGTGCCTCTAGACTAGATACGAATCCTCAAGTTTTGGAACAAGTCTTTGCAGAGCGCCTAGATCTGCACTGGTAAAGGGGTTAATTAAGTAAAAAAGGATCATAAATGCTGGTCAGGGAGTACCCTCAATGTATGTGTGTGTGTGCATACACTGATTAGGAAGATGGGCCCCTGAACCCCCACTGAGCAACATCGCATGGAAGGCAATGGGAGTCTCTTTCTACTGACTCCAGAAGTCTATGCATCAGGCAGTCTATTTTCTGTCATCATGGTAATAATGATGGTATTTGCCATTCTGTGATATATAAAACTAACAACAGTCCCTTCCCCGAAACATCAGTGGACCAGACCAGGGACATAGAGAAAACAGGATGTTCTGGGGAATCCAGAGGCGGAGGTGACCCGGGACTGAGGGCGTGGAGGAGCCTTTTTGCCTCCTATCAATTTTTCAACCTCACTTCCTGCAGCCCTCGCAGAGGACAGTGTTGTTCAAGAGGCTCTCGTGTGAAGAATGGGCTGGGGCTTGACTAATAAGGGCAGTGAGGTAATTATTTTCACATAGAAATAGCAAAGAAGATACCCTTGTCAGGTTGCTTGTGTGCAAAAGAATCGTGAAATGGAGCTGGTCACTACAAAAAGAGGCTGTTGTGATATTTAGGTTAACATCACCCATGATCACTCACTACAAGTGCTGTATATGTGCGTTATAAGGGGCAGCCCCTACCCTAAAGATGTGATCTAGAGAGATAAGATGGACAAAAGAAGGATAGTCATTTCTACTTACTAGTTGGAGGGGGATGTCCTAAGACAAAGAACTTGCCCAGGGAAACTGGCAGAGTTCCTGAGTCCCAGCCCTATGCTTTAACCACACAGCCTTCCTGCCTTGTATTTTATTCTGTCAATATTAAGACTTCTGGCACTATTGGTGCACCTTGTTTTGCAGTACTAAATTTAGGAGCAGAGTGGTTTGGTGAGCTGCCCAAGGTCAGAGGCAGAGTTGGTGGCAGAGGTGTTTGTGCTTGTTACCAGCATTTGCTTTTGCAGCTAACAACTCTGAACCACACAGGACAGGATGCTGGAGAGTGGGTGTAGAGCTGAAACAAACTTCAGGCCCATCCTGCAAAGTGCTGAGCATTCCCTGCAAGGTACTGAGCATCTTTTACCCCCAGGGCCCTCAGGCAGAGTGGAGCAGAGCTCAGTTTGCTGCTGGCACCACTGATGCTCACACAGGATCTGACTCTTTTAGCTGAAGTGCAAAAGTCTGATAAATTTATAACATTTAACATAGTCTTTGTAAAACAATTTTAACAAAGACCAAACCCTCTGATTTACATTGTAGACAGCAGGTTCCCATGTTACAGCTAAGAGGACTTGGCTGTTTGCAACAGGTGCTCTTTATCTCTCTGGACCAGAGCCCCCACACCAATTATGAATATTGGGGACTTTGCTGGATTAGGCCAATGTTACTACCGTGGTGCCCAGAACCTGGCTGAACCCAGAGTCCCAGTGTGCTGGATGTTGTGCAGACAAGCAGGAGGAGGCTGCCTCTGCCTTCAGGAGCTTACAGTCTGATTTGACAAGCCAGGTGAAGGAAGGGTTTGTTACCCAATGTTACAATTGGGCATCAGAAGCATGGAGAGGTTTGAACCCCCTTGCCCAGGATTGGGTAGGAAGTGCACGGCAGAAATAAATGCAGATTTCCCAAGTCCCCGGCTAGTGCGTTAATTGCTAGAGTTCCCGTGCCTGCCAGGAATGACAGGCTTGGCTTTCTCCCTAAGAGGATCAGGCAGTGGACACAAAAATCTGTGCTGTGCAGCAGCCTGTCTGTATCAGTGAAGACAGACAGCTTTGGGGTGAAGAGCATGGTCAGTGAGAATACAACTGCACAAGACAGCTGGCCAAGATCCCCTGTTCTTCCCACCCTTTTTGGCCAACCCAAGCATAGTGCCTGGGGAGTTTTGCCTGAGCAAGGATTACGGGTTATGCCTCTTGGATCATTGCTTATTTGGGGCTGACTTTCAATGGACTTTCTCTTTTTAAGGACACATTTCATTGCATTTAGCCAGTATGTGCCAGTGGAAGCAGCTTGGGACATCATGGTGCAGTTCAGAAGGCTCAAAGAAAGCTATCTTGAAAAGCAAATAATGGGGAGGAGGTGAAAGCCCCCCCGCTACTGTTATAGTTCTGGTAGCATCAAAAAGCCCCAACAAAGTTGGGGGCCCCACTGGGCCAGCTACCAAAAGAGCTGGTCCCTTTCCCAAGGTGCTTACGTTCTCAAATTCCCTTTCTCAAAAGTGCTTACATTAGACAAAAGGAGTATCACCATCCCCTTTGTACATGTAGTGAAATGAGTTGTAGAGACATTATGTGGCTTGTCCAAAGTCACGCAAGGAGTAGGCAATAAAGCCCAGAACTGCACTTCAAATCAAGTCAGTCCTGAGGCTGCTGTGACCATCAGGGCACCTTAGCTGCTGTGCATCATTGGTGATTCTTTGGGCAAAGTGAACTGGTCTTTATGCATGGATGGCCATTGGTTCACAGGGGGCTCATCTGCCCTTTGAAAGGTCTTGCTTTTAGCTCACGTACCCTCCTCACCCAGGCTAGCCTAGGTTGGTGTGCCAGTTTAGTCACTGACAACCTGACCATGGAACCAGCTGTGCTGGTTTACATGGGACCAGACAGCAGGCCAAGAGAGGCCTGGCCTGGCAGAACTGCACTTGTTTCTCTTGATTTCTAGTTTTTGTCGTAACTACAAACCCATCCTTCCTCTCTCAGGAAAACAATGAGTTAACGAAGGCTCTTTTCCCTTGTTCTGAAACAATTAGTGTTTGACTGTTTCCAACCCTTTTACCACCTTCACTGAAATTCAATCACTTTACTCATGGATTTGTTTCCCTCATTTCTTTGAAGTCATCAGCCGTGAAATGTTTGTCCGCGAAAGGAAAAAAAAGGGGTAATGCTCTAGAGTGTTTCGGGGCAAATATGAATACATGGAATAAGAATATTCAACTGACTCTGACAGAACAATAGGAAAAAGCCTGGAAGTGAGCAGCCGAAGAAAGTTTAAGCAACGTTTTTGTTGTGGGAGATGGTAGTGAACAAACCTCCCCACTACGAAGGGTTTTTTCCAGGAAGTGTGGGCTGTGACAATCTTGCATGCTTTAACTATCTTGAGTCGCGTGTTACCAGGGACAGTTCTTATGCTGCTCATGACTACAACTTTTGAAGAGGAAGCCTCAGCAACGTGAATACAGAATGAATGAACCTTATGCCCCAACGACACCTAGACCTACGAGTACCCGCTCATCAATCAGCATGAAAATTTTGATATGCTTTCTTAGTGTATTTATTGTAGCACAGACTATTGGGACTGCACTGTTTTGCTTATATTTTCACATGCAGTTGGACAAGGTAAGATTAGTAGTAGGACTGTGTTAACTGGACCAGTACTAAAATGATTTACTTTCAGCACAGAGAAAACTGTTGAACAAAGATGAATAATGATGCAAAAGCTGTTAATAATTTTCTTATATAGAAGTGGCATGTATTGCATACATTTTCTTGTTTGGGTCTTAATCTGCCACTTGCTGAAGAAAAAAGATATGTTTAAATTATATAAAGTTCACAGACTTGAATATTTGTACAGAAGATATATTTTGCTAATGAATCATGCAATTAATAAAAGAATTCTGGATCAGCAAAGCGAAGTGTAAATTATATCAAAACAAGTGTATTTGATCAGGTTAAATTCAGAGATGACAGAAAGTATTGCGTTCAAGTCAGTGTGAACACCGTGAATGATGATTCCATGCTCTTTGGGAGTAAATGGATACCTTTTAATTTGTGATAGTATTTAAGACCCAGTTGTATTATGATTTATAGTGACACTTAGAAAGAGAGAGTAATGCCAAAAGCGAATTTTTATGTAAAAGTTTTAGAGTCAGTTTCACTTTACAAATCTTTATACATTAAGAAAAAAAGAGTAGACTTATTTTTAAATAGACACAATCCAAATGGTTTTGCCTTATGCTTCTGAGAATGTTTATTAAAGAATTTGAAATGTAAAAGCTGTTTTCAATGTTGCTGTTGCTCCAGTGGTGGATAAGCCATCTAACGCCACCTTATTTAAAACTAAGTTTTACTCAAACAGCAGCGAAGAGATATAGCAGGAAAGCCAATTAAAATATATATAGAATCAAATGTGTTCAACTTAAACAGTGCAAAAGAATGTTTTTCTTAGTGAAATGTAAAAAAATAATCATTTTAGGTTCACATTCATAATTGAAATGTTAATGAGTGTGGAGTATTCAGTTTGCATATATATGAAGTGTAGAACTGGGCTTCAAAAGTGTAAGTGCGAATGGGGTGTTAGCTATAGCTGTGTTGGTCTAAGGATATAGGCAAACAGGTTATTTGGATAAATGTGACATCTTTTATATTATATCTTTTATTAGACCAATAGTTGGTGTTAGAAGATATCACATTTGCCCAAAGAACCTTGTCTGCCTAAGTGCAACTGGGGAATTAGTCTGTGAGAATCACAGTGGTACAACATTCATACTGGTTTGCAAAATCCTTGTTCTCCTCCAGTTGCACCTTTCTGCCATTTGGCGCTACCAGTAGTATATCTATGGGGGTGTCCAGGTCACCATCCCTGGGTGCTGACTGGAGGGGTGAGGGACAAAAAAAGAGCAACTATTGTGCTTCTGGCCTCACTGTTGGCAACTCCATGTGCCATCACCATCTATAGGGCACTAAATAGCCATTACACCTGCAGACACGATTCAAAGTGAGAGCAGGAGTCAAAGTCTGTCCAGTGGATGGAATGACTGGTTACTGCTGCAGCAATAGAAAATGTCACTTTCCCAAAATTAACAGCATCAACTGGTTTGGTTTTAAAGAAGATGATAATTAGAGGTTGTAGGAAGTTTTTGGCTTTTTAAAAATCTGACTCTACCATTTTACTGTGAACAGCCTGACCTGTAGACTCTCCACTGATGCAGACCTTAGGGAACCTGCTTGGTTTTCAACAGTTTTAACCCCATTTTTTTAAATTAAATTTTGTGATTTTTTTGGGACAAAAAAGTTTCAAAATGACAACTCATTAAAGTTTAGTTTCTAAACATTCTAAAGAAATGATAGAGCTTCCATTTTTTCACATTTTCTGTCTGAAGCTATTACCGAATTTGACCGCAGTTCACAACTAATTTCAGTCTCCTCAAAACCATATTTTTTGGCAAATAAACTCTCCACTAAAAAGAATTTGCCCTGTCCTGGTTATGAGCAGCATCTTTGATTTCACTGGGACAAACTAATTAGAGCAGGTACAGATCCACGTGAGTACCGGCCAGAGATCAAGCCTTTAATGACTGGTCCAGATTTCTGAGCCGATATCTGTTGTCAAGGTGATGCATGTCCTACCTTTTCAAAGGGGGGAGGAGTGGAATGTAATGTGAATTAATACTAAAGACCTGACAGTAGGTTTCACTTGTTGTTGCACAGTTCAGGTAGAAATATGTTGTGAGGTTTAGCCTCCCAGATGCGATGTGAGCAAAATTCCCATTGAAGTGCAAGAGAATTTTGTCTGGGTCTGGACGTCAAGTCATCAAGAGATGTGGGATGGGGGGCTTACCCATTTGTGAATTATCATTTCAGAATAAGGTTTGCCTGTTTTCCTTTGTCACCTGGCCACTCTCCCACTAGCATTCCTTTTACCCTTTCTGTCATCTCGCTTGCAGCTGAAAGATGGGATGAGCTTAAATGAAGATTTCTTATTCCTGAGAAGATTACACGAATGTCAGAAACCAGAAGGTGTGGAATCTTCATTACTGGACTGTAAGAAGATTACAGACAGGTTGAAGCATCTGCTAATGAAGGTAAGAGGCTGGGTCTACACAGGTGCACACACCCGTACACAGTCTTACAAGCTTTATTTAAAAAGCAACTTTGGTGTGCTTTTACATCCTAGGCCAGATTTCAGTCTTAGTTAAATGGAAGTTAAATGGAGACTAACTCCTCTGAAGTCAATGGAATTGCTCTTTTGCAACTGTCGCTAGAATCTGGAAGCCTGATCCTGCCAGCACAACCGCTACCAATCACACGGTGGAAACAAAGGTATAAGGAAATCCTTGTTTGCACTGGCGCTCAGGAATTAGCATAACTGAGGGGAAGCAAGCAGGGCAGCAGCCCTGGGTGCCGCTTTTGTAAGGGGGTGCAAAAGCAGCAGTTGCCGCAGCAGTGTGTGATTGCGCAGCTGCATTCAGCACAACGGGAGCTGGTGCTGCCCAGTGTCTGAGCTCAGGCACTTTCTCTTTAGAACCGAAGCTCCAGAAGGCCGGACTCCGTGTCTCTGATATTAAATATCATGCACAGAAAGCCAAAACACCTAACGCATCATAATTGTCATCATGCAGCAAGATAAGTTATCTATTACGATATCTATAATGCATCATCCTAAAAAGCATAGATGATAAGATTCTAGGTCACTGTGAACCCATTTTCACAACATTTTCTCTTTTCAAAGATTAAAACAAGTTATATCATATAACAAAAATCTCTTTGTTTAACAAACAAGGCCTGAGTTCTTCAAAGAGTACACAGGGCTTTGATGACAACTTCCATTGGCTTCTGGGGAGAGCAATAGAGAGAAATGAAGCTGACTTGCAGTTTGTACACCAAACTGGAGAGCAAGCTCCCTGTGTGGACTGATGGCAGGATCTGGCCCTGTGACTAATCAGTAACCCCAAAAGGCTGATTCTCTGATGTATGCCACCTTGCAAAATCTGACACCTCTACACAGTGGGTGTCAAATGCTAACTGGTTTGATATTAGATAGGATTTTTACACCCACTTTGCCCAAATGTCAAAGAGTATGTGGGTTGTAAGGCAGGGTAGAGTCAGGCCTGGATGCTGTGGTCATAGTGAGGGCAGAGGTGCAGCATCTCTTGACAGCTTGAAAAGACAATGTGCTCTGCAAATACAGGAGGAACAGAAGGCAGCAGCTCCTCCAGGTGCAAGGAAACAGAGCACAAGCTGCATGAGAAAATACAATCTGACATAGGCTCTTGGTTTCACATAGTCCTAGACTTGCATCAGAAAGTGTAGCACCATTACTTCTAATCAGCGTTCCACAGACAGGTTTGAGCTATCTTGTGGCACCAAATGGCTCATAATGGCTGCAAGGATGTGCTTCATCAGATAGTAGTTTGTTGGGTTTTTTAAAAAAAGGGACTTACATGAGCTCTTATGCAAAGATCATGAACTCAAGTTCGCCAGTGAGTTCAATCTCAGTATTCTCTGTGACTGAAGACAGCCAAACCTAAATTGGTGTCAAACCTGGGAGAAGGAGCCCTCAATCTCTGTGTCCCTTGGAATCATGGTTATCATGATGTTTACTGTACTCAAGATATCTGGTGTTTTGATATTCTTGTCTGCCTTAAGTGAAAATCCTTGGGGTATGCACCCCCGAGGACCTGACCTAACCTCCATCAAAGTCAGTGGGAGTCATTCTTAAAGCTTTGGATCAGAGTCTAGCTGATGAGGTCTATTGTTACTGAACTTGGCCAGCCTCTACAAGTTCCTAATACCCTCTAGGCGTGTAAGAAATGATGGAGTCTGGCATTGCAACAATGTGCACTGGCCTTCCAGAAGAGCTTTGGTCTGATGATGCACATTTTTTAATTGCCCTGAATACTCTTTTCATATATATATATTTCTTTTTGGTTTGCAAATAAACTTTTTCAGTCAGAGCATCTTAATTGTGGAAAACGTGACATCAAAGACTCTTTAAACTGCAAGCTACAAATGGAAAGTCAAAACTCTGCTGTGCGTATGATATTATCAAAGCTATTTTCACAAGTTATGTAGTTATACGTGCCCTGTAACTAAGAGCTTGGGGCCAAATTGTGCCTTCATTTATACCTGCTGAGTTGTGTGTGTCTGCACTGGAAGAAATGAGGGCAGGCAGAATTAGATCTTAAATAACTGCTCTACCAAAGCAATGAAGATGAGTTCCTGCATTGCAGGAAAGAAAAGATTTCAGCATATGAGATATGAAAATGGGAACGCACTCATTTTCTTTCTTCTCTCTCAAATATTTAACTTCTACCTGTACCACAGAAACACTGAAGGTGTATGTAGGTACCAGAATGAGCAGAGAGGATTATGTGCAGTAAAAATGTTTATCAAATCCTTTTATTTAGAGCTTGTCAAGCTATAATAGGCTTTTATAATGTCAGTCACTTTCAATGGATCGATATTGGAATCACAGGCATTGCACTACATCTCCGTGTATTATGACTTTCCTTACATGGTAACTGATAACTCTAAGGCTGGCATTATGATACCTGTGATTATGATACAGGCAGTGCACGATGACACCTGTGAGGTACAGAACATTACTTAAACATTGAGTTTTCAATCAGTGAATCTCTGTATAACATCTTTTCTACTATCCTTGTTTTAGGAGGACAACACCAAAAAAGACACTGAAACATATGAAAAGCTGAAAGGTATGTTCTAGATGTTTGGGGCAAACTTTTTGCTACTGGGGAATTAAATCAGTCTGGAGACATATTTTTCTTTGCATCATTGCAAACCAAGGGGGTTGCACAGGGAACTACATAATGAGATATGCTGCATTTGGGGCCTGACCTTGGCAAAAAGCACATTGATCAGCCTTTGGTTTCTAATGGTATTTTAAAGGTCCAGAGTCCATATCTTAATGCCTTTGTCAACTGTTAGCTTTCACGTGTCATTTGAAACAAGGTTAGAGGTTTTGCTTTGCTTATTGCCTAGGTTTTTCAGAGCTATTGTGGCATGATGACAGGAGGTAGAAGAATATCTGGCAATAGTCTGGAGAAGGATAAAATATCAGAGGAATAAAAGAGCATGTACAGAAACCTGCCAAGTGGGGAATTGCTAGGTCTACTATCATATAAGCCAGTAATGAACACTGTAGTGTTTGCCTGAGTGACTGGCATCTAGGTCTGAGCAGACAGGTTAAGTCAGCACAGGTGTGAACAGCCACATGTAAAGGCATGTTCGAGCTAGTTTCTCCACCGGTGCTACCCCTGCCTGTGACACTAAAACTTCTGGCAGCAAGTCTCACAGTTCTTTGTGTTGCAGTAAGCTGAGCTGGGCTGTGATCCTCGTCTAGTGAAACATGGGAGAATGTGTTTGTCCTTCTGGTCACACAAGAGAGGAGTAGTGTGGGATTATCCACAAATGAGTGGATTTAATTTATGCCCTCACTGCAAAGGGGTGGGATTTGACCCTCAGGGAAAGTAGAACCTCTAACCCATGTCCTAAGCAGAGTTAACTAGCTTTGAATGAAAGTACTCATAAACTCAGGAGAGAAGGGGTTTTATGTGTAGTTGAGAATGCAGCTAGGGCTAATATCCAAGAAAAATCCTGGGCTAACTCTGCAGTGAAGACATATCCAGCCACCCTCATCTTGGGATGAACATATTCCAGCCTAGCCACAGCAGAAGACAGCACCCCACCTTTGAGTGGGATCAGTTTCAATTCCTCTGCTGTCATCCACCTGGGATCAATCTGGCAATTTATCTTCCTCAGCCTTAATCTTCATGGCTCTCTGAAGTCAGGAACATTGTTATTTAAGACCTTTTGTCCTACCTTGCATTTGAAATTTGCTGAGACCTCTCCACTGCCGATGTCTAGAAGACATCCTTCAGATGCCTGCAGCAGGACATTCTCTGTTAAAAGTCCCCATTTTTGTGTGCCTGTTGGAGCATGAGTTTGCATTCAAATGCATGCTGCTCCATCAGATTAGCTCTGGTCCTGCAGGGATCTGCTTACTGCAGCATACGAGACTTGGCTTGTGTTGGATTTATCAGGGCAATGTCAGGGATAAGAGATTTTTAAATCAGTTCTGGTCCTTGCATCCGTTAACATAATTATAGTGCAATACAGCATCTAGTGTGGTCTCAGGTAGAGAACAAGAATTAAAACATCAATTAATCACTGGTTTTGTTTAGTTGCAGATGTCAGGAGGCACCCAGTTGCAGCTCACCTGGCAGGAATTAAGAAGGGCAACAAATCAGTACCAGGTAAGAAAGCTTCCTTCTCAGATCACATTCACAAATGGGGCCATGTATTATATGAATAATGCCATCATGGAGTTTAGTAACACCAAAAACCAAACCTGATAACAAACATTTTTTTCTTTTCTCAAGGCTAGTGTTCTATTCTTAAGCATATATTTCCTAGAAATAAAAAAACAGTGCCTGATTTTTAAGGTATATTTTTAGTGAAATGAAAATGGTTTAGTTTTTTCCCCCTAATGGAACCAATCTTTCATCTCCCAGCTAAAGTCAAAGGAAGATAAATTGAATCTTGCAATCCTATAACACTCAGGGGTCCTGTTGCAGTCCATACTTTAAAGGGATGCAGGATGGACTGGCTGTAGAGGAGTGTGTGAGAGAGAGCTGTGGGTGTAATTTTCCTAAAGCTATTTTTGTTTCCCTTTTTAGAAGAAAACCTGCCATGGGCAGTGTGGCATTACTGTAGAATTGCCTCTCTTAGCTGTGGGAGAAAAGGTTCAAAACTGCTTAAGTAAAGGGGGATGGGTAATATGAATCATCATATGCAGACTTCAAAGGAGCTTATACTGAAGTGCAAGAGAAAAATATTAATATCCTGCAAACCCTTAGTCACAGGTCGGCTCTTGCAGACCCTGAATGGCCTCAAGAGGTATCTTTATGCTACCCTTGTCTCCTAAAATTTCCCAGTAGTGGTAGCAACAGTTAGAGTATTGATTAGACCAAGCTGTGTTGGCTGGTGACTTTTTGTCCTCACTATACCTATAGATCACCATATAAATCATAATTGCTTGGGGCAGGGCTCAACTGTCTTTTGAAACCACTCAGCTGGGACCATTTTCATTGCCATTTTAGCTGCTTTCACACTAGCCATAAGTTAATTTCCTAGTGTGTCCCTGACCAAGGTGACACCCTGCAAATGGAAAAATAAAAGGAATTACTCAAATGAGTAAGAGCTTGAAGATGATACCTTCAATCTTGTAAAGATCTCCCCACTTGGGCCTATTTTAATTGACTCTGGAGCAAATACCAGTAAATAGCATTGCTCTTTCCATCTGTGATGCTGCAACTTTCTCAGGTTTCAGCTTACCTCAGAGCTCAGCAGCACATGTGGAAAACTTAGATAAAATCGCAGAAGTAAGAAAGTCACTGAATGAACGTGCTCCTTAGGAGATATTTTGTTGAGATTAGAATGCAAAGCGAAAACTCACGTAAATTAAATGGTATCCTGGACAGTGGGGGAGAAAAGAAAACCATCCACTGTCCTAGAAATACATAGGTGGTATGCTTAACTATTCCTTCACTAGTGGATCTTCTTAGGAAGTGATGATGTCCCCAGCCAGCTACCATTGAAATGAATAGGATTTCAGTGAGGGTAGGGTTGGATAATTGTGTATTACTGTCAGAGCCCAGAGTTCATTCCCTTGAGTATTTAATGCTCTGCCTCGCCCATCTAGCTTCAGCACCTGCCGTTTGACATATAGCACACACAAAACAACCCAGCCTGGCATGCGGCAGAGATTGGTAGTGGAGGTTTGTGTTTTGCCACAAGACCATTTTTGTTTTGTGTGTTGTCAAGCTCTGAGGCACTCGCTGCAAATATAGATTGAAACTTCCAGCCACTTTATTTTTATACATCCTCACTTCATTCTCACCTCCTTTGGCGACTGGAGGAGAACAAGTGCAGGAGGAGCACGATAGCGAGCACCGCTCGCGTGCCAGAAACAGATAAAAGTACTGGGTTGAAGAACCCACATTTTTAATATGAAATCATCATTCATTACAGAGAGGTCCTGATGTCCCTGAGTCAGACCAGTATGCAGCTCCTGTACAAGGCAGTGAGAGTTGTGTTTCAGTATCTGCAATACACCTTGGACTGTGTGGGCTTCAAAGAACCCATGCCTACTTATGCTAACCTGGTTTTTTGTATTTACTATTTGCAAGGATATTATAGCCCGTGTGATGGTGGTGAAATACAATGCCACCTGGTCAATTAGAGGGAGCAGTCCAGGATTAGAAACCCCACAAAAAAGCCCTTTCTTCCCTTTCCCTGCAGAGCAGGGACTGAGGGGCTGCAGACAACCTCTGCTTCAATAAGATGACAATCTAAATGGATGAGAGGGACACAGGGTGGGAATAATCCCATTGAGGTTAAACTTCCAACTAGTGTTTTTCCTTTTAATGCAATTCCTGACTTGCCAGGCTCAATGGTGATATTTTTCCCTCCGCAGTTTTAGAGTGGAAGACAACTGGGTATGCCCCTACGAACGACTTGATATCCTACAAAGAAGGGAAGCTGAAGGTGAAGAAAGCAGGGGTTTATTACATCTATGCCCAAGTCAGCTTCTGCACCAAGCCAGTACCTCAGGCACCATTTACCGTGTATATTTATTTGCACCTGCCTTTGGAATCAGATCGGCTCTTGTTAAACGGACTAAATACACACAGCTCATCAGACTTGTACTGTGGCCTCCAGTCCACTCACGTGGGAGGTGTATTTGAACTCCGGCAAGGTGACGTGGTATTTGTTAACGTGACAGATTCAACTCTCGTGAACTACAATCATGGAAGCACATACTTTGGTATGTTTAATCTTAACTGAAAGGAGATCTGCCGTGAAGAACAGATCTGCAGTTGTCACTGCACAGGAAGTCCTAACCCGACTTTGTTGAACAAAGTGGCTTCTCCTGGTTTCCAGTATTTATATTCCTCTGCATCTTTAGTTTTCTTGTTTCTAGATTTGTATATTTTGTTATTTATTAATGGGACAGAACAAGCCCTTAGAAGAAAAATGGAACAAAGTTTGGAGCTGTTATTCTGTGCACTTTGTTCTCACCTTTTCACTGGGGAAGATCTGTACGTGTCTGTATCATATGTATTTAAGCTTTCCACACCGTGTGTGTGTTACCATTTGTCTGACAGGGTGGATGTCTCGATTAATGTCATATAAGCTTACTTAGTGGACAGTAATACTGGTGTTTCTTCCCAAATAATGTTACATGTCTCAAGGGACTCTTATCAAGATGTATTTTTGTCTCCATCTGCATATAAAATGAGAATGGAAAAACCTTAAGAGGCTTAGGAACATCTTCTCTGTAAAGCACGCAGTCAGCAAAATGTGTTCCTTATGTGGTAGCTGATGATGATGATGCATGTTTGCCATATAAGCTGGGTATTTCGTCAGAAGTATTCCTCTTTTCCACCCATAGGCGTGTATAATACCCAATCAGCAGAGTCTCTCGCACCTTTGAACATAACATGGCATTTGCTCAGGCATGCTCACGCTGGGTGAAATGCAGGCTGTAGTGGAGGGGTAGTACAGACCTCTCAGGACAGGGATTTCTTGAGACCTATGCAGCCATCTGCCCAGTGAACCTCACCCACTAGCCTAGACTGTCCTCCCGCTACTCCTGTGCAGAAAAGGAAGTCTCTTACTTTTATCCTTCTTCTCCATGCCCCGTGAAGGACCCTCCTCCGTGACTCCTGGTTCCATGCTAGGAAGAAGAGTGAAAAGGCAGAGGACAGGAATCAGGCACATTTATGCCTTTTCCAGTCCTATGAAAAAATCCCAGTTGTCTCCTTTGTTATGTGGAGCATGCACTTGGTGTCCTGGAGCTACCACAGCCAGGGAGAATGGTAGAATAGCATCGCTAAAGCTATAAAACAGGTGTGCAGAGCGAGGGACTCTGCAACCAGGCCCCATAGCGTTTTGGATGTGGAAAATATATAGGAAAGTCCCCGCTGAAATTTTCTACTCCGGACCCTTAGTCCCATGGGCTTGACTCAGGGAACTCCAGGGTATAAGGACATTTACATAGCACCTTTATCCAGAGATCCCAACTGTTTGAGAGATTTTCTGGGGTATTTGCTTGAGTAGTATATAGTCATGGAAGTAGTTTTGGGGAAGTCTATAGGCTTGTTCAAGCAAGGGTTGTAGGACAGGGCATGAGAGCTTTCACTGAGTAAAGACTATATGGGATTAATCTCTGTATTATACTTGGGTTGCTGGTCCAATTCCAAAGTGTCTTCTCTGAGGTGGAAAGCAGTAAACATGGACTGTATAAATACCACCATCCTGAAAATATAAGACCTGATTCTTCACCTACTGAAATCAAGGGGAGCTGTGCTCAGACTTTGCCCGTCTAATCTTACAGTAATTTAATGTGTAGTTTGTTGGCTGTTATCTGAAATGCATAACTTTATTAGAGAACGGAGTCAGAGAAATGTTCTTGTTTGATGCATTGTATAAAAAATTATTTATTTAACTAAAACTGTATTATATTGATGAACAAAAGGGAGGGAATAACTGAAAGTTGCATTGAAAACTAGGAAAAAATTGCATTGAAAACTATGAAAAGGTGTGAAAAGACTAAACGTGGTTGTACTTCTGCAATAATACTCGTTGCGCATGATTGAATGTTTAAATCTGAAGTGTTAAGGAGGATGTGCTGTGTTGCTTACGTACCACGGTGCAACACGGAGGTATTTTGCAGCCTGGCTACAACAGTTGGTCTAGAAATCTGTACACTGTAGTGCTACAAATAACATGCCCTATATAAATTAACAAATAAAATGTCATTTTATACAGTTTTAATACTGGCTGTATATTTTTCTTTTCAAATATGAGGTCTGAGTTTGTCACTCTGGCGGGATCTATCACAGGGTCTATTCTGTTGCTTGTCGCTGCAGTATCCTATAACATATGATGGATTACTATATACATTTTCCTATCTGCAAAATGCTCTTGAAATATGAGGAGGATTTGTCCTGTCCTGTGTAACTGTACATATATGCATAATATATAACTTGTGCAGCTATATAGCCTTTTCTCCTTTTTTTGTGCAAAATGTTCTTTTCCTACTACAATTATTTTTCCTTTGGCTAGCTTGGATTTGTTGTCAGCCGCAGAGACGTCGTTCTGTGGTTTAACTGGGTGCCAAAACCACCTACAGCATCAGGCTTATTCCACAATGTCTCTTGCTTGATGTTGTAAGGGAACAATTCAATATTTGGGCCCTTTTAACAACTTGATAACAAGATCCATCAAGGTTCAAATCAATGAGATTTAGGCACCTAAATAGGATCGAGGGCATAGCCTATTTTTGCGCATCCGAGTCTTGCTTCATCTCATACTACACATCCATTAATGTATTATATTAGAGCAAGGCAGACAAGGTTCCTTGGGTGAATTTGATATCTTTTATTAGACCAACCCAAATAGTTGGAGAATAGTTATATTAGAGCAATGCATTTATTGTTGTGTATTCTAAAGATGTAGCACAAAGTATTGATCGTATTGATACAACACCATGTTAAATATGAATTTCCTGACTAAATGAATAGATCGATAAAAAACAGTCACCCTCTTCATTATATCGCGAATAATGTATGCATTTAAACCTGAAATCAAAACTAAAACTAATCCAAATCCAAACCAAATTAAAATGCATGCATCAGTGCTCATCACCTCACGGCTCTTTTGGGTATTTGGCCCGGTTCCTTTTTCCAGCGGCACAAATCCCAAGGGGTGCTACCAAATCTGGTGGGGTTTTTTGGGGTGATTTGGTAGATTTTTTTTTAACTCGGCTCCTGGGCAGATACACTGGAGAGTCGCACACTCGTAGCCCAAGCAGTCGGCAGGCTCAGGGCCCAGGTGGAGCGGGCCACAGGGACTGTGAGGAAACATGGAGGCCCCATGAGAAAGGGCGTGTGGAGAATGAGGGAGGTATGAGGCAGACTTCCAGGCGGCTGAAGCTGGGGAGAGACGCAGAGCGATGGGGAGTTTCGAGGGGGACTGATGGGCTGCAGACAGTAGACATGAGGGGAAAGATGGTGGGACAGCTCCACACCCTGAGGTGGCTGTGAGGGAGGAGGGGGCAGGGGATGCCAATGCCTTCCCAGAAGCAATATGGGGTAGAGGGGCGTGGGTAGGAGGATTTTGCCTGTGGATTTAAGGCTGGATGTCGACCCTCTCACATAAATTTGGGGCATGAGGAAAGCTTCAAAAATCAGAAGGAGCCCTCCCTCTTCCCCCACAAACATACATGTTCGCTCCCGCCCCACATTTATTTGAGAATATTTTCTCTGTTTTACATAAAATATCACTTTTCTGTGCCCGTCTGGTGGGGTGGGTGCCCCTGCCCCACAGAGGGGCAAGATGGATGACACCGGTCCCACAGGCAGCACTTTCCCCTCAGCCAGGAGCCCCGTGAGGAGAGCGGGAGAGAAGAGGATGAGGCCATCCACACCGGCAGCGCACTAGTGATACGGAGCAAAAGCCAAATGGGGGAAGGAAGATAAGGGGGAGTTTTCAGGGCTACCAGATGATGGCCACCCCACCCCGTGGGCTCAGTGAAGTCTTTGTCTGCCATCTAACTCAACGTGGCAGCCATGCCTGAGGGAAATTCACCACAGCCCCGCCACGTGTGAGGGACCCGGGACTTTGCAGAGGCCTCAGAGGTGGCCTCCTTCATGCTGCACACCACTCTTTTGAAGGAGCTTTTCTTTTTACTTGATGGGGAAAGCCATGGCTGGTCAGTGCTGAACGCCATGCCGGCAGCTCCAGAAACCTGCTGCTTTCTTCAGAGCAATGCCGCCGGGGATGCTACTGGCTCTTCCCTCAGGCAGGAGCCAGGGCCTCGCTGAGGAAACCATTTTGTCCTGGGTGTCTGGGGTAAAGCGGCGACTCCAGCTAAGCCAAGTGCTGGTGGCCTGGAAGCGTTTCCTTGGCGGAAATGTTATTTTAGTGGGTTTTTGATAGGGTTGGAGAGACACAGGAGTAATATTAGGAGAATAAACGAGTCAGGTGTGAGGAGAGACGTGGCTCAGTTTTTCACCGGGGAGTATCAGCGGGGTCAGACAAACGCACGCCACCCTCAGCCCGTAGCCCTGGCCTCTCCACACATCCAGCAGCGATCCCTATGCCGCCACACTGCCCACTGCTGCCTTCCCCTACTCCTAATGGCGCCCGGCGGGCTACCAGGCGGTTTCGGCGGCTAGTGTGAACGCCTTCCCCGGGGGCAAGCGTCTCAGCGGCGCTGCACCCCGATGGCTTCTACTTTTGCAAACTGAGAGCTGTTTTGAAGGTGGTCACGGTGACGGGGACTGTGGTTGACAGCACAGGGAGGAGCTGTGACTTCCCTCCGCTTGGGAGGATAACCCCTCTGCTTCTGTTTCCTATGCATGGTTGTTCCTGACCTGCCTTTCTCCTCAAGCCATTTAATATTGATCTTGTGGGCCTGGGGCAGGAAATAATGTTCTTCACAGGCAGATATTGGCAAAGTCACTCGTTTTCTCAAGCGCTGTAACTCTGCCCCCGGATCTGAATGTTATCCGTCTTCACCTGGCTCTTCTACCTGGCATCGGGTCTCAAAGGATGTCAGCATCACGACCCCTGTTTGACAGCAGGGGTGTAAAGTGACGTGACTGCGGGGTCCATACACGCGCCTGTTCCAAAATGTCCCAGCGTGTCTCCCATTGTATTAAAAGTCTCACAAACAGGCATACGTACACAGCGTGGGTTTCAAATCAACTCGCTAACCTGATGGACATACTTCTACCCTTGGTGCAGGACTATAAAAAATGGCTGACATTGATTTCTTTTACTAGCTATATGTCACGAGCCAAACATTGCTTGGGCATCTGCATACGTGCATGCCAGCAAAACAGCAGACGCTGCGCGGTTGCTGCAGGAACAAAGGTGAGACGACTGCCTTCTCCCACCCAACATTGCTGGCTTGGTAGAAGGACGATGCTGGAAAACTGGCTGCGCCAGCTCCGTGGCATGCAGCCACATGCCAAATTTCAAACCTCTGCCCTTTGCAAGTTGAAGTGACTTGACTAAGGTCACGCAGCAGGTCAGTGGCAGAGCCAGGTCTCGAATTTGGCATTGCTTTAGCCATAAGAAGATGCCTATTGATCTATTAAGATGCTTGGAAACTAAAACCACCTGAGAAAACAGGAAACACTCTGAAATAGAAAAATAGGAGTGGAAAGAGGAGGAGGAGATTGTGAGGAGTAGCCATTCTCAGATATAGCACACCTTAGGGAGCAGAGAAGCGGTTAGTCATAGGTAAAGGAAAACATTATTGATCTATGGCATGCAAAACATAGGAAAACCCCACAAGCCAGCTAGCATCGGTGAATGGAGAGAACGTCGTCTGATGGGTCAAATTTGCCAGATGTGGCTGGGGTTGATAAGATAGCATTAAACTGCGGATCCAGGTGCAGGGATGGCTTGTTTGTTAGCACTTGGCAATCAGGCTGAGCTCCCTGCCTGGGCTCCTCAAGCTTTACTGCAACACGGGTGATAAAACCAGAGTAGGAGAAGACCCAGTCAATCAGGTGGCAGACCAGTATTTGTAATGGTTGCTTGGAAGGAGCAATTATCTTATCAAGATGTTTAAACCACTGCAGCAGAGCTATTTCAGCTGGAAATAGAGAGCATCTCCTACCACAGTTAGGGCATCTGAAGAAGTAAGCTGTCACCTGGGAAAGCTTATGCTTCTCTGAACCAGCTAGTCTCTAAGGTACTACTGTCCTGTCTTCTACCTGACTTCGGACTAACATGGCTATTAACTACGTCTCTCTAGTTACTGTGAGTCTCTGAGTGTAATCTCCCCATTTTTCTCTGGCTTCCTGTGGGTTGACAACAGGGAAAGCCCATTTTCCGCAGGACAGGTTTTCAATTTTGCCTTAGCGTAAGCAAGACATAGAAAAAAACATCCTCAAGCTCGGACTTACTTTTGCAAAGAGAAATGCAAACACGGTTCACAGATTTGTCTCTCTACAGTTCCTGTATTAATGACCAGAAAACCAGAAATCCATGTAGTAACTACCTACTGAAACGTTTCACTAGATTTCCCGGGGCTTTTGCTTCTCGATTGTGTGCGTTTGGCTCACCAAAAATAGCCCGTGGAATTCAAGTCTGAGATAACGCGTAGGTGGTTAGGAGAGACATTTGCTACCATCCAGCTGTGCTATTCAGTCACGGCGGCCTTTGCTTGAGTGATTCTGTACGTTTCTCATCCCTTCACATTGTGGCAGGCTCGTTTTCACTCTACCCGTGGAAAGTTTGAAGGTTGCTAAAACTTTGCTTTCCCCTCACCGTGGGCTCTTTCTGTGATTTGTTTCACTGCAGGTTTTTTGCTTTGATTTTATGGGTAAACAGCAGTGGAGATGGTTGCAGGACTCAAAAACCAGAGACAGACTGAGAAAACTTTCTCTTACATGTGTACAGTATAACCACCTTGCACAGAGCAGGAAGCTAATGGCTGGAGGTCTACCTCCCACGCAAGCAGCCTAACAGCACGAACACACAGCATCTGTACTGCATCTATACAGTCAAAGTAGATGGACATCACACACAGCATCTGTACAGTCAAAGTAGATGGACATACAGCGCACAGACAGCCCTACTACATAGGGGTCACTCAAATCCAGGGTAGTTACACTCCTTGAAAAATGTATAGGACTTTCACTACATGTGAAAAATATCACATGGAAAAATTATATGTCGCTTCCTTACACTAGGATAGCTATTTGCTCAATATAAACTAGACTATCGTGCGACTAAACACTGTAAGAGCCTTTTCGGTGGGCAACAAGCATGGTAGAGTTGGTTGTATGCCTGATCCTTACTAAGGAATTTACTGTATTTATTACAGAGTAAAATCTGAACTACTTCGGAGAAACCGTAGGAGGAATTGTCCTGTGCATCTGCACCATCAGCTGCAGGTGGACAGGTTATATGGATTCTCTGCTCTTCCCACTTTACAAATCATCCGCCATGGCTTGAGACCTCTGTGCAAATGTGTTTGCCGAGATATTATTTTGCTTGTGCTATGGTACCGTTGTCCGCTGCGAACATCCAAATTGGTAATCTGTTCTCGTTGCACCTTATCTTGACATCCTTCTGCCTCTGGTCTCTGGGTGGTACCAGCCACTACACATGCCTTCTACTCTTCCAAGTCATGTGTTGCAGTAGTTCCTCTCAGCTCTAGCCTCCCACCCTAGCTGTGGTTGCAGTGGGTTTGAGGGCACAGCACCTTGATACTTGCAGTGTTTCCTGTATTGGTTTGGTTCTCACTCCTCCCTTTAACCCTGAAGGGATTGCCTGGCCTGGGGGGGGAAGGGATTTCCTGGAGATTATTTTTCACATAGAAGGGCTCATAATGATTTCTGCCATATTCCTATTCCAAGAGAGCCCCTGACAATGTAGAACAAAGGGCCTGATCCTCCTTTTTTTCTGCCCTTCAAGCAGTCATTGGGCACATCTACATGTTCATTAATGTGCAGTGGTTACTGCACATTTAATTTAGTACTTGTATAATCAAGTGCTAAATAAATGTGCAGTAACCAGAGTCATTGCACAGTAGCGCTGGTGAACACCTTTTCAGTGATGCTACTACGCAGTAGCCTAATAATACCGCACAGTAGCGTATTAGCACTGTCCATGCTGCGACGCACTTCTGAGAAGTCTTATCAGGCTACTGCGCAGTTAATGTGTCATGTAGAAATTAACACTGTGGGTTTAAAATGCTGGCAGATCAGAATGGCAGTCCTTTACACCTATCTTGCACCCATGTAAAAAAGTGCACAGGACTTACGACAACAGAAAAGAAAACTGGGCCCAGTGTATGTGAACTGGGGGGATCCTGTTTCAGCTTGGGGATTTTTTGTTTTACACACCCCAGTCACTGAAGCAGGGAAGCCCGATTTTGATATTAAACCAGCATAATGCATCCCACAGGAAATGTTCCCAAAATACCGGGCACATAGGAGGAGGTAGTTATCCCTGTAGCTTGGGCACACGCAGTGCAGGGAGAATGGAACTCCGAGCTGGACATTTTGCCAAATTAGGTTATTAAGCCAAAATGGGTTTGTTTCCAAGTGTTTTCATTAGGAGACATGAGAAAAAGGACTGGCTGTGACTGTAACCAACAATTTTTTAGAATGCTCAATAACAAATATAACCCACATCCCAATACCTTACATGTTTCCTCCCCACCCCCCACAAACAAGACTGATATTTCTCGTTTCCTAAAAGTTTGTTCTATTGCCAGTGTAAGTTGTGCATTCCCTGCAGGGAAGAGTGGTTCACAGCTCCTTAATTATTGCTCCACTGCACCGTGCTGATCAAAAGCTCATTGCAGTCAGTGGGAAACCATCCATTGATTTCGGAGTAAACTTGATGTGCGTTATCAAAGAATAGACATATATACGTTCTTGCTATCACTAGGTAAGAGCTCCTGCCTTTCCATAGCTATGCTGACACTTGGTTGGCTTTAGACCTGAACTCTGCCAGTAAAACACTTGGAAACATCATTAGTTTCTTAATGATGGTTGATTTACTTAAAAGAGTGCAATATGCCTTTTACTAATACAGTGAGAATTCAGGCATGTACAAGAGGTCTTGTCCAAGTGGTAGACCAAAGGAAATCCTGTTGCCACACCTAAAAAAGCAAAAAAAAAAAATCCTCAAAGGGCAGGAAGTAAGTTACCATAACATAGGTAATTGACTGCATGAGAAATGTATGTATATTTCTTCATAAAATGCTTTAATTAGAAACACTTAATGATCATTAATATGCAGAACAGGCAATATTTGGAGAATGAAAGTTTCACCACAGATTTAATTTATCGTGAGAAGGCTTCCCTCTTCACTGGGAAGTGTTCTGGGTTGAAGGCTTAATAATAGGTATACATTGCAAAGGTTTGCATAAATAAGTGACAACAGATTTGTGTCAAATAATTTGTGAACAAAGTAATGGAGAGGAAGGCTAGTCCAGGGACTAGGGCACAAGTGTAGGACTCAGAGACCTGGATTCAAGTACCTGTTCTGTCACGGACCGCCCTTGTGACCTCGGGCCAGTTATTTAGCTTTGCTGCACCATAATTCCTGATCTGTAAAATGGGAAGCTCAGCCCTGGCCGCTAGGACATTTCACCTCCCTTCTACCATGAGCATACAATTACCTGAACAGGCTCTTGCCCTGTATCTCCAGTACAGGGAGGAGGGAGGGGGCTCACTGCCAGAGACCACAGAGCCTCCAACCTGGATCAGGGAGTTGTAGCCCGCTCCCTGACAGCACTCTACCCCTACATGCACTGAACCCACCAAAAACTGGATGTAGGAAAGAAATTAGTCTATAGTCCCCATAGAGCCTTGAGAAGATTTGACTGGCTGAGGGAAACATATTGACCCCCTCTGGATGACACTATGGCAGAATTTTTTTTAAATCCACTTGTATTGAGGGATACGAAGAGCCTGTATGCTATGCTGCTATTCCAAATAGCAAAGTTTTGCCTTATTCTGACTTTGGTGCTGCCTTGGGAACTTGTTCAGGACCAGTGTGGCCCCTGAGCCAAGTGCCATCACTTAAAAGGTCCCCAGGCACACGATACGCTTTGAGGATTTGACTCCCGGTGGAGCTGTGAGCTGGAGACAAAAGGAATCAGTAGATGTAGCTAAGAAGCAATTTTCATCTTCCTTTATTTGTTGAAAATGTCACTTAAAAAACTGTTCAAAATAAAAACATGTTAGAAAAATTGACCTTGCATAAGTAGGAACAGTAAATAAACCAACATGACAAAAGATAAACTGGAAGGCAGTGGACACAGAGCATCCATCTAACAACAGACAAACTGGAACATATTTACAGAGTACGGTAAACAAAGTAAATATGGAAACACTGCTATCAGTTTGACATGGCTTCTTTTCCTTTATTCATTGACTTTTTTTTGGCTTGTAACGCTCCGTACATGCGCCTGTTCCAAAATGTACCAGCGTGTCTCCCATTGTATTAAAAGTCTTATAAACATGCATATGTACACAGCATGGGTTTCAAATCAACTCGCTAACCTGATGGATATACTTCTACCCTTGGTGCAGGACTATAAATTGCTGACATTGATTTCTTTTACTGGCTACATGTCATGAGCCAAACATCGCTTGGGCATATGCATACGTGCATGCCAGCAAAACAGCATACACTGCGCGGCTACTGCAGGAACAAAGGTGAGACTACTGCCTTCCCCGCAAGATCACTGGCTTGGTAGAAGGACGATGCTGGAAAACTGGCTGCGCCAGCTCCATGGCATGCAGCCACATGCCAAATTTCAAATCTCTGCCCTTTGCAAGTAAGCGCGTGTTGGACAGGTTGCCATGGCCAGTGGTCAGCTGAAGTAGGGCTTTGCTCCACGTGCACAAATTCAGAGAACAGCCATTTAGCAGGTAGCTTTGGAGACTGGCTACTACCACGGACTTAGGATAGAGACAGGGAGTGCTAGCCAGGGCAAGCAAGGTCCAAGTCCATGTAGCTAGAATTAAACACAATCTCATTTGCATAGGCTTTGCCATGTTCCCAGAATCCAGCTCTCTCGCCTGATCTGCCCCTCCCTGGCTGAACTCTAATGGCAATAGGGGGACTTACAGTTATTGCCAGGGATATTTCTTGCATGAAGAACTTATCAGCATGGCTACATAATGGTCCGTGATACATCTGCATATCTTGGGAGCTCTCCGTCACCTGATATTAATAAAAGTAACCATAGTCCAGACTCTCTGTTAAAAAGTTTAAATGGTATATGACTAAGAAAAAGGAAGAGCATATGTAACAAGAGTAAGGTAACCCAGGGCCAGATGGAAATGCAGGGCATAGACTTTTGGTACACACATGCTGTGTACATCCACTGCATTTAGCTTGCGTCTCTAACAGTTATTTGTAAGAACTTCAGATTTTTTTTCACGCAAGGAGATGGGTGACCATTCCAGCTCTTGTCCAAGCTCTTGTCCATGTGGCCACTGCTTGCTTTCCTAACTAAGGAGAAGGAACTATTCCTAATGTAAAAAAAACCTCAAGCAAATCATTGTCAAGCAGAGTTTGCATTGCATACAGAGAGGCATGTACTGCAAGGTAAAAGCACTGGGAAACTTATACAATACATGGACATTAAGGAAGCAAAAATGTAACAGAATAAAAGAATTAGAAGGCATGCATCAGAAAAAGGAGTATGGGCAACACAGTGGATAACCCCTGTGCTAACTGTTGCCTGCTAGGAGGCAGTACTGTCCAGTGCAACTTCTGAATGCACTGATGACAGACACTCCAGATCGTACTGTGCCAAGGAGTTGAATTAGAAATGTCATAATGTTAATTGCACATTTTAATCTCTATAAAGGCCACGTGGGAACCACAGTACTACTGGGCTCGAGCTCACTACAAACAACTAATGGAGGGAAAATATTTGGATGGGAAAAGCTTCCATTTTTGACTCTCAGAAATGCTCATAGCTTTTTTTGATTTTTACCCAACTCAGTAACCCTTCTATTCAATAAATTAGGTACCGGGTGCTTTAAAAAGAATAAAAATGAAAGCATAAAAAAGTGCTTGAATTTCCTCAGTAGGAAACTACTGCCAACCCTCTTTGGACTGGCAATCATTAACAGAGTTTGCATTCGCTCCCAGTAGCAGGTGCAATGAGGTATTAGTTGCTGCAGATGACTTGTGTCTCATAGACCACTTGCTGACCATTTTATCTGTGACTGTTTACTTGTTTGTGGTATGTATGATTTCCTTATTGAATGGGACAAAAAAAACAACCTGTTTTTCACTCCCGCCTCCTTTCTTCATAACAAAAATACCCCAAAATAAGTAGCAAGAAGAGGCAAAGCATCCAGTTCTGCTTCCAAAGAACACCTGAGGTCACAAAAAACAACCAACAGTTTTGCTCAGTGTTCAGGCCAGGATAGATGACTTGCGCCCCACCTCTTCCCTGGCACATTCATCTGCTTGTTTCAGGAGCCTTAGAACCAGCTTCTCTAAATCTTTCCTGGACTTCAGCTCTTCTTCCAAACACTGTTTCATCCTTTTGTTTTCCTGCAGTGTGGGAAGGAGGAGATGGGCGTTGGTTTTCAAAGATACCAGCACTCTTGTGGTATGGAATAAATGAAGGCCTTGAACCAGACAGGTTCTAACCTCAGTGTTAGTTGACAATGGGACTTCAGGCAGGGCCTTGCGGAAATCCTATTTCATCACTGGTCTTAAGGAACCCACTGTTCTGCAGGGGGATCTCCAAGATCCAGAATTGGGATCAGGGGTGGGAAGAAGGGAAGCTTTTCCTTTCACTCTCAGCAAAAATTAATTTTTACATTTGTTTATCATGTTCCTACAAAAGGATGAGTGACATCCCTAGAGGTTAAAAAGTACTGTTAAAAAGCCAGCACAGTTAAACTGAGCCTTTGGCTTTGTATATATTCTCCATTTAATGTTGCAAAATAGGGAAGTGCACATGCAACTCCACTATAATCCCACTTACTTTGCTGGGAATTTCACCCCTTGAGCAGCTGTAGTCTCAAACCCTTGATTTGCATGACATTCATCTTGAACAAGGATAAGTCAGAGCATAAAATGCTCATGCAGCAAGATGCCCTACTTAACCACTCCTCTTTACCGACTTCAGCTTAACTTACTGACAGCTCATGCAGAAGTGTGTTAGTTACCTGCTTTAACTCTTTGACCTCATCCTTCAGTGCGTAAACAGTGTCTACGAGGCTCCTAGAAAATAAAGCAGATAATTGATTTGCTACTGTGCAGCTCTTTATCTCAGTATAGCGTGAGAGTTTGCTTTGTTTGTTTTAAGTGCAGACAGAAATGAGGTGGGCACGTGCTTTCAGTTTGCAATTTATCTCATGCTGATCACTCTAGCAGTGCCATTAATGCTGTTTAGGTTACGTTTTTGCCAATGCTTCAGTGCTGAGGCTCCATTGTAAGGTGCTACTAACTTGAGCACATAAGATCGTGCTCTGGAATTTCAGCTGACGAGCATACGAAAGTCCCATTTTTCAACATTAAGTGGCTGTGATGGCTTTGTTTATGCCACTGTAACTAAAAATTATAGGTGGTTTAAAAATTAAGCATCCAGGTCATGTTCATAATGCAAACTTTATACCTTGTGGTTACATGGTTAAAAACAAACTGTATAAAGAATGCACCGGCTGGATTAGAAAGTTACCAGAACATGTATTCATCTAGGGACCTGGGTGCCGGATGTGGTAACATTGATCAAACACAGATCACTTTTGTATAGTAATGTAAATTACACTGGTGACCAGAGCAGATGGAAAGACAGCTCTCCTGGGTTAGTTGCTGCAGTAGGCAATACTACGGTATCTTGTGACTAAGTGGAGGGAAAGGCAGTAAAGAGCTTGCTTGCATTGAAGAAATGTCTCTGCCAGGACAGAAGAGGACATATGACACCTATACTGGCATAGCTTTACAGGTTCTTCCTCAGATAACACAGCCCCAGTTTCCATTAAGTTATTCTGGTGTAGCGGCTTATGCCCCGGGTCTGCTCTTTGTTTACATTGGCATAAAGGCAGATTACACTAGTGGAAAGATGCTGTGTATCCTGCTCTGGGTCTCAGACATGTCAGACATTTAAATTTGTAGGATGCACAGGCAGACAAGGTTCTGTGTGTAAATCTGATCTTTTATGAGACCAACTCAAATAGTTGAAAAAAAATTCTTCTTTGCAAGCTTTCGGGCACAAACACCCTTCATCAGGCTGAGGAAGCATCTGCAGTTGGTCTGATACAGATGCGCAGAGCGTGCATGCGTGACAAGAATGAAGGCTTGGAAGGAACAGTAAGGACTGTACATATCAACAACCTACAGTTTAAGAACGGTTTATTTTACCTGGTGCAGTTAAAAATCCAAGTCCAGGACTCAAGCTGGTATAAACCAGTATAGTCGCCAGTACAGCAGTGCTGACTTACACTATCAGAGGACCTGGCTCCAGCTGACTGCAGCAAAAGAAGGCCCAGCTTACACCATCTGGGAATCTTGCCTCCAATTTTGGAATGAAAAGATGCTAAATACAAATTAAAATGCACCCTTGCATTCCTTGTACACCCCAAACTCCCAACGAGTGGAGAAACCCATGGCAGGGACATGTTGACCATCTATGTCCTTCCATTCATACCCATGCAGAGAAGAAAAGTCTTGTTGCTTTTTAAGATCTGACCACAAACACACTATAGAGTTCACTGAAAAATTCTGAAGCATAAAGGCACAAAAGGGAAAGCCACAACGCAGATGATCTGCCTACTTACTTTTCTTCAGTGACAGTCTGACCATTGCTTCTTGTTTCCTCCACAATAATTTTCTCTTCCTCGGGAAGTAATACTTGGGGGATGGAGTTCTTACGGGACCCTACAACAACAGGTACCAATTACAGAAGGAAACGGGAACTTTCTTCAGCAACTGACCCCATTTAGAAATAATGAGTCAAATTCTGGTCTGATGCACCCTACTCTGTGTCAAGCATACCTCTGTGGCAGGGACCAGAAGTGGGCTCCCCTTGTGTTACTTCCTGGCAATCATCATCATCCTCATTGTTGTTGCGTAAGTCCAGGGCTGCCCAACTGGCAGCTTGGAGTGGCCCCCAAAGGGGTTCATTTGTGGTCCCAGGCTCCCACCCAGCCACTGTTCCCCACATTGCTCTGGCTGCACGGTAGCAGCCAGGATCTCTTGGCTCCACTTTCTACCCCTACTTCAGGGGGCAATGCAGTGTGGCACAGCACAGACCACACCTGGGACCCCTGTGTGATAGGTTGCAGTGGGGGAGCTGAAGGGTGAGATGGGGCACCCATGCAGTGTGCTGCCCGGGGGGCCTGTGGCTTCTGCTAATTTGGCCTGTATAACATGTTACCCCCGTGAATGTGGCCTGGGGGTGTGTGGCCCTTGGCCACTTAAAAGTTGAACAGCTCTGCATTAGTCTTTATATTATAGCAGCACACAGAAGCTCCAGGCAGAGTCCTAATAGAATGCGCATGGGCCCTACCTGGAGGGTCTTTCAAATGCCATTAATTACAAGTCTCCCTCAACCTATCTAGGAATTTAAGCCTTAGTGGTGGCCTGGTTCCAGCATGACCACTGTGAATACAGGAGCATAACTTCAGAGAGAGGGTACAGAGCCAGGCCTCCATTCATTATTATTGTAGCAGAAGGGTCTCTGCTAGATTGCCATCCTCATCCTCTCCAACATCATGTTGCCCACATCTGTACTACCATGCATTAACAGCACCCTTAAAACTTGCATTGTTTGAGTGCTTCTAAGTACAGGAAATACCAACACTACTCTGACTTAACAAAGCACCAAAACAAGTGCTTACATTGAAGCACTTAAGTCCCATTGATTTAAGATGTGTTATGCGTGTTTTCCATGGTAGGGATGGACATAACTTAGAATGCATGCTTAAGTGGAAGCTTATGAGCTTTGCTGAACAGGGCTAAAATACTAAGACAGCAAATACACAGATCGCCGTCAGCTATCTGAAGCTACTTGATAAATTAAGTCATTTGTTAAGGGTTAAGACCTATTAGAAAATACATGTTCTATGGTCCCTCATTTTTTAATATGAAATTAAATCAGTGAACTATCACCCTAGGCTATATCTCACCAGCACTGGTAAATATTTCCAGAGTTTAAGAAGATGTTAGATAGTTGGGTTCTTATGAAGCAGCTCGTTTTTAAATATGCAGCTGATCAAGAGATAATATTCATGCTTCCTTTCTAAAGCTATCTGCAGTCTGAGATTAGCATCAATGTTTTATGCTCACAGCCACAGGCAATGCAATAACTAGGTTTGTTCAATTCCTAACAACTTCACCTTGCTGGTGAAGTAACTGGGTCTCATCTAACCTCCTACTTGCTCATTCTCTGTGTTTAGAAGAAAAACAATGGCAAAATAAACCACTAGGTATCTGCAGCTTCTTTATCTTAAAGATAAACACGACGCGGCTTCTTAGCCCCATTCTTATTGCTCTATGAAACAATCTGTTTCTCCTGAGAGGTTATCATCATTTTGAATACATCATGAATTAAACACTACATCTGTGTGCCCACCTGAACTGAGAGTTTGCTGAAAGCCTGCACCAGTGCAGTATGCCTCAATGACTTTCAGAATCTGTGCATCTTCTTCCAATGCAGCTGTACCTGCAAACCATTGCAAACATTGGCCATTATTAACAGCAGGATACTTTGGCATCTTCCTCTCTCAACCCCACTGAGACAAATTAACTAAGACCAGAACCTTGCTTTTATGACAAATGTCTGTCTGGCAAGGGTGCAGAGGAGATATTGGGGAGGGAGAGCTTTGTACTGCATCATGGAGACTGGCTGGTTAAGGGGTATGGTCCTAACTGAGAGGTACTATCACAGCACGGGTCTGACTAAGGAAGGATGGGGAAGTCGAACAGCAAAAACCAACTGGAGAGAAGGTAGTAAGAATAGGCAGGTAGGAACTTACTTATGATATGATGGATTTGAAGGGAAAATAAATATACTTGCTAAGAAAGTGCAGGCGTAATACCCCACTGCTAGCTTCTTAGAAAGAAGGGTGATGCAGCAGCTTCAGGACAGTAGTGGAGTCAGGAAGTCTCTAACCCCAACTCAGACACTGCCTCTCCCTGGACAAATCACTTATCTATTGCAAAGTTTTACACTGTTGCCCATCACCAGTCACTGGGTCCCTTCCATATGAAAATCAATAACAGCGTCCTAACTGGACTTCCCTGAGTTGCAAGGTACGGTTTTGGGTGTGTGCACGTGTGAGAACTCTGGAGGTTAACTCCACAGTTGGACCCATTGACAGAGAAAGATTTGTCTTGCCTTGGACCGTATGGATCCACAATATCTCAGGCAAGCACACATATATCACATAGGTTCATAGACTGAAATTAGGCTTTAAGATAGTTTTGAGGATTATGCTTTCTGCACCATATCCCTCCCTGAATAATTAAAACAACTTGCCCAGCTACCTCACAATACTTTTTTGATATTAAATCACTCTTAACTTCATTGAGTTAAATACTCAGAATTCCCAGAAAGGCGCACCAAACTAAGCTGCATGGCAGCTGTGTTTGGCATGGTGGGGAGCCTCCCAACGATAATGATTTATTCAGTCACTCTGCTCTGATTACTGACTTTTGGGTGGCTTATTGGGCAGACAGAAAGCAGTGCCAGAGAAGAAAAACGTACTTTTTCTGATGACAAACTCCTCATCAGATGCTTTTCTCTCAGTTTTCCTTTTTGGGAGAAACTTCTTCATTGTCTTTGGACTCTTGCTGGAATCCTATAAAAAACAGACGTTTCTTTTAGGTAAGAGCCAACGGTGGCTGAAATGACAGAGCTTCTCTGAACACAGCTCATTATGTTAATGCTGCACACAGAAGGCTAGCAGGCACACAGTCAACATCAGGGAAACCTCACAACATTCAGATCTATCCCTGCATTATGTCTGGATGCGCTGCACCTGGTCATAGCAACTAAAACACGGCATGACAAAACACTTTGCAGAGAAGCACAATCTGCTAAAACAGTGGTTTTCAACCTGTGGTCCACAGAACTGGGGATCTGCAGACTGTGCCTAGGGGTCCATGAACAATGACTATGATCAGTCAAAGGTATGTGAATACCTAAACTTACAATTCAAAGGGGTCTGGCACTTCCATCTGAAATTTCCATTCAAATTGTTGGAGGGTTCACAAATGAAAAATGGTTGAAAACCACTGTGCTAAAATATAGGCTTTTTCCAAGGGAAAAACATTCACAAGAGAAGATCAGTGAGATCACCTTTTAAGTTCACTGCTGTAAGCATTCTCTACACAACTAAACGAGTGATATGCAATTTCATTCTTCTTCAATTAGAATGTATTATCAATGACACGTTGTTTTTAATGCGCACACACACTACTCATGGGTGTGTCTGAGCATATTGACCCCCCCCACGTACATATACACAGAACATATAAACACACAGAGTTAGTGCCTAACATTGTAAAAGTAAAAAACAGGTTTTACTTTTTTTACTAAGCTAAATTATTCTTACAAAGTGTGAAAGCACTTGTATTAAAAGATTACATGCAATGTAAATATTACGAGGTAAAGTAGGAGTGTCATGCTTTTCATGCAGTACAGTGTTAGTGTCATAGGATTAAATATTTTTGTGAGGTTTTTTTAAAGCCATTTAGCCATCAGAAGGGACTTACGCTAAAGATTACTAGCAGTCAGGAAAAAGCAAGCAGGGAAAGAAAAAATTAGCTAAGAGACACAGGACAAGTATTTTATGTCACGATAAGCCAAAGACATGTATCTACCCTTACCTTTAAGATATAAGACATCCTCTACAATCAATATGTAAAGAAAGAGAAGATGAGTGGTGAGAAGTTGATAGTTTTATTGACCAAATCCATTTAAATCTATCATTCTAAAACACATTTTAATGTTAGCATTGCAAGATATGTGCTACAAGGATGGGAACCCCCTCTATACCAGTTTTAGAGCAATATCAACATGCAAGAGACCCAAAAAGAGCAGAATTACATGCAAAACTGTGAATGTTAAAAAAAAAAATTAATTGTGAAAAAGGTGGCAAGCAGGACTGTATGCCTAAGAGAGCAAAAAAGAGATCATGCCTCATTGGTTAGTTGGATTTTGAGGATTAGCAAGTTGGTTTCCTGGCCTGGTAACCTGCTTGAAGGTGTTCCCTGATAGCTCAGTCGGTTTCATGGAGGAAGTCCTGGGGGCTGCATTTACACAAATGGGTCCCATTACTAATGGTTTTGTAAGGTAAGGTCCTGAGAACTTGTGTGACAGGTTTTATTCCAGCCCAGATTCTTTCCCCGGTTGTATGCAGAGAGGTACAATTTTTGCTCAGAAACATACTGATGTAATTAATCTTACAAGTGATTCAAGGCAGGTAATTTTTTGAACTAGGAAAAGTATGCCAGTCCTCACACCCCAGTAACCCCAATCCAGACATACAATTTTACCAAGGGGCACCTTCTCTGTAATTTCAAATGATGACTAGAAACTGAACAGGAAAAATGACCCAATTTGAATGGAAATGACAACAGAGGTACACAGCACGTAAGCAGTGTTCTGGGGTTTCCTGAATATAGTTAGATACGAGAAAAAACACACAAACCTGTGAAATTACATCCTTTGCTACCAGAAGCCAATTGATATATCACTGGATGTCTCAAAATCTCCGGTCTTTTCATCAAACCCATACCCCACCCTACCTGGAAAATAACTGATTTCTTTCAATGGCAAACTCATGCTCTTGAGAGAAATTTTAATTCATGCAATGCATCTTTGAATAGAAACCTAACCTAGTCTGAGCTGTTATCCTAGTTTCATACTTGATTTACTCTGCTTGGCATTATTTGAGTTTTAAAAAAACTTCAGAGAAATAGCAGTTCTGCTTAACTTTGTGACTGAACTGACTGGACTTGAGAGAAGAGGGAAAGGGAGGGTGGCTGAAGTGTGGCTTGTTTAAATAACTGAATTCATCTCCTATTTGTATTCGGCCATCACATGCTTGTGCCTATAATTTAAAAGCTATATTGTCATCTGCCAGGCAAGTGCAGGAGCTAAGAACTAGAGTCATAGACTCTGAGTCCGGTATCCCGTGTTTTAAAATGTTAGGCATTCAAAAACAGAGCCAAATTCTGGGTTCCAGTGCATGTGCATGTGCATGTGTGAACATCTCCATCTGGCACTGTCATCATACAAATTCATTTGGATTTAGATAGGTGTAACCAATCACTTCAAAGACGGGCAACATTTTGTATTCCCTAACCTTACTCCTCTCCTCCTCTTTCATGCCTCCTGCCTTCCTTCAGCCTCAGTCAAAAGAACCTGACCAGTTAGCACATTACAGATCTGAGTCACACCTGGTTTAGCTTTTGCTTGTAATTGGATTTCAATTAGCAAAACATAGGTGACACCAAGATTTTTTTAAAGCTGTATGCTGGGACGGGGGAGGATGACCAGTTGCCAGAGAATAAGGGTGCACTTCACAAGCGCTGCCTCTACACCTGACGCTGTTGCCAGCCGTGTTTGCACCAGGCCTGTGCTGAAAAGACACAAAGATTTAACGTCTCACGGTCCTAGGCCTAGTCCTGCCAGAATAAGCTTGAGGCATACTGATGGGCAGCTTTGCTGTGCCTGCTCCCTCAGCATTTAATCAAGTTTTGCCGTTAACCTGGCCATTTTCAGTGAGCACATGCTTCCCTTGCACCTTTTCAATTGAGGTGTGCTGGGTGTAGGTGGGAATTGCAACCAGAAAGTTGCCCTCAGCAGGCAGAGGGCTGCTGATGCCCACTTTGTGCACTGTAATATCACTGCAGCCTGACCTCCTGCTTGGTGGGAAGCCTCCATAGCATACAAGCCCGGAGGACCAGCACAACCAAAGTCATTCTTGTATTGCATTCCTGTGGCATCACCATTGGTAAAGTCTATTCTGGAGAAGCCTGGATTGGTTTTCTAAGCCAATATTCTAACTTATGCTCAGAGTTCAGAGGTATCCAGGGATAACCATACCTGAGAAAGAGGCATGGAAGGCCGTGATGTCATTGACTACATTAGTTAATCTGTATGTTTTCAGCCTTTTAAAAAATATATTTTATTGTTGTAGAGGAGCGATTGCTCCTTGGTTAAAATCTAAACAGGGCCTTTCATTTGTCATGCAAGAAAGAAACTGTTTAGTCTAAGTGAGGGGCTGGGAACATGCAAAGATTAAGGGGGTTTTATTATTTATTTTAAAAAACCAACAATTTAGTCTTCAAAAGAACATTTCTTTTGCATTTTATAAATACAAGTTTCTCAACTAAGCTGCCACAGTGATGCCAAATGTCTCATCATAACCAGGTCAATCTGGAAGCACCCATCTCCCTTTCTTGTTAGGCTTCAGTTCTGATGAATATTGCAACCTCAGAAAAGGAGGGGTTTGTAACTAACTGAATGGTTATCTAGGGGGGGCCTTCGGGTCACAATGCTGAGCACTACACAGTAATGTTTGCACCTTTTCACAAGAATAATCAGTGATTCAGAACTGGAGTCATCTACTGCTAATGAGAACATTACCCATGTTTAAAGTGAGTAATTCAAAATGTTTGCTTTGAGATACGGGAGGATGGTCCTGTGGTTAAAGCCAGGGACTGAGAACCAGAGCTATCTGAGAAGCAGTCTCTGTTGCAGGTTGCACCCACAGACTTCCCAGGTATCACCTAAACCCCAAATGTAAGTTTCTTGCCAGAGATAAGGCTCACAGACATTCTGCGATACTAAAAAGATTAAACATTTGTGAAGCATTTTGAGGGGATTGCTGCAGCAGCATTTACTGCTGTCATCGGGTGACTAACAGATCTGTAATCTAGTCACCAAAAATATGGCATGGAGGAATGTGATCGAAATGCACGGTGGTTTTCCATCCCACAGCTTTCTATGTTGGACACCAGCCTGTAGTCCTTCCCTCGGCAAATGTTTCTAGCTACTAAGCTACATAGTCGCATTACATAAGAGCTCCTCGCAGTACAGAGGCATGGCTCCCAGTGAGAGCAGGGACTAAACGAAGACTGCAAGAGTGGGCTCAGTGGAAGCAGTGCAACTGAGTCTCCGATCCTGCAAACACCTGGCCCCAGTCTTAATTTAAAGCACATAACTGGTTTTATTGCCTGGTTTCATCCACCTGCCTCAGTGTTCGTAGGACTGGGGTCTTTGCTGTGCAGTTCTTTTTAACATCAGTATTCATTCAGGGGCATTAAATCAACCCCTCTCCTGAATTATCATGCAAAGCAATTCTGTGCACAAACCCCACAATCTACTGTCTGCACGAAGGATTACCTCTTTGTAACTCAGAGCTGCTGATGGCCTGAGTGGAGGAGCAGGTCGGAGGCAACTTAAGGTCCAGGGTTTAAGAATTTTGGGTGGTTCCAGTGGGCCACGAATCTGTCCAGTGGAACTAAAAGACTGAGAAAAAAGATGATGAGACAATGAAGGCTGTTTGGCATTGAATATAACACATGCACAAGAGCAGGGAAAATGGGAGCTCTCTCCATCTAAACTACCGATAGAAGCTCACCTTGCAACAAAATTGGAAATGGAGATAAGACAAATGACTTCTGTAGCTATAGTGTTAGTTGTCAGCTATATACTCAGAAGCACGATGAGGGGTCATAACCACAACCTCTATGAAAAACTGCAAGGCTGTGTAAGAGGCTTAGTTACAGTCATACTCTACAAGAAAACCTGGTCGATAATGTGGCACAGTGAAATGCAGAAAGGATTGGGATGTTCTACCACACTCACCGAATGAGCACTCCACGGATGTGTTTTTGATATCGTGTTGCATGTCCCTTTGGTCAGCCTTTGCAAATGGTCAAGCCATTCGTGCAAATCCTGGCTGCTGTTACAGGACACCACGATTCTTTCGATCATGTTCCCTGCATTGTAGGATTAAATGACATTCTTTATAACAGTAAAGAGAGAGAAAATAGCCAAGCCAAACTCATTCTGACAGCAAGAACTTCCTGAGTTTGTAATGTGATGTAGCTGCAAGAAAAGGCCAGTACAAAGGCACGGCATGAGAGAGGAGAAAAGGAACAGTCTTTTAAACAGGTTTTGGGACAGGCTCAGCTAAAGTCAGAGGGGGTTTCTCGACTAGCTTCAGTGGGTTTGGGGGATTGGGTATACAGTGGTTTGACCACACCTGGAGTGGTATATTCCATTTTGGGCCCTTGGTTACCAGAAAGATATTAGCAAACAGGAAGGAGTTCAGAGAAAAGCAACAGAAAGGATCAGAACCAGGAGCAGTGAACCTACGGGAAATTACTGAAAGTGCTAAGCAAGAGCTGATGAATTGATGATGATGGCAGTCTGCAAACATCAGTGCTTAGAGAGAAAACTGCGAGCGTCACACAAAGCTAGGCTAAGGAAGAATACTTTGGAAAGAGAAAATTTTAGGCTGAACATTAAGAAAAGCTCCCCAGCAGTGAGACATATTAGGCTGTGGGGTGGTCTGTCCAGGGGTCTTGTCTCCAGCACATAAGACATTTACAGCTAGACTGGACAAAACACGAAGAAATGTATAGTAAGAAACAACTGTGCATTGGACTCAATTACTTAGGGCTTTTTTTCTTCCCCGACTTCTGTAACTCCACACACACAAACACGGTGGCTTGAACACACGTCACAGGTTCTGCATGCAAGTGGTCCTTGATATTTTTAGGGGCTCCCCCAATGCGAGCAGACCTCAGCTGTACCCTCCATGCCTGTACTACTCCATGAAGTAGCCCTAAAGCCTGGTCATTGAAGATTAACCAACAAATAGATTCTTTCCATGCATACCCAGGACAGAAAAACACCTGAAGGGCTTAGACATGGATAGTGAAAGCACCAGGAGAAGATACTGGGATAGCATAAGGACAAGAGTTTAGAGCATCTGGATGTATGCAAGTAATAGCAGTGGGGAACTTACTATGCAGCAGGTGCTGCTTACACTAAAGAACTTAATGACGCATTGCACACCCTCTTCCCTCAGCAGGAAATGTAGAAAATGTATTCACCTGTGATTTCAAAGGCGTGGTCATTTCCTTCGCATTCTTCTAACTTTGTGAGTGACATTCCTGTTAATGGCAGTTTTCCCTACAAAAGGGGTTGAGAACAATTCAGAGTCTACATGTGTCTCCAAAATCATGTTCTATCAGTCTGGTTGATTCCACCTCTCTCATGAATTGCCATCAATGATCCCTGAAGGCTGATTCAGAAAACAGGAACAGATTCCTCTTGAGTTTAATGGATGTAAATGTCCCTGTCCTTAGCACACCAGACCAAAAGGTCTAGCCCCAAAGGGGACCCCCGTGCTAACTTAATACTACCTGGCTCTTTTTACAGGGCATGGCACTTTTCCTCACAAAAGCACTTCTACAAAGGAGATAAGTGTCACCAATTTCATTAGCTTCTTAGGGAAGACTACTGCATCCTGCCCATCTTGCCGTAGAACTGTCCACTTCATCTCATTCTAAATCTCAGTTAGGAAAACAAAGCCAAAGACAAATCCTTTGTAATCTCTGTTACACTACTCTTGTACATGTCTGCTTTGGGTGTGATTTTAGCACAAGATCCTTCCTTTCCTGGGAATTACTTAATGTTTCCAGGAAGTTAAAGGGAATAGGACCCAAACAGAATTACTTCAACCACTTAGAAATGTAGCAAGTGCCAGTACATGCATTGTTTGAGGCATCTCATGTAATGGAAATTATTAGAAAGCCCACAGCTGAAAGCCTATTTTAGCCAGGCTTTATTGATATGGAGATGGCTAACATCACTGACAGTCAGTTTGAAATTTCTATTTGAGTGCAAAATTCCAGAGCCTGTCAGAATTCACTGCCCATACACTAAAACACTGGCTGAGGACTATCCAAGCATAAGAAAGCTAGATTTTTTTTTTAAACTCAAGAGCTTGTACCCTTGTGGAAACTGTTTCATGACTCTGAAGGACAAAAATGTTTGTAGTTAGCACGCTGGCACACACAGTGTGCTAGACTTCTCTGTTTCCTGGCTGTGGGGTATTAACACCACAACAGAGAGGTTTCAGAAAGCAAGAGGACTGAATCTGATTACAGATGACTTAAAATTAAATAACTTTACCTGATAAATGAACCCACTCATCCGAGGGCTTGCAGATAACATTAGGAGAACATTTGAAAACAACAAGAAATACCGCTCTTCTTTCTCCTGAAGTGAAAAGATAAGAATTTGCTTAAGTCCCACTTAACATTGCAGGACACTTTCCTCAGAGGGCTGAGTACCTTGGGCCCAGTACACATGTAATAGAAATCAATGGTAATGCTCCTACTGATTTTTAAGGGGACCAGAATCAAGCCTTTTATCTGAAAGCTAATTTTAATTCTTTGGAGGTTGCAAACCCTCATACATGCATCCTCCTAAGCATTAATTTAGATGGCAGTGAAGAATGCCCATTTTCCGAGTAAATACTCAATCAAAACCTGTAAGAGTTGCTTTCATAACACATTTGTCAAATATGTCAAACCATACACATGCATAATTATATGCAATATAAACATATTAAAGGAGGCTATCAGTTCTTGCTCTCTTATTTAAAAAGCAAGGGTAAAAAAAAAAATCTATCCAACTTCCAGTCATTGCAATAGGCATTGTGTACCTGTGGCTCCAAAATATTAATACACTTCCTTTTCTAAATAATCCAGCAAAAGAATTGCTTCAATGGTTTGGAATGCCTGTAACGGTTTATCGCATGGGGCAACCCAAATTATGCTAAAGCACGACAAACTAAAAGTCCTCGTGCAGAGTTTTGGCTGGGTCAGGTACCATAATGTGTGAGCACTTCCACCCACAGTCACGGGGCTGCTCGCGTAATAAGAAGTACACGCCTAGTGAGTCTACTGGCAAACTCCTTTCGCACGGTAGTGAGAGACGTACAAGGACCACGTCTAGTCCTACAATACAGGAATTGCTTTAAACTTTTCCAAATTCAGCCAGCTCTGGAATGGCACTTGCCAGCTATTAAACAGCACACAGCAATTCTGTACACCATATGAAGCTACTTTAACCTTCAGCCTAGGAGCTGAAAGATATAACCTTTCAAATAGGTGGATTTAAGAAACTTTTGTTTTTCCGATTAAGTAATGAAAAACGCTGCTTGTTTAATGATGCTAGAATCTCTGGTTGAACAAGAAAAGCAACTCCTAGAGAGCTTGATCCTACATGGCACTGAGCATTCAAGACTGACTCCAGTGAACAATTAAGCACATGCTTGACTTTAAGTACATGAGGAGCCCAATTGATTTGTGTGATTAAAGCTAAGCAGCTGCATTAGTGCTCTGGTGGACCGAGGCCAGATTACTCCATATCCTGCACAGTCAAGCCTGAAATAAAGAGATTTTGGGACCTGGGAATTCTTTGAACATTTCAGCATGCAGCAAAAAGGGCTATTGCCATTTGAAGGGCTTACCTCGCTTCCCCCGCACTGAACCATGACATGGGACATATAGATTACATTTCCCATAGTCTTTATATCCTCTCCTTCCCAGCCCTGAATGGATTCTGAAAGGATCTGTAATTCAAGCTGTTTCCTCTTCCTCAGCTCCTGGCATTGTGACTGCAAAGCCAATATTACAGAAAAGATTTGGTTAAAAATAGAACAGAAAAACTCTAAAATCAAATCTGTTCTGCCCTAGCTAAGAAAGCCTTTCTGGCAATGCTCTTATCAGTTTGTTGGCTACAGTTAAAGCATGAACACATCACAAGAAAAATTTGGCTCTAGCTGTTCAGTTTTTATCCCAGTAGAGAACAGGCCACAACCGGAGAATTCAGCAAGAAGATCAATAGCATTATTCACTTTTGTACAGTTAGGCAAGATTATCATTAAATTCACACAAGCAAAATGTCTAAAATTTGTTTTATTCTGCTAGGTTTGTAAATTATCAAAGTGCTGTGATTTTAACAAGGCCCATTCAAAAATGGAACTAGGGAAAAGAAAAGAGGCACCGTGGCATAGGTTTTGGATCAAGCCTTGAGTCCTGAAGTCTCTCTTTAGTATTTACACAGACAAACTTCCCTGCAAGTTACTGGGGGTGTTCTGAGAGCAAGGACTACTGGTTATTGCCCTAAAAGCTCACTAGGAACTGGATTCAAATTCAGTTGAAGCAGGGGAAAAACGCTAGAGCGCCAAACCTCGATTCGGGCCTCCTGCTGGACCGAATTCTTATTCAATGGGTGCGTCTATACTACTTAAAACAAGTACTAAATGACTGCACAGTATCAACTGCACAGTCAGGAGCACGTGTAGACATGCCCAGTTATTACTCCGTTTTGAACTCGGGATTTGGTCCAGTTCTGTACAGGCTGTTCACACACCATGACACTGTGGCTGGACAGGAGGCATTTTGGCAGCACCCCGGGTACATGCCCTGTTTTTAAAGCAGAGCACAGCAGTTTCTTTTTGGTTGGCAAATTTTATTCTAAATGTCCTATGGTTCTGGGTCCCTGGAGCAAGCACATGTAGGCCTGCTTATGTTTGTTGCAGTCTCTGTAAATAAAACCATTGTGCATCACACAGCTCTTCTACTCTTTGGAAGCTACAGATAGCATTTGCATTGCTTTCTGAGGTCCACGCTGCTTGGTTGGAAGCATCTGCTTTACTGATCCCAACACCATGAAGTTAAACGTGCATGTCTGATGACACAATTGACATCTTTGACCATCTAATTTCAATTGCACAGTGAACCACTTCAGACATACAGGAATTACATTATATTGATCAATAAGACCCTGTCCTGAGATACAGGATACGGGACTTGACCAAATACAGAAGCAGCTCAACTATTGATCTCCATCAGCTAGCACCAGTTCTAAAGATTCATGCCACTTCGCAATTGGTTTAACTGAATATTCCTGAATTATCTACCAGAGTGAATACAAACTGAGATGAGTTTCTAAGTAAATGTAACACCATCTCCCTTTCCTGTTTTCTATGAACTTTCTTCTTCCTCAGCCTTTCAACTGCAACGTTAAGCACTAAAAGTTAACAGCTCCTGTGTTAAGGAAGGAAGCTGGACCACATCTGGAGTGATTATAGCAAAAGGTATTCAGTAGCTGAAAAGAGACAGAACATAACTTTCTTCAGAACTGAGTAATAAACCTTCCCCCTGTTAAACGGTCACTGCATGGAAGGTTTTCCCCCTTCTCTTGTTGCAAAAGGGTTTTAAAGGATATGAGTAATTGAAAACAATTAATCAAAATGTTTGCTACTGCATCTGCAACAAACAGTTTATTGTTGATTGCACAGATAAGAAACCCACAGACAGCAGTTTAGTAGCTTCTCTACTCATTGCCATTTTTACACAGTGTTATAAATATTGCGATGTATCAGAGTCTGAGCCAAAGGCCACTGGAAAGACTCCCATTCAAACACGTCTCTCTGTTAGCATTGGCAGAGGAGTCAAATGCAAGCATTTAACCTTTCATAGTTCATTTTAATGAGTAATGCATTGTACCTAAGTTGCTCTTCATATACATAACTGTATAAAAGTAAAGGAGATGAAAGAAACCCCCCACCCACACGTGGCTTCCTTAGGTGGCATGCCACTAAAATAAGAGTTACTTAATATAGTTAAGTTATGATACTGCAGGGATCACAAAATCTTGAGAGCCACACGCAGCCATTGGAACATGCTACCAGATGGGGGCAAGCCAGGCTTGGAACTTAAAATAAAAATCTTCATAACCCATGTTTTCCACTCCAAAAGACCTTCTCACAAGGAGACAAATGTCAGGCTTGACTCATTCTTTGTGAAACGCAGCACAGAAATGGAGCACTCTATTTTGAGAATCGCCACCTACCACAAGAGACTTGAAGGATGTGACTGTTTTCAAAACCTCTTCGTGATCTGGATGCGCCTCCTAGTGAAGGTAGAAATCACCGAGTTAGTCATGAACTGCAGCAGCATTTGGAAGTGCAGAATTGGATATGCAACTATATACCCCAGTTTTGTATACTGATGCACGTTACACTGGAATCCAGCACGGGCAGACAGGCAACTATTCTAGGGATGCTACATGCTTAAGTGGCTATTAATGCACCTCACCACCAGGTGGTAGTTAATAGCCTATCTAGTGTTAGCAAAATAGCCAATTTGGAATGAACATGGACAGTTAACATCTAAACCACCATAACTTATATTGCTGGAGGTTTTATCCCAGATTCTTGAAGCCATCCATCCCTCCCAGAAGTGAGTGGCACTGACCATGCTTTGACCTCTGTTGTGCTGCTGTGCAGGGGACCCTGCTGGGCAAAGCCCTGCTGCTCAGTGCCCACTCTCCAGAAACCCACACTCGCCCATAACTTCAACCATACATGCTCACTGAAGCTGAGTCTTATTAAAAGCCTCACCACCGCATTCACCATATAGAAGTCAGCAAAGACAGCTGACCCACATATGACTGATCCCCACTGCTCTTCTCACTGTGGTTAGGGTACTGGCCACAACAGCTGAGAGGGGTATGGGTAGCAGATAGCAGAGATTAGGGGAGTATTTCTCTTTTGCTGTCTTTAGCCCAGTCCCCTGTACTAGGAATACCACCCCATTCAAGTGCTTTGGGATGGTTTTAGGGTGTTTTCCTCCTGTAAACAAACCTCCAGATGCCCATGTAGAGAGCTGAATTTTGGATATCATGTCTGTATAATATGTGACCTCCCTGGGAGTTAATCTGCCCCCAGAGTCTTGACTAAAACATAGTCCCTTGCCCCTCTGCTTCTGATAACACCTGCTGGTTTTTGCTGAGGACGGTTTTCCAAGTGGACGTGCGGGGAATGCAGAGCTAGACAAACACACCCATGCGTATCTTAGCAGGCCTTCAGAGCCAGGTGCATTTTTGGCCTTTCTCAGACGCCAGATTTCACAGTGAGCAGGACCCGGCTTCCACCAGCTCCTGTGCTCTGGGCCACACAGAATCACAGACAATGAGGGTGCGAAAGGACCTCAGGAGGTCACATCTAGTCCAACCCCTTGCTCCAAGCAGGACCGGCCCCAACTGCATCATCCCAGCCAAGGCTTTGTGTAGCCAGGTCTTAAAAATCTCTGAGAATGGAGATTCCACCTCTCTGGGCAGCCTCTTCCAATGCTTTACTACCCTCCACTAGGGAGAAAGTTGTCCTAATATCTAACCTAAATTTCCTTTGCTGCAACTTGAGATGTAGGATGCTGCAAAACTGCAGCAAAGCCTCTGGCACTTTATGGACCCACACAGTGCTGCACCACATAGGACAGCAGCAATGGTGCACAGCTGGCAGAGCCCTCCCCACCCCACATGGGGAAGGGCTCCTGAGAAGAGGCCTGCAGCCCGGACGCTGCAAGGTGCACACGCACCCCCGCAGTCCCTGCCAGCAGGCAGCAGAAGTGGGAGAAGTCAGATACAGCCTTGGACTGCGGTACTGGGAGCAGTGGCCTCTGGTGGCCATGAGTAACAACTGCAATCAAAGCATCCTTTCTTCACTGTCCAGGATGCGAGAGGGACCCAGGGAAGGCAACTATTAACCTCAGGACTAGCCCGCACAAAGCAGGGTGATGAAAAAGCTGCTGCCTTCCCCTGCAGGCTTGTGGGCAGCTACCACCCTTGCCACAGCATCCTCCCTCTGTTGCAAGGTCTTGCAGCAAGCAGGAGGCAGCTGGAGGGGGGCACTTCAGCTGTTTGAGGGGAAGAAACAGCTGATGCATTAAATCTCCACTTGGGCTACAGAGCAGGGGCTGTGATCTAGACTGCTCTTGCCTCACATCTGAAGCACATCAAAAGCAGAATGGTTAAACCATGCACTGCAAGTTAACCTGGGCTCCAGCCCTCTCCCCGCTCCCTGCCGTACTCTTACACAGAAACTTCTGGCCTGGACTCACAGGTCCTCGTGCTCCAGCTGGCTGCCTGGCAGGGGATGCATGTTACAACCCGAGCTCAGCTGCAGCTCAGGCTGGAACCCAAGTTTGCACAAAGGACTCAGGCAAGAGTCACTCACGGGCTGGTAGTCCTCCAATGCCTTCCCACCTACGGGGCAGGCAGCTGACACACGGGCATCATAATGATCCCCTACCTCAGCAGGGTGCACAACAAGGAATATATGAAGGATTGGGGGAGACAGAAATTGGGCTGCCAGTGTCCAGACAGAAGAGGTCCAAGGCCCCTACTATTCTAAGTTCCCTGGCCTAGCAGCGTAGTTCTGGGTGCACAGGGCCTGGCTGGCCCATGTCTCACGTACCTCCATGTGACGTTCCAGCTCCTGGAGAACGGTAACGTATTTATCCAGCCTCACGAACGGCTTGCTGAGGCTTGTGGTCAAAATCAGAATCCCTGAGTTGGGTGCGCCTTGGTTCTCCATAAACTTCTCCAGTTCATCGCTATAAAAGAGACAACAACAAGCAGCAGACTTCACCAGCCGCTCAGGGCTGAGCGTCACTCACTCCCACGCTCCTGCCACGACTCCAGCTTGCATCTGAGCTGCACTCTGTTCCCAAAGAACTCCAGCTTCTCCCAGATCTGCCAGTTGCTGGACACAGGGTGGGCCAGAGACTCAGCCTGGCTTTCGCAACGGAGCCAGGACATAACTCTCTAGCAAGCTCCTGGAGATGACTGTGCCTCAGGAATCTCTGGAGCACCGCAGGCCTGTCTGGGCTGGGCTGGGCAGTTGCACCCCAGGAAGAAGCAGCCGGCTCCCTGGCTGGTGCACGTGGTCAGCTCTACAGCCTGTTTTGCAGAGGGAGAGATCTAAGGTGCTCAAGAGTGATATGAGCCCTAGAGGCACTGCAGGGAGGCAGTGGAAGTGGTGCCCATGCTGCTTCCCTACTGTGGCTGGCCCCTGTATGAGATGCCTGCCATGGAGATATCTCTACTACAATAAAATCATCTCTACTACAATAAAAGATATCATCTGTACCACGAGTCCTGATTGCCATGGAGAGAGATCCTAGTACTCTCCTCCCTGCTAGGGCCCAGATAACAGCAGGCCCAATAAGAAGCAGCAGTATTTGCTCACATGATGTGGCACCTGGGCTCTGTTCTTACAAGCTGCAGTGGGACAGCAGGCCCAGTTGTGCTGCGGCTCTGTCTAGCTCTGAGGCCAGCAGCTGGTTGGTGCGCTCTCCTGGAGTTTGGGAAATGGGCCTCTTAATCACCTTGCTGAATAACACACTGGGGGGAGAAGGAGGTTTCTGTATTTAGAGAACATGCAATGCTTGCACAGCTTTGGTTTGTAATGCTCTGGGAAGCGCACTTTGAGATTCAATCAGCACGCTCGCTAAAATAGTTTTAAAAGGGCTCTGGCTAATGAGGTGAAAGACAGAGTCATTTACAAAAGCCCCGATTTTCATCAGGCTAAATTAAAACCACACTTCAGGAGATAAGCACTTTGCTGGCCTCCCATTACAAACATACTAGAATTACACAGCAGAGCGGAGGCAGCAGCTCTCACGCCAGTGAAGCGAGCAGTCCCCACAGCTCTCCCGTATGCCCTACAACTACAGCTCGCTCAGGAGACGCTCCCTGAAGGAGGGCATTGCCATGATCTCTGCAATAGCTTACAGAGCAAGCCGAGCAGTCATTCTGTAGGACAACAGCTCTGTTACAACAATAGATGCCGTCTTTTCCAAAGCAACTGCCTGTACCTTCCTTCCTACACTAGACGTCTGGTCCTGGAAGGTGGTGAGCACTTCAATTAAATCAATGCAAGGAGATGTATCAGGAATCTCACAGGACCGGGACCCTTGTGAGTGAGTGTGTATAGGTGGGGTAGACGTCCATAAGATCTGGACAGGGGTTAATGGGGTCTTCTGCACTTGCACAGGGTTGCCCCACGAAGCCAGAGGGAAGCTCTCATCTCCCTAAATGCTCGACTGACCACTCACCACAATCCCTCCATGAGCGGCTGGCCCTGGGTGGCAGACAGGGAAGCCAGCCAGAGCCATCCCAGAGTCTCCCCCCTCTCCCAGTGTCAGGACTGTTCCCAGAACCTTCCAAGCCCATGGGCAGCACTGGACCCCATTGCCAAGATCCCAGTTGAGGGCTCCCACTGAATTTCAACTTAAATTGGAAAGGGAATGACTTCCTCCCTCATCACGAAATGTTACTCGCCTGTGTTGCGTGAGGACATTGACAGCAGAAGGGTGGTTAGCGCAGTACGTGAGGTACAGAGCTCTGAACTGTGGCATCAAGTGCATAAAACAGCCTCCCACTCTCTGCTGGTTCTCAGGAAGCCTGTAAACATAAACGGGAATGTTTTCAGAGCCTGTTATTTGGAGATGAGGTAACAAGACAGGTCCTCAGACATGACAGAGCAGTAGCGGACGGGCAACGCTGCATCGTAACCTGCTATCAGTGCTGGATGCGGTCCAAACCCAACTCTGCAGGGTGCCTGTCCCACCCACGCAAAACACATTGGTCCATGGGTGCTGGCTCCAACTCAGCAGTTTCGCTGGGATGTGCTAAGCCACCTTAGCTGTGCACATGCTCATTAGCTGAGATGACACTTGCACGTAGCCTTTGGATCGCTTAACTGCACAGCTAAGTGTGGGATCCAGCTCTGCAGCCCTCTTGCCTGGTGCTTTGGAAAGCACACGGCAGCCTGGGACAACAGAGCACCTGATCTGCATGGCTCTTGCACCAGCTCTATGCAGGACTCCAATAGGAAATAAGAGAGAGAGGGGGGAAAGGAAAGAAGAGCTGGAGCCCAAAAGGACTCAGTACTTTTTCCAGCCTCCAACTTCTCCCTCCCTCTGTTTGGTGCCTTTTTTCTTCTATTTTCTGTCTTTACCAGTGAGGGAATCCATTTCCCTCAGTTTGAGTCCTGGCTCTGCACCACTCACATCATCTACAGGAGCATTTGGGATGGATGCAAAGGATGTAGTTGCGCTTTAAGGCACCCAAGAGAGTTGGACATCAAAATCCTACTGGCTTCACATTGGGATTTGGGCACTGTCTCTCATAGGCCCCCTTGAAAACCAGCATATGTGGGTTTTTAGTTTCCAATTTAGTTTCTCATTATTTCTCTGCAGCTGGGCAGATACATTGCTATTTCTGTTACCTTTCCTAGCCCCCAAAGCACTGACCTTCTCTTGAAGCAAGTTTATGGCAGTAGCTTGGGATTGTAGGACTGATAGAGACCACCAGGGTCACCGGCCCTTGCAGTCACAGGTAGCCATGTCATAGACCCAGAAGAACACCCTGTTGGCCTCTCTTGCATATCACAGCCAGTCTTTCATACAAAAACCAAATGCCTCAAAAATTACCCTGTGTCAAAGGAAGAAAGCAGGAGAGACCAAGGGTACTGCCAATGCCAAGGTCACTGCAGTGACAGGGAGTTTGTTAGGTAAAACATACCTAGATAATCCTAGGAACTGGACCGTGTCCCATCCTACAGAGGAAGGGAAATTCCCCCTCTGCCCTGCAACAGCCTTTGCCAATCTGACCTGGTGGAAAATTCCTTCCTGACTCCAACTCCTTGTGAGCAGGACCCCCCGCCCAGCCAGGCACCCGGGAGGTTTCACAATCCCACCTGGAGTACCAGGACACCCTGTCAAACACTGATGCTTCAGAGGAAAGCGGAGGGAAAAATAACAGAAGTCAAGCTGTGTTCAAGGGGGTCAAAAAATTATTTCCTGGTCCCTCCAGGCAGCCAGCAGAAGCCCTGAAGTGTGAACCAATTAATTAAATGCAAGCTCAGCAAATACTGTAGTTAAACGGGGAGTTCAAGAGGAAGAAGGATGAATGAGAGAAGGAAACGGGACCCAGAAAGGATTGTCACAATGACCCAGCCTGACCTCCTTCATACAGACAAATGCTAGACTCTTCTGCAAGCTGAACTAGAGCATGTCCTCAGAAAGGGACCAAATTCCCCACAAGATCGCAAGCCTTCCACTCCTCCCCCTGCTGTCAAAGACTACCCCGAGGCTCAACCTCCCGCAGCTACTAGGAAGCCACATCTCACTTTGAGATCCTGCCTGCACCATCAGCAAAATCGAGAAGCCACCTTCCTCAGATGTGAGTAGCCCACACAGCAATCACGCAGTAAGAAAAAAGTTAATAAAGAGGCAGGTTAATGATTTATCACCCTCCGTTGCAACAGTGGGAGCTTACTTTGCACATTCTTCCAAGGCTTGATTCAGTGTTTGCTGAAACGTGCAGATCTCCTCAACATTTCCCAGTAAGGATGCGGTATCCGCAGCACTGAGCCTGAAAGAATTAAGATAATGAAGAACGCTGGTGAGGTGCTTCACCACCGTTCATAACAAATGGTGCTGTCTCTGTAAAACAAGCTCTGCAAATAACCTTTTCAGGGGTGCAGACAATCTAAAGTATTGGTTCCAACAGGCAAACTCGTTAACGTAATGAAGTACAAAAATTCACAGTTTGCAAATCCAATTAAAACATCCCAGAGAAAACATTTGCTTGCGGGAATTATCCCAAATTGGATTTTAATCACTTAATCACATGAATCATCTCAGATTGCTAAATTGTCCTAAATGACAGGATTCTTCTGGGGGCAGGGAGGAGGCCGGCGCAGCTATGTGCTCTGGACTGTAGCAGGCCTGCCCTAGGTTGTAGCTCTCCTTGCAGAAGCAGAGCCAGAGATGGCAGCCTCTTCAGGGGATGGATTGTCTTTCAATGCATGCATACCAGGCATGGCACAAACAGGACTGACTCCAGTATGGCCACTGGAAGCTGCTGTGCAACTCACAACAGTCAAATTTAAGTACCCTTGGTCTTCTGCCAGTCTTCACCCCCCTCATCACCTTTGCTCCCTCACTCATTTCAGCCTCATTCCTCTTGGTACCCTTTACAGTCCTGCAAGCGTATCAGACTACTTGCCACATTTGATACATGAGAATAATGTGAGAAAAATCTCACTCTGGACTCTGTGATAAGAATGACACCATCAAGCCAATGGGTATCATGGAGGGAGATCAGCCATGGCATCCCAGGACCTGGTCACAGCCAAATACATTGTCTCACACAGATTCTTCTAAAGGTTTGAGGAAGTCAGGCTGCTGTGGGGAAGTTTAGGAGATACTTGGGGAAAAAAAAGAGGAAATCCTCTCTCACAAAGGGCTTGAGATTCTGCCCTCAAAACTCTCCGAACTGGAAAAAAAGAAAGTCTAAGCAGTTGACCTCGGCGCTTGTGACCCACTGGGATTTCACCATCTTTCTCACTCTACAGGCCAGCAGTGATGCACTACCTCCTTGTTCACAACTGCACAACCTCAACAGAGGAGGCAGGATGGAGATACTCTGCTAAGTGGAATTATCCAAGCTTTTGTGCTGCTTTCAAAGTTGCTCTCTGGAACAGATGACTGCAAAACCAAGGCAGGAAGCATAAGATCAAGTGAACGGTGCTGGAGCACATGGAGTCCATTGATGTGCAGACAGCACACAGCTACCTGTGTGTACCACCGTTCGGACAAGTCACAAACAAAGGCTTTCCAAAATCCTAAGTGTGTGCCCTCAAACTTATCGACTCTGAACTTTAATCCCCATCAGCTCTTCCCAGGATGAAAACCTACTGGCTTACTTCTGCAGCTGACAAGGACCTTCCAGACTTCTCTTTGGCTGCACATGACTGTAGAGTTTTATTTCAGGTAAAACAAGCAAATACTTCAAGCAAATCACCGTAGAGATGTTGGGTTGGACTTTTCTAGCTCGCAAGTTCAGAATCAGCAAAAGCCAGGCTAACCACGGCTGATGCATTTCTTAGATCGTAGCCTGGTGAAGAGATCATGTCTGGTGAAGAGATGACTAGGAGTTCCCAGTTGATGGTGAAAAGCCAAGAGAAGGAGCATTGAAAGGGAATAAACAAGCATGAAGTATTCTACAACTGAGTTTCTGGATTGGTTGAAACAGACATTGTGCCCAAGCTAGAATCCCTTGTCACCCCGGGTATGAACAGAAATTTGGGGAAAATGAAAGGGCAGGATCTGCCAGAAGCTTGGTTCTCCTGAGCACACAGAAAACTTATGAAATGCTGCACAAAGACTTCTAAAGAGCTGAAACTATCCCTACGTATTCACAAGTGAAAACATAATAAAGTACATTAAAAGTTCCAGTGTTCGGTCACTGCAGCTGGACTTGGACCTTACTTGTCATAGGACTGGAGGGGTCTCAAGTATGTTCCAAGAAGTGACTGGAGCTCCTTAGCATAGTCCCGTTCTGTTTCCAGGATATTTTGCAAGACCTAGAGAGAAACAGAAAATTGAGCCAATCTGAGCATTGGCAACTAGCCACATGAATACAATGTCAGCTTCCAGCAGCAGAGAAACCTGGAAACAGATTTTAAACCCACCTCTAACTTATTCATGTCTTAAGACCATGCTAAATTCAAAACCGAGGATGTGCAATGCAGGCACGTGGATTCAAAATAGGGACTTAATCTTGCAAATCTGAAGTGTCTTTAGGAAAGCTGTAAAAATAAGCCTGTAAGGACAGTTGCTTTTCAAGTGTTCTTCTGTGCTGCTGGCGTATCATGTAAAGGCACATTTAAGTCAGGTATATGCCCCCACAGAGGGGCAGATTTCCTGCTTCATTGGCTATCTGCATATGTATGCACATTCCTGTTATGGGTAGGCTGTCACAGTAACAACATACAAGTCAGGTATCTGCATGTGCTTATGAGCACACAGCTTAACTGCAGGAGCAGGCAGGACCCCGCTGGCTTCAGCACTGTTGCAGCCCAAAGAGTGCCTCAGTGCCCATTTCATGGAGCAGCGGTGAACGTGCTCTGGTCCTGCCTCCCGTAGCAGCAGTGTACCCGGACCTGTTGCAACCTCCCCTTTGTCAGTAAGCAGGAGGCGTCACGCTGCAGATCAAGGGTCAGTGACAGACAAAACTATTTCTATTCTAGACATTTCTGCTGTCTGAACATGGCCTATTTCAGCTTCCACTTGTATAAAATAGAATCTGACATGCTGACAAATGCATTTAACCTCCAGCACCCAGGGATGAGGATGATGTCTACATACAGACATTTTAACTCTCTTTTTGGGCTTACTGGGCATGTCTACACGCGCATTTACATCAGCTTAAATTTACTGTGCAATAAGTCACTGCACAATAAGCGGGAATAGGCCAGCATCTATGCATGCAGGCGTTAAAGCGCATTAACACTGTGTGTAGACTGATCTGGGACTAAAGTTGGTCCCAAGTCCACACACAGTGTTACTGCACAGGAAGGTGTCTACAGGTGCATTACTGAGCAGTAAGTAATCGGGTGTAAATTTGATACCTACATGCTGCAGGTATCAAATTTACACTCAAGTCAGCACAAGTTTCCATATTTATTGCACAGTATAGGTGTGCACATGTAGATGCACACCCATACTGCGCAGTAATTTTGGTTACTGTGCAGTAAATGCACACATGTAGACGTACCCATTTTAGATCAACATTTAATCTGCCTTGCTCTCTTGCAAACTTGATTATCTCCCCACCTTTCAGAAGGTGGATAATTACTTTTGGAAGAGAAGAACTGGAACAGCAGCATGAAGTTTTTTTAAAATACTAACCTTGCGATATACTAAACCCCCATCTTTGCTATTTTAACTTTGCTGCCCATTTTAAATCACTCGTGTATGTAGCATCTCGCATTTGAGTTTTGACAGCCAAGTAAATGTCTTAATCGAGTACAATCTCAAGAGTCGCATTTAAATACTAAAAGCGCCAAATCCTCAGCTGTTGTAAGTTATCTTAGCTTCAGTGGAGTGACAATGACTGACACCTGGGAGAGAGCTGGGCTAGAAGATTAATGTTCTGCTTAGTAAAACATTTGCTCGGCACTTTAAAAACTTACCACGGGATAATAATTCTTTGTGAGCTGTGCGCTTTCAAGTCCTTTTAATGCTTTGGGAGAAAGGGGCTTATCTGTCAAGAAAAAAAACCCACCATAAATAACTTGTAATGCAGAATTGCCATTATTCCGTCGGATAAAGCCCTGCCTATATCTTGTCCGACAGACTGAAAAAGATGCCACAGAACCAGGAGCCCTATTGTGGAGTTTTTCTAATGAAACCTGAAGCAAAATGAATGCATGCATGAAGCTGACAGCTGTGCGAATCTCCTTAGAATTGCAACGCAGCGACTCTAGAATACTTTTAAGTTTGTTCTGAAATAGTTGGCAAGTGTCCCAAAGCTGCAGGGAGCAAGAGGGGACTGGAGCTGGGTTTGGCTCAGTCAATCTAAAAAAAGGTAGATTCCACACGTTTCCAGCTGCAAGGAGTGCCGGATGCAGGATTTTACTTGGGGCTCATCGCTGATTCACAACTTACATTACACCAACTTTAAAAATAAACTGCAGTCAGTCCTTTGAAAGGTGACAGCTCTCACTGAAATTCAGGGGAATGTGGGCTCCGCTCCTACCTTGCTCACAAATGGGAAGACTCACAGTTCAACATGAAATACCTCTTCAGCTTTCACCCTTTGCTAAGCTGACACACAATAGTTCCTTCTCTGTATGTAATTTCCACCCTCCCAGCACACACAGCCATGAATGCACAAAGTCCTTGTCCTATTGTTCTTTTCCCCAGAAGCAGCTCAGCAAGCCAGCCGACGTGCAATAACAAATCATCGTGTGTTCACAAAGGAGGAAACAAGCCTTCCAGAAGGAAGCTGCTCTTAATTTTCCAGTTCCTCGGGAATCACCTCAAGGCTGTGGCATGCCCAGCATCTGCAGGGAGGCACTGTCATTTCAGGCCTTGTTTGTTCTCTCTGCCCAGAAGAACAGGTTTGACAGTACCCCTGGTAAAGCTATGCCGGGAAAAGAGTAAAGGTGCTGAACTGAGGCCCAATACTGCAGTCCCTCTGGAGGCCCAGCTCCCATCTCCATCAATGGGAGCTGGGAGCACCCAAGAAGAGCTTGAAATCTGCCACGCAGAGCAGACAGGGGTATTTTGTCCTGCTTTTCATCTGCAGCCTCTGAGACAGATAACAGGGGAGAAGCTGATGTGAGTAAATTTAGCACACTGGAGACTGCAGCCTGTTGTGCTTTCTAATTATTGCCTTTATAGCATTTCCTGTCTCCTCCGCCCTCCACCGAGGGGCTGTGCGCATCACTTAAAGCAGTCGATGAGGCTTTGCTCCACACAGCTAGTCATTATGGCCCAAAAGGTATACTTAGGAGAGAGGGAGAGTGGGAGTGCAGATACTGTCATGTGACTGCAGCACTGGAAAAAGCCAGAGCAGCTTGACTGTGCCGATGCAGCCGAGCTGAAATGGTCACAGGACTGACACCGGTCCACCGCTTCGTATTCTCAGGTCGGCTGCCGTGTTCTGTTATTTAGCGATCGTGTGTCATTCTAACCCTGCACCGCTGACTTACAAGCACCTACTGACCTAGGCCACAGGGCCCTTTTCCAAGCTTAGCCCATCCTTAGGCTCCAAGCTCATGAAGCAAACAGGATCCTGGTACAGGGTACAGGCAAAGCAAATCGGGCCATTTCTGTGCAGCTCCTGTTTGTGCGCGCTGCAAAACTGTCTGCAGCCTGGCACCAAGAGAGACTGCTCCTTCACCCTGCTCCCTGCAGGAAGGATCCTCCCTCCTCTGCTCAGCAGAGGTCTCTGGCATCGTCCTGTTACTCAAGGTGGGTGCCGGAGGGAGGATAAGGGAGCTACAAGGCTGAAGGTCTGCTGAACTCCCTGCAGGTCACTGGGAACCTTGGTAAGGCGCCTTCCTATTAATTCATGAAATCATTGCCTGAGTTTGGCCAGCTTTAGGTGAGTGGAATTGGCTTTTTTCTCCTGTCCACTTTCTTTCACTAATATAATTAATTGCTCTTTGGTTGTACAAGAAAGCACAAAGACTGCACTGTAAAGTCTTGCAGCGGCCCCTATCTTTCTCTTGTATGGTGGGGAAGAGTGGAAGGACTGATCTTACAGGACTGATCTGTCCTGTTTATGGGCCTGGCTGTGGCTAGGCATGTGTATCTTCCAGGGATATGCTCTGCACATCAGTATGCTCATCAGTAATAAAAAAATACATACATGCACCCTGGAAAGCAGCATGAGCTAGTGGCTGGGACACTGGGGTGCTATTGAGGGGACGGGTTTTGTTTCCAGGTTGGCCATGTTATTTAATCCTGGGCACGTCCCAGCTTCTCTCCGTGCCTCTTTCCCCACCCACTCTTTGCCCCTTTGGACTGAACGCTCGTCATGCCTAGGACTGCATTTATTTACTATAAATACAGTGCCCAGGATCATGGCACGCCGTCTTGGTGACAGCCACGAGGCACTGCTGTAATGACGATAATAAACCTTCACAATGAAAAGACTGAGGTTGTTTTTTGAACAAAATCTGACCATCATTCAATGGCCCCACCAAAGCATTACAAACGGGTACGATGAGTTGTACTGAAACAGGCCTGCCTGGGTTTGTGCTTGTTGCCTACATGGTAAAAACTACATTTCTGAAAAATTTTAAGAGAATTTAAGAGAAAACAGAAGGCTCTTGTTAATGTTGCCTGTAACTTTGAAGCTCAAGATGCAGCCTGGGTAACCAGACTCTGGGAAGTCAGCCACATATACGCATAAAAAATGGGAATTATTCCCTACGGCCACATAGTTATTGCTGGCTTCTCCACCAAGACTGTGGGCACTCATCACGCTGCTCTCAGAAATGGCAGGATCAGTGGAAAACAACAACAAAAGGGCTTTGTGCTTAGAAACGGGGAAGACTAGGTTGCCCTTGATGACACATGAAGGCAACTGCGAAGGAGCACAGCCCGCTCGTTCCTCCCCCCAGGACCGTGGCCACCTGCAGAGCTTGGGAAGGATGTTTTGCTAGCCCTCTAGTAGCGAGCGATGCAAAGGGCTGAACCCTCTCGGTCTCACCCCATTCATTGCACATGAAGAGTACTTATACAAACAGCAGCAATCTCCCAAAGGCACCAGGGTTCAAAGCAACGTAAGGGCGGTTGAAGACAATCTGCTTACCAGTGGACTTGATTTCTCTGACATAGTTACTGGGGAACCAGCCTGTCTTGCCATTCAAGGTGCCTTCCCACCAGCCCCCTTCTTCAACTCTGGTGACATAGATGATGTCTCCTTTGTTAACCGAGAGCTCGTCTTCGTTGGTCTGCTTAAAATTGAACCGGGCCTTTACCACCAACTGGTGACTGCCATTTTCGGTCATCTCCTAATGAAACACACATCAAAAACAGTTCAGGAGGGAAGGTGGATGACAATGGCCCACAAGGACGCTATGCCTTTGTTGGGGCTGCAACTCCATAGCAATCACCATATCTTATCCTTGTACAAAGCCTTGCATGCGAGGCTGTCAGTGTGCCCTGAAAGCACTGCTTGGCCTCCCCCACGCCAGGAAAGACTGGTCGGGATTGCGCTGCTCATTTACAGACAGGTATGCCTGTAAATTCCTCAAGATCACACAGCCACCCAGCTGCAAGACTGGGAGCAGAGCTGAAGACATGGCTTCCCAGTGCCCTGCTCTAGTTGCTGCGATCTCTTTTTGGGCTAGGACGACGACTGCAGCCCTCAGACTGTGACAGACCCTACCACGGGTTTGGACTGCCTCCGCAGCACCCTGGACTTTCTCGAAGCTGTTCCGTTGAAGCTGGCCTGGGAGCTGCCGGCTGCCGAGCTAGGAGAGGACACACCTGAGCATGGCCCTGCCAGTGGCCGATCTGCGGAAACAAGAACAAAAGCTGCACTGTAATCCGTGCTCTGCAAAACGATCTCCTTTGCATCCTAATGAAGAGGGAAAAATGCAGAGAACTGGACTGGCCAGGAACACAAAGAGCATGTGCATACGGGGAGTAATGACGATCCGCTGACCCACGCTGGCTTCCCGTGGGGGGACATGCAGTGCCTTTCTGCGGCACGAGTTAAGCTGCTTCTGAAGTGGACCGTGCTAACCCACTCCTAGGATGTCTCTGCTGCAGGCACAGAGTCGACTGCACTGCAGCAGAGAGAAAACCAAGCTGGGTGAGGAGCTGGGCACACTAACCCCAACTCTGCTCCGTGCTGCTATGGCTTGAGTGCCGCAGCTCGCGCAGGTATCGACGCTGAGGTCACTTCTGTAAAACCAGGCTGGAAGAGAGCTCCTTCACTGTGAATTCACGCCCCAGCTGTTTCACAATAGTTTCCTTGTGCAGACAAGCTCTTACTGGCTCAGCGTGAGCAGCTGAATGCTGCCCTACGTTATTCTGATTATCGTTAATGGACGGCTGCCATTAACCATGTCAATAAACAGCTTACAACGTGCTATACTTATGAGAATAAAGTCTAAGGCTCTTGCCCTCAAGCGGCTCGCTGCAACCCACGGACCGACACCCCCACCCACCGAGAGGGAGCTTCTGCTTGCATTCAAACCACCGCTGTTACTTTCAAAGCAGAAAGGAAAACTCTCGCTGCTTCCTGGCTACTGGGTCCCACTGCAGAAAACCAGTCAGATCGTGAGACTCGGCAAAGCTGTCATCTGCGACTGAGAAGGCAGGCGTGCTAATTCTGGCAGAGCAGGGGGACCGGAGGGCTTGCTCTCTCGGCTCTCTCATTCCTTTCAAATCTCAAGAAGAGGACGGGGAGCGGCACTCAGTCTTGAACATGGTCAGGAAGGTTTGTTGTCCAACACCTGTTGCAATTAGAAAATAAAGGACCAATTCCTGCAAAACAAGGCTGCCCTTGCTGCTCGCTGCCAGTGTGACGGCGGATGTTCCACTCAAACCCACTGAGTTCAGAGGGAGCGAAAGCAGCTCTCAGCTGGTAGGACTGGGAGAATGATGAATCAATTGGGATTTTTCCTCCCTCAGGGATTTTCTGTCAGACAAACACCAACTGTTTCTAGGGCCCTCTAATGATCAGAGTCAGCGGGAGCTTTTAGTAGCAATTTGGAGTGATTTTGCTTGCAGGCTTGCTTGGACTAGGAACTGCTCTTTTGCTCCGTGCTTGTACAACCCATTGCATGACCGGCTCCTTGTCCGGGTTTGCAGCTCGTGAACAGCACCGTGACACAAGTCACGAATCGTGTTTGTGCAGAGGTTAGCACGCTCATTCCCAGTCCCCATCACTGACACATCCTTCTGCCTCTGTTGTTGGCTCTCCACACTCTTTCCCACCCCTAGACAACGCAACGGCCTGATGCGCGTGCAGTGAAACTAGTTCAAGGCTCCTGGAATTGCGATGGTGAAAGCAACAGCAATCAGTGCAAAGCAATCGGCTTTGCAAACACAGGGCTGTTTCCTGAAATGCCCTGACATTTGATCCGCAGTTTCAGCTGCTTTCAGTCTTCTTGGGGCTGGCAAACTGGCTGGGCTGGCCTGTTGCCAGCCTTAGCTGTTCCTCCCCTGATCTGTTCTGAAAAGAGAGGACATCAACCACAAGTCTGTATTCCCCGACCAACCCGAGCAGCAAGTAGCAGCTTGGGGAAATGACTCGGTTACTGGAGGGGTTACAGTTTTACCCTCCTCCAATTCCTGTGTTTGTACTTTCATAAATACCAGCAGCAACCTCAGGACAAATGTAACATCGACTCCGAGGGTTTGGCAGGAAAACGTATCATTTGTGTTGCATCACGTTAGCATCCTATTTTCTGCCTGCTCCAAAATGGAGCGTTGCTGAGTGCAGCTTGCCATATGTTGTTAAAATATGGTTAAGCTGAGTTTTCTGTTCAGAGTCTTATATTATTTGAAGCACATCGTCATCGTTGGGTGAACTATAACATTATAGCCAGGTTTTTTCCAAAATTAAAAAGCAGAGCAGTTGGTCTTGCTAATGTTCTGGAGACAGCTGCTGCGTTCTGCAGATATAGAGTTATCCTGCGTGACGGCATCCAGGAAGCCACAACAGTCTAGGAGCGTGCCCAGGAATACAGACGATGTCTGTAGGCATCTGAACTCCCTGAGGACACAGCTGAGAGTGAGGAGGCTGGGAAGGGTGTAAGCAGAGCAAATAATAAGGGCTCATGGACAGGCAGGGAGCATCGAGGCAAGCTCCCCTGCACTGCTCTACTGATGTGACTCAGCCTTGAGCTGGAAGGGCTGCAGGCGGTGATGTCTCGTCCTGGCATGCCGTGCAGTCCTTGGGCTCTGTGGTGCAACTGCCAACCTGGGAGCCACAGTCTGGGCCATCTGTGGTAGTGGTTTGTTGTCTAGGGGCTCCTTTTCCTTGGGAACAAGGCCAAACCACAAAAAAAGGTTTGAAGATTTAGAATGTGCTTTTTACCTCTGCCATTTTCCCCAAAGTTTCTCTCTCTCTGAATGGCGGACGATATCCAGTTACGTTACCATTTACAAGGGGAAAAACCAGATGTTCAAACACACGTTTATCACAAAGCTGCCTGGGAGCCCCATTCCTCACCCTCCTTGGTAAAGTAACAACGGTGATTATTATGCAGCAAAACGAAGCCTCGACTTTTATGACGACTGTCTGATTGAAGCCCGCTGTGCTGCAGGGCTGGCAGGGGAGGCCTGGCTTATCAAATGAGCTCAAAGCAAAGCTGTGCTTTGGCAATGCAGCTGCATTGCTACAGATGTGGAGGGAGAGAGGCAGCTTGCCTCCAGCAGGGCCAGCAGCTGCCACTGCTCATAAAAACAAGAACACTAAAATCTGCCAAGGAAAATATATGTCCACTGCTATGCAGTCAACTGTGCTGCCATCAGTGGGTGCTTTCCACCCCAGAGGTGGATGCATCTCAGATATTCCACATATAAAGAGCTTGTAAGGCACTGTATATCCTTTATAAAAAAATATAAGATGACTTTTATTAGCATCTAAACGCTATAAGGACTGATGATCTAAAACTGCCTGAAGAGTTCACTGACACTACAGGCCGCCTTGGGCTCTATTTACTGGTAACACTTCTGCTACCACATTACTGCCCTTCCTCCTCTCCAGCTTTGAGATGCTTATTGTGGAGCTATTTTACTCAATGGATGTCCACAGGCAATATAAAGTTAACGGGTATGTGAGAGGGTCTCAACGGGTTGAAAACAGACTTTGTGTTTCTTCGAGGTTGTCCTGTTCCAACAGTTCATCCCCTGGCTGAAACAAACCTTGATTGATGAGTTCACTAATGATTTCCATAGCAGTTAGTCGATAGCACAGAGCCCGAGCTCCGGTATCAGAGACAATCAATGCTGAGAAACCACCAGATCCTGTTTGCATGCAGATTTGCCTCCTGCACCTCCCAAGTGACCTGCATTTCATACTAGCATCCCATTGACTCACGAGATTTCTGAACTGGGTCAGTGGGTTCTCTTCATTTAACAAACCATTAAGAGCCTTTTAAAAATCTACGGAGGCTGAAATGCCATTCACAGGCTTCTCGGGCAGCAGAAGAGGGGAGCTGCAGAGCCCGAGCAGGCAGCCTCAAGCCCTGTATTTTCCTAGAGCGGCATTCAGGAAGGAAAGTCATCTTAAAGGGATGCACCTACTCGATTCAGGCCCCAAATCTTTACCGTGGTTGTTTTGCATGAACGGGGCTTTATAAAACCTCAGATCAGCCAAACTGTTTCCATGGCTTTATAATCCCACTGAGAAGGTTTTCTCTTGGCTGTCAGCTTTCCCCTGCGGCATTGCACCGCTGCAAGAGAGCCCAGCAAAAGAAACTAGAAAGAGAAGTGAAACTGGTTAGGCTGTAATCAAGAACCAAGCCCAGGAAGATGCGGAAAGTCAACAGAGTTGCAATGGTGAATAGTAAACGGGGGTTTTTGTATTCTTCTGGACTGTAATAACTAGATGTATAATCTGCAATGTAATAAGGAAGCAGGAGGGGCCTTAAAGTGCGGCATTTGTGAGTTTAGAGACTTCTCCCTGGGCCTTGATCCTGACACTGGATCCCCTTGGGTCCAGGGATCTGCCCATGCCAACCCAGCTGCAGGATCAGGGCCATAACTGTTTTCTCTTGCAGCCTCTTTTCAGATCGGTGACATGTAGATCTTTCCCCCAGCCCACCCAGCAAGAGCATCCTAGCTGCTCTCGTCTCCAGGAGACACTCTGCCGGTAATTATTTCCAATGGTCAGCGCAGATGCAGGGAATTCTGCCCACAAAAATAAAGTCAATATGTTTTTCCAGCTCCAGAGTATTTAGCTATTTCCTTTTGAACCTTCTGACTTGCAATCCTATCGGGCAGGAATTAAAATAAGTCTTTAGTGAACAGCTAAATGCTGGGCAGAAAAAAAATAAAGCAAAGCAATTTGCTTTGCCTCAATGCCTAGCTCCTCTGCTACCACCCCTGCAAAGACTAACGGCAGTGGCACAAAGCACCCACCGGGCATTTGATGTCAGATCACGGCTGCGCAGCCTACGGATCTCAAGAAGGGAAAGAAAAGGTCACTAATACAATTTACGGAGCATCTGGTTTGTTCTGACATTCAGTGAATGCATAACACTGATAGCATGATTTCACATGGACTATTTAAACCTGGATGTTTCCATTTGGGGGACTAGAAGCTCCTTTACAAAGCGCCCTTTACAACAACCCACTTGATGCTGTCGGAAGAGTGTAAAGGGGCCTTTGCATGAGTATCCAGCCCCACAAACACACCCCCCAGACATGTATGCTGCATTTAAATCCGTAACGTTGAGCCCACAGTAGCCAGGAGGTCCCTACAGACAGTCCTGTTTGCCAAGCTTCTGAAAGTAAATTTAAAATGCTGAATTACCAGAAAGGCCAGGTCACACCCACAGGCAGGATTTGAACAGGAGGATAAAATGTTGGCTACCCCTTTCTTACCTTCCGTGGCTTTGTTTACAGCTGATAAGGTATTCAGGACCCTGGAGAAATTCTCTCCCACATACAGATCATGTGCCTCAAATACCTGTGAAAGAGGAACTTTGTCAGTGTAACACAAAATATCTTACTAGCGCAACCTTACCTTCAGTCAACCACGGCGATTACCAAGTAGTTATGTACAGCTGGCGTGTCTCTGCAGGGATAGGAACTTTGTTTGGAGCTGATTTGTTCAACTTGCTTTCTAGTTGGAGAGTTTCTGGGGTCCAGCTGGCAACAGGTACCGTAAAAGGGGTACATGCCTCCGCAGTAGCAACAAACAAGGTTCAGATCTCGGAAAATGAGGCTGTTTGCTTTGAGAAGAGGTAGCTTTCCACTACCAAGTTAGTCATCGAAGCCAAAGGGGCCAAAGCTGCGAACAGCTGCAAAGCAAAGGTCCCAAACCCGCCAGAAGCTCTATGCGGACAACACGGCACACTCACAAATTACTCCTACAGGCGGCACACGCTGGTTGTACTGGTCGTCCAGTATAGAAGATAGTCCGTCCTGAAGAGTCCAGTTGGCAAAACTACATCTAGACGGGGGTGCTAAAGGTTTTTATGTCCATGCCAATGCTTTACTGGGGTCACTGGATCTTCTGGACCTGACCCTGGCCTTTTCCCAGAGGTGAGACAGTCTGGTTTTTCACAACGCTAGTCACCACCCCGCTCCTCAATACAGGAGAAATTTATTGTAGATCCTACGCAAATCCTTGCCCTTCTTGACGTGATGCACGGAGCATGTTCTGGGTGTGAACTTTACCCTAGCCACGCACAAAACACGCTCCAACACAAGGCACTCTCTGCTCACCGAGACAGATGCTTTGGCTCGGGACTTAAGCTACAGATCTGCAGACCCAACGAGCCTGGAAAGAGCTTCATCCCTTCCAGCCAGAACATCCATTCCCTCAAAGTTACCCTTGGAATAGGGGCTCAATCTTTTTTGCTTCCCATATATAACTGTGGATGCATTTGACAAATTCTTTATAAAGCATTAGGGAAAAGTGCCCTGCTCCAGGCTCCCATAGTCTCCTCTGCTCAGCAGATCTGCCACACATATCAGCACAGTACCCCAGTACGGACACATTGCACAGTTGACAATGAAGGCAGTAAAACGAGCTCTTGGCTTTAAAAAAGAAATCAATGTAAGCACTTGCTACCTGCAGTCAGGCTTTCTAGAAGAGCATTATCTATCAGAAGAGGTATTAAAACCAGCCGCAATATTAAAAGCAGACAGCTGCAGCACGCACACTAATGCTCACGCTCCAGTAAGCTGAACGCTTCCCGATGCCCGAGGAAGCTCCCCGTTTCTACTGCACTGCTCTAGATTAACCTGTGCTTACAAAACTCAGGGAGGTTTTTACATACCTGCAGCTACTCCAAGCAGATGGGCTAATATCTGCGTTGCATTTACTCTCAGGTCTGTTTCTATGACGGCCACGGAGATGCCATCCTCTCTCCGACGGGAGAGATGGGCAAGGAAAGCCCGGCAGGACGGCGGCCGTCGGCAGTGCCGACTGTGCGTGATGTGACGGTAGCAGGGCGTCACTCTCCTGCCAAGCCAACGATCAAAGTAAACACGGGGGTTGTGATGTTTGCTGCCGTTTCCCCGGGTGTGTCATTTTCTCAGTCATGTCCTTTTTTTTCTTCCAGTTCAGCAGTCCAGGAAAACAAGCCCGGACTTGAATGAGCAGCATTGATATTTTAGAAAGGAGCGAATGAGAGAAACGATGCAAGGGATCGATGCTCTCTCCATGCACAGGATGAATCTGCGAGGCTCGCGTACCTTGAGTTAACTCAGAGACGACGCGTGTGCGTGCATGAATGTGCATGCATCTAGCCACAGACTGTGCGCGTGCATGTGTGTATATTGAAAAATCACAGGAAATGAGGGTTGAAGGGCCCTCCGGGGGGGTCACATCTAGTCCAACCCCTGCTCAAAGCAGGACCAGCCCCAAACAGGCCGACAGCACAAGGAAATCAGACAACTTCTAGGGCCGATCTAGACCGAGACACTGACTGGATGCAGAATAAGAGCGTCCACGTGAAGAGCCAGTCCCGAGCAGTAACTGCAACTCACTGCCCGTTCCTCTGGCACAGCAAACAGAGCTTTCCCCGATGATCTCCTCCCGGCCTCTCCTGCAATCCCAACCCAATGCACCATCTCCCTTTTTTTTTGCATCAAGGAAGAGCAGCAAAACCAGGAGCAAAATCCTGCCTGATGTTTTCCCCGGACTACAAAAGAGCAGGCCAGCTCCTCCGCTGCAATCGGGGTCCTACCCCGTCTTACACGCGCCCACGACGTGCCATCCCCCGCACCCCGCTCCGGCCACACCGGGGACAGTCGCATAAAACCTGCCGGAGGGAGCAGATTAAAACCAGACTGGAGCATCCTTCGGGGTGCAAAAAGCAGAGCACCCCTCTATTGCACACGAGCCGCTGGTTCCTGGGGGGAAAAGGGGATGGAGACCCGACAAAAGATTTTCCCACCCCCCTCCCGGGTCTAATGCAAGATACCGTATTGACCCAAAGAGCCGTAATGCAAGATCCCGTACTGCCCCTGCAGCGAGGCGCTGGCACACACCTGAGCATGCACGCCTGGGGGAGGATGCCCACCGCCCTGGCATCACCCCGGCCCGCAGCCACCTGCTGCTCCGCTCGCGGGCGCCGGGCACTCACCGGCCGAGGCGGCTCCGGGCTGCGGGCGGGCGGCGGCTGCTCTGACCCGGAGCCGGATCGCGGAGCGAGGAAGGGGAAGTGCCAGCGAGCGCCTCCCCCAGCGCACACGCCGCCGGGCCGGGCCGGGGAGGAGAGGAGCAGAGCCGGGCACAGCAGGGGCTTGCCTTGCAACCGCCCCCGCCTGCACGGGGCTCGCACCAAGGAGCAGTGGGCTGCAGTCGCAGCAAGCAAAAAAACTTTCTTACTAGATTGGAGCAAGCTCCCCGAGGGGGTGGGGAGGTGCAATCTGCATCCTTGGAGGGGTTTAAGGCTGGTCCCCCTTTCCCCACCCTTATTTTATGAGTGCTGGAGGCTGCAGGGAGAGAGGAGCAGGGCAGGGGGATGCCTTGCTGAGACCCAGCCCTGCTGCTGCATTGGGGAGGTGTCACCTGAGCTCAGGCTCCAAGAAGCCGTGCCCCGCAGCATCCCCTAGCCAGAACCTCCTTCCTGGTCCAGGAGGTCCAAGAAAAGATCTCGCCTTAAGGAAACCTTGCTCCTAGTGTCACTTCTGGACCATCACGGCTACAAGATCGCCCTTACGCTGCAGATCCTGGGACAAAGAAGCATCATCCCTGCACTAGCAACTGGCGCAGGAGGCAGAAAGTGCTCCCCAACCTCAAAAAAGTCCTTCTAAAGCTGTGCAGAGCAGTCACATCTGGGGGCTGGGTCCCAGCAGGACAAGAGCCGAACAGTGCGGCCCATGGAAATGTCTGAAATGGCACGAGCAGACGATAGGACCCAGTACAGGTCTGGCTGCTCAGCGCTGGCAAAGACACAGGAAATCGAATGGAAAGCCCAAGATGAAGAGAACAAATGCAAAAAAGACAACAGACTGCTGAACCTAAAGTGTCAGCATCTTGTGTGCTCTTGAAGTGGAGACAAATTGCTGCGAAAGGGGCTTGTGAAGGAGCCACAAGTTAATCAGGGAAGTGACATTTAAAAAAAATAAAATGTCCTTGCCACGTAGCAAACTCCAAGCCTCTCTGCTTTTTGTGTCCATCTGTTCAGTTAAAACACTCCTTCCTCGAAGTGTGAAATTCCCGGTACACTTCAGCGAAGCAGTTGGCTGCATTTTGGAAAGGAAACGGATGATAGAAGTATTGGACAGAGATCAAATATTAAGCCGGAATTTGGGCCTCAAACCTGCACACACTGATGTACGTGTTTTAAGTACGTGGATCGTTGCATTCAAGTCAATGGGACTAACTCTACAACACGTGCATAAGCATTTGCAGAATCGGGGCCTCAGACACCCTAGCCCAGGTTTGTAAAGTTTGCCCAGAACTGCAACATCCAGGTGGCACATTTTACAAACCGCGAGGTATCTCCAAGGCCGGATTCCTCCTGCTTTAGCCCCGGTGCAGCCCGTTCTGCTCCTGCACCTCCCTCCAAGCTCGCAGACAGCTCCGGCAGCGGCAGGTTCAGGTGCTATCCTGCAGAGCAGAGCTGGGGGAAATGCTTCGCATTTAGATGACATTTTGAAAGCTGGAAAAAAGCTGAGGAACGTTGCAATGCACTTTTTGGACCATGTCTAGACCCAGCCTGTTTAGAAGCCAGGTTGATTCTCCTGTCCTGCCATGCTTCGAGTTCGCTTGAGCAAGGCGTTACAGGATCTGAAGTTGTGCAGAAGTTAAGGAAAAGGAAGTCAAGGCTCGTGGGCCGGTTACTGGGACCCTTTCCTCTCCGAGGTGGGCTCTGCACAGTCGCACACAGAGGCTGGGGTGGGCTGGTGCTGCTCAGCTTGTCCCAGCAGCGGGCTCACAGCTTTTCCTTCTTTCCCTCCATGCTTTTGAGGGGGAGGCAGTGAAAGGGGATGTGAAAGGGCAACCTTGGCCATTTCAGCTCCTTTTCCCATCTCCTGAGAGACACGTGTCCTGTGACAGTGCAGAGCTCATCTACATGGGAAATAACCTTCAATCCTTCTCGTGTCCTCTACGTATTCGCACTCCTGGGAAGACTGGCAAGCAGTGCCTTAGCACCGGCAGGTGGGATTCAGGATTGCAATAGAGCTGGGACCGACGGCGTTGCCCAGCCAAGCAAGCAGTGGTTGGTATAGATATGTGCTGAGCTCCCGAGTTGCAGCTCTGCAGGTCTCCGACTGAAACATGCTTCTGTTTCTATTGGATTTATATGCCACCCTCTTTTTACAAAGACTCAGGGTGGCTTACACAAGACAGCAAAGTAACTTGTGAAAAATCAGGAAACGAGAAAAAAAACCAGGAAAAATAAAATAACTTAGAAAAGCCAATAGAGTAGTGAAATAAGCTATAGAGCTAAACCCCTCTAAACAATACCCGAGCTCAGCCTGGCCTGTTAAATACCTGCCCAAGTAGGACGAAGCTCTTGCAGCACTTCTGGAAGATGCCTGGGCATGGGCTGTGGCAGGTCTCGAGGAGGAGGGAGCAGATCGTCCTTGTCTGCTTTCCTGCCGAATCCAAGACACTTTGGATGGTAACAGGGGGCAAATAGGTCTATGTCTGCAAACTCACGTAGGTGGAAGAGGTCAGCGTCCATCCCTGCTTTCTCGACTGCCCGTTTCTGCTGCCTGTCAAGTCTCTATTTAGTCGGCTGACCGAGTTTTCCTTTCCAGCTGGGTGAAGCACTAGGGAAATCCTTGCTTTTGGGTGCATTATTGATGAAGTGCCTTTACAGCCAACTGAAGCCTCACACAGCAGAAACGCCTGGCCTTCCCGAGCGCTGAGAACTGTTACTGCGAAAAAGCATAATGGACTTTTTTTTGTATTTATGGATGCTCCAGACCTCTCAAAGAGGGAACACATAATGAATGTCCTCGAGAGTCTCCTGCAGTGCCAGTTTCTAGTGTTCATGTCCAAAATCGACATTTCTTGATAAAGACGATGCACTTCCTTAGATGCACACCCAGCGCGGCCTCTCTTTGCTATGGGGAAACATCGCCAGTAGCAATCCTCACCTCTGGTTTCCTTTGGAACTTCCTCTGTTGCTGCCGCTCGCAACGGGAACTACATTTCTGATCGTGAGACATGGACCTGACTAGGGAAGGACAAGGGGGCTGGGAGAGGAAGGCGCCCAGACTACATTTTGCTGCCAGCGTCTCCAGAATGCGCTACGTTTCGTAGTTGATGTTATGGCCACGTGCCGACCGCGTGAGAGAGTTCACTTTGTCTTTGATGGCACATGCCATGTTGGGTAGGAATGGGAGTTTTCCCTGTTGTCAGAGGTGGGAGTTTTACCATCAGTTTGTGGCTGACTTGCATACAGAATTGTAAAGCATCCTCTGGAGCAGCAGCACCTACTTCAAGATTGTCATTTGGTGACAAGCCTGTTTCTTCTTCTGGCTCCAAGTGCCGTCTTCCCCCTGAGGCACACACTCCCCATCTTCCTTAAGTGTATTAAGAGACACTTGCCCTGAAGTCTCATGACCTGAAAACCTGGATCCCAGCACACGCTCACTGAGCAAGCTTTCTCCCGTCTTGGGGAGAAGATGCTTTATCCTTGCGACGCTGCTTGGCCGGTGGCTGAGATGACCAGGTGGCTAGGAGTGGGATATGCAGTCACTCTATATTCCCGTCCTGTTCTGTGCAGTGTCCAGCAAGGAGGTCTGCATGCTAGAAGTGAGATCTAAAGAAGGAAGCCTATCCTCCAGGTCCTGTTCCTCTTTGGACTGTGGATGCAATTTGGAAGCTAATATCAAAACCAGAGGACTTGGCAAGTATAACATAGCAAAAGGTGCAACAACTTCACTTGGTGTGCCAAAGAGTGTTTCCAAGGGAGAAAAGCCTCTAGAGAAAACGGAGACAGTCCATCTGATCTCTTATGTTTCAGGAGCAGAGCTCCGAGAAGGATAATGAGAGGGAGCACGCTCTCTTTAGATACTGAAGCTTGCACAGCTGGGCTGCGATCCAACTGTGGATCTGCGAGATACTATTTCACCTGCAGCAGCAACTTGTAGCTGAGCTAATCCGTGATGAAGAAACCCTTGCCAGGTCTGATACAATCCGCAGGTCTGTTAGGAGATCAGGGATTGACCCTGACCGGTACTCCATCCGTGCCCATAGGCATCCAGTGGATGTTTGATGTTCTCAGGCCTGCTGCAAAATCCAGCTTTGGGCTTCTTTTTGCTGTCAAATTCGAAGTCTGTGGAGGCAAACGTGAGGCAGGTGTGGAGCTCAGGCCCAAAGCCAGGATCGGAGGTTCCTGCAGGGTACTCTTCCTTTAAGCTAGCCATCCCGGAGCAGACAGCACCCTTTATCTTGGGCTCTGGTTCTTTGAGACACCAGACCCGAGAAGCTTCGCTGCCCGGGCTGCTTGCAGTCTGCTCTTTGGGCTCACATACCCTTGGGAACAACGCGGTGCAAACAGACCGCCTCAAAAAGACAATGACCTCCAAACGAGAATGCAAGCATCCAAGACACTGGGAAGACCCCCAGCACAATGCGTGCTGCTTAAAACGGGGTTTCTGCATGCGGTCTGCCATGATCCTTCCTATCCTGACGCTGCTAACTGTCCCAGTCGCGTATGGCCCTGTGTTTCTTGAGCCACTGCTATGGATGACAGGGATAAAAAGCGTGCTGCTGCGACGGGAAGAAAACCGAGAGGGTGCCGCGGCCCTGTGCCCTCTGCACGCTGCATTGCGCGGACTTGCCAGGGGTGCACAAGTAACCCCACCAAATGAGCTGCATCGGCCAGTGCCTCCCCACGGGTGAAAGCCTGCAGAGGACACTCAAGAAGCCAAGTTCCTGTTTTCGGATATTGTGACAGTACGACTGCTTCTGGTGCTGCACGAAAACCAGGAAGCATCTTTTGCATTTCTATTAGCGCAATGTTTGCTGAATGAAGCACAAGGCAGGGCGCTGGAGCAACCTGGGGGCAGCATACCTTGGGCCCCTCTATATCTAGTGGACATACCATGGAGACTCTGGCTTTTAGCCCCGGAGAGCCCTCCGTTTTCTGGTGTGACCGCCATGCGAGGGGCTTTCATACTGGCTCTATGAAAGGAATGGAAAGTTTCATCTTTTGAGGATCAAAGGCTGGATAAATGATACCTGTAAGGTGCAGAACATGAAGGATTCTGTAACGAGGAGAAAGGGAAAAAGAGCAGCTGGGGACAGAGCAAAAGGCACGGTGTGAGGTTGGATTTCAGTGTTACCAAACCCTCTCAAGATCACGAGTTGCTTTCAAAAACCTCATGATTTTTCAGCCAAACAACACCTTCTGGGTTCTTTCCCCTTGCTTGATGGATGCTTTTGAGCCTGCAGCATTCATATGTTATTCGAGCTTTTTTCTCCCACATGCTAAAACTCTGATTTGTATTTTTTTTAAATGAGAGCTGAAACACCCCGGTCATCACACGACTCCAGCAGCTGGGGATTTCAAAGAAAATATCGACCGTCACCAAGAATCAGGATAAAAAAAAAAATCAGAACTGGCAAACGCTGCCTCCATGCCCCGATCAGGTTTCTTTTGGCTTCAACGAGCAAATATATTTGCTCTGAAAACTAAGCTGTTGCAGCCGGCAGCAGGTTTCCGGCACCAGATTGCTGGGAAACAACAGGTTGAGGAGACAGTTTTGGAAATAACAGAGCTGCCTGCTCGTCAGCTGAGTAAGGGCTTTGACAAGCAAACAACTCTCCTTACACAATGTAAAGCTTCAGGTGAAAAGCAGCAGCACCGGCTGGGTCTTCTCCTTTCCCCCTGGAGTCCACGATTCGTTCCCGGTAACAACTGTGGACGGTTATTGCCTGCACAGGAATTGAGCATTGCATTTTTTCCCCCCACCAAACCATTAGGAAGTCAGTGACGATTTTGAAAAACGACGGCTGCTTTCCGTGGGACGTTGCCGATGTGAAACACAACAGGGCTTTTCTTCATTAATGGCATTTTACACTAACTTGAGGGAGGCCGCGCAGCAGGAGCGAGCACACGCAGAACAGCTCCTGACTCATTTTCATACCCTGCGGCAGCTTGTTGTGTAAGAGCACACGCTAACACACAGTGTGCCTGCGTTTGGGCACAGGGACTGGCCTCGCTCGGTGACAGGAAGGCTTGGGGGTATACAAAGACCTCTTTCTTCTGTCCCTCCTCCCTTCCTTATGTCCTTTGGCAGGACTCGGGCTCTGTGTAAGAGTATGTGTGAGAGACGCAAATGTAGAAAGTTGCCCTACTGGGCTCACCCTTTGTGAAACGATCCTTTGCAAGGGAAGACACGGTATCAACCTACAACACTCCGACTGTTATCATCCGATGCAACTAGTTAACACGGGGCTGAAAACGGGGTGACCTCTCTCCCAACACTGAAAAAAATGATTCACCGGTCGGTCCAACCAGCTTACTAGCATGCATTAGGAAGACTGTCGTTATATTATTATACGTTCCTACTTCAGCGTTTTGCTTCGTGTCAGAGGCTTGAAGGGCAGTATGTTCAACTCCGAGGCATTATATATCCCATCGCTAAAACCTTGTGCAGAGTCCCTGTCCAGAATATTAAATGATCCAGGCTTTTATGCACGTTGCTAACGTAAGAGATTGACAGTAACTTCAGTTTCCTGGCACCTGGCCTCATTTAGGAATAATTACAAATCACACAATTAGTAGAGTGGGGAAAAAAAAAATATAATGGAGACTAATAGAATGACTTACCTCTACTTGCAGGACTGCACAGCTTTTCAAGAACTCCTGAATGTTTCCGATGCAATCCTCTTCATTTTTGGGCTCCAGACAATACTAAAGAAGCAAAACCCCCCACGGTTACTGTAGTACCTTCAGCGCGGTCTGCATGCTGGATGTTTGACATGTGTGTGATCTACGCCGAATTAGGGAAGCTTATTTAGGGGGAGGATGGGGGTGGCAGGCAAGCTGTCGAACCAGGAAGAAAGAGCCACTGGAGGAAGTGATGCATAAATCTAAATGGTCGGCATCTTGTTTTTGAATGTCAACATATGACAGTGCCCTAAGTGACAGCGAGAAGCTCATGACCTTTCAGAGCACGCTGCCCCAAAGCACCACGCATGCCATCAGAGGGGCACATCAGCCAACACAAGGGCCGCTTTCGAAATAAAAAGTTCCCGTTTTGTAAGGAGGAAGGAACATATTGTTTTTGAGCCTTTTACTAAACAGCCTTTTTTCTGCGTGGCCATTTCTTTAGCTCTGATCGGGATCCTTCCTCTTTTCCCCCTTGCAATTATTTGTTGCCGATTTAGACTGCCTGTTTATGTACCCAGGAAATGGATGTACTGATTAACAAGACATTTGAGACGGATTAACTCAATGTACTGAATTGGCTGAAAATGGCGGGGATGACAAGTGCTTTTATTTCTGTTCGAGTCTGGTTTTTTACCTGGTGGGGTACAGGAAAACAACACCACTGTGCTTCTTTACGTAGTTGCACAGCTGTATTTACCTAGTTGTATTTAAAGCTCAAGTATTCATCGTCTGCATTATTTACATTGTGCTTCTCGAGCAGGGTGCTGCAGCACCCCGGACTGCCATAAGATCCTTTGGAGGGTGCCAAGGGATGCTGGACAATATTAGCACCGTCAGATGTAATAAATGGAGTTTTTTAGGAAGATCGATCAAGCTAAAATGGACTTCTGGTAGATTAAACGTTTCCACTTTAAAAATGGAAGAGCCCACATAAGGCAACCGACTCGAGCGTAACTGCAAGTCACACGCACAATATTGTTGCCTGATTTTGCCCAACAGAATAACTTATCAGCCAATCAAAGACGATCATTGGGTCACAAGATAAAATACCCGAGTCCCTCTGAAACAGGCCTTCAACCCCAGAAAAGTAAAAGCCAAAATGCACGGCACCTCCTGCTAAAGTAGACCACTCCGGGTCCACCAAGACGGGTCCTGCAGCTGCGCTGCGCCGCTGCTGTAGTAGGAAGTGAGCAAGGGGTTATATGAGCGAGGTCGGTTACCTTTTCCACAGATCCCGGAAGAAGCCGATTACTCAACTTGCACAGCACGACCCCGTCTTTCAGGGAAGTTTTCAGGAATCCCTCTGGATCACTGATGATCTTTTTGGGGGAATTCAAAACTCCTAAGGAAATAAGCCATGTCACCGCTTGCTCTTCTGGGTTCATTGCTGACAATTCTGCCTCCAGTGCCGATCTTTTGTGCAGCAGTGAGGTCTAATCTAACCCACATCCGTGATTGCCTCTTCCTGCCTCTTCTGGGGCTTGCAGAGCTAAGGCTTGACACTTTTTTTTTATTTTGCATGGAAACCCACTGACTTCATGGCTTCCATACCAGATTAACCCCAGTTAAAGAAACATGCTGCGTCTTATAGTTTCTTGTACTTGGTGAGTTTGCTTAAATATACCGAAAGTAGATCTCTGCGTTACACATTTGCAGCATGGCAAGGCCTAAAGGTTCGATCTTGCTCTATTTACGTATTTCAACCACACCCATCAATGTATTATCTAAGTCAGTGGTTCTTAATTTCTCCAATATCCTTCTCTGAATTTAGCAACACCCCATGTCAGAAACTAATTTCACTTGTTTTTTAACTAATTGAAAAATAATACGGCAATTCTGCCACTGCAAAGAACTCAGAAAGACCGTGACAGGACAGGTTTTTGACCCTCTGGATTCTTATTTGAAGTCTCTGAGCTTATCTTGTATATCACGCAGGGATGTTTGATGTGTCGAACTGTGCTAATATTGTCCAGCATCCCCTGGCACCCTCCAAAGGATCGCATGGCACGCCAGGTGCTGCAGCACCCTGCTCGAGAAGCACAACCCTACTAAAGCGTGCAAGCGAGCAGCTCTGATGCATGTAACGACCCCTGGGACTAGTCTCACAAGTTGATACCAATGCAGCAGAACAGAATTAGACACGTGCTTAGGTCTGCGACCAACCAGAGCTATTGCTGGCACTTGAGAGGGAGAAAAACCAGAAAAAGGAAAAATCCTTGAAACTGTTTTACTTTTTCAACTTTGAAAATGTAACAAAAAGATTTCTAATATAGTTTAATACTAAAACTTTCATTTTCAAAATAATCTCTCGCTATATAGATATCAGTTTAGTCGCATTGTAAGATTTTTCCTTTCCAGATCCTGTATCATTTTTTTCAAATTTGACCATGAATAAAGGGGAAAAAAATGTTTTGTGGAAAAATTGTACAACAGTTAATAAGACAAAACTGCCTCATGACAGGTGTTCAAGAGGTTTCACCTAGCTCTTCAGGACACCGCTATATGAACCATAAAGACATACGGGTGTGAGATACTGCACTCAGTTCTGGATGACGATGTACGGTGTAATCACTCACTTATAAGCCAAGTGCAGACAGTTAGAAAGCCCGAGGCTGAATCGATGCAGCCGCTGCAGGTTAGTCTAAGCTGCATAGACTGGACTGATAAGTAAGTGAACAGACATGCACTTTTGATTCCTGAACTGCACCCACATGCCTGCACTGGCCCAGGCCAGAAGCTGGGGGGTGCTAGAGCACGCCTTCCTGCTTGGCTGGAGCAGATGCCAGGCCAAGGCTAGTCTGCCTACCCTGCAAGGTGGGGGGTTGAGGGGGAGATGCAAAGCATCCTGGGATGCTGGGGGACTGTAAATTAATTTGGTTCTGGGACAGAATTTAAATGAACCGGTTTAACCAAAATCAGTTCAGTCGGATGCTACACCCATCCGGGTTCATCTTAAACCGGTTTTGGCCGTTTTGAAAGTGGTTTACACGCACTGAATTTCTGTTTGTTGCACATCTGAATTGGTTTCCAATCACGTATACTGGTTTGTGTGTCATTTCTGTCCTAGCCTGTACAAAGAGCCCAACAGTGTAACTGCAGCTGTTATCACCCAAGACACTAATTTAGAAGCAGGCAGCTGGCCTTTCTTCTAATCTGTTCAAAACTGACCCATCTTGGCAGAGCTGAAACCCTAAATTACTTGCAGCAGCAAGCTCAGACTTCCGGATGATTGATAAGACATCTGGGGCAGTGGGGCTAGGAGCCAGCAAAGTTGCACAAGATAGTTGGGCCCGGGAACTCGGCTCCTTCCAATCAGTAACTCGACCCTCCACGTTGTATGTAACCCTGCTCTTCAGGAAGCAGGCCTCTGTAAAAATAGCTTTAGGTTACAGATTAGGAGCTGTAGGCCTATAGCTGGAGACGGGTATTTTCACATCATCACCTCTGGGGAACTATTCAGACATGGCTGAAAAATAACGGAGGACCCTACACAAAAATGTGGAGGCAGTTACATGAGCAGTTTTATGCGTGGAAGTTGTACTGTACCTCCTGGGTTGGCCGCGAGAACGCAGAAGCTGATCGTCAGACGGGGATGCTTACAGCTCAAGGGTTTAAACAGGCATTTACATACAGATGACATCAAGCAGATGCACTGGGCTATTTCCCTTCTCTGTCATTAGCTAAAGTGTTCTCAACTTCCCCCTGCTATTTAGGTGCTGCCCAAAGCCAGGACTAGGAAGCACCACTAAGAAACTCAAGGTTCCCATCCTGCAGTGACAAAGCTGCGCCCGCTTTTACATTTTTCAGGAAGGGCCGAGGTTTCCCCCAACACGTCCCCCATCTGCAACAGGCCTGTTATGATCATAGGAAAGTAAGGCTAGACGGGTCATCTAGTCCAGCCCCCTGCTCAGGACAGGGTCATCCTTGGCGAAACCATCCCAGTCAAGCGTTTGTCTAACCTGCTTTTGAAAATGTTCAGGGATGAAGATGTCACGGCCTCTCTGGCTGGCCTGTTTCAATGCAGGGTCACCAGGTTCTTCCTAATCTCCAACCTGAATGTCCTCTGCTGCAGCTTAAGGCCATTGCTCCTGGTCCTGTCCCCTACAGCCAGAGAACAGTCTGTCTCTACCCTCTGTAAAATCGCTCTTCAGGTACCTGAAGATTGCTATTAAATTCTCCAGACTAAATAACCCTCATTTTTTCAGCCTTCCCTCATGTTTCCCAAGCCCCTAATCATTTTTGGCACAGTCTGCTGGACTCTTTCCAGTCTGCTCACATCTTGCATGGGTCTCAAAATTGGGCACAGTACCCCAGGTAAGGCCTCCTCAGCACTGAGTGCAGCAGAAGGATCACTTCCCTTGATTTGCAAGTGACTCTCCTGTTAATATAACCCAGAATGCTGTTGGGTTTTTTTGCAACAAGGGCACACAAATTGCTCACATTCATCTTAGTGTCCACTGTAACCCCCAGGTCCTTCTCTACAGTGCTACAGTCCAGCTAGCCATTCCCGTCTGTACTTGGTGTGAAATAATTGCATGCACAAGTGCAGGATTTGGCACTTTTTGCTCAATTTCATTTGATTGATTCGTTCCTCCAATGTATCCAGGTCCTTCTGAATCCTAGCTCTGTGCTCCAAACGATTTGCAACTCCACCTAACTTGGGGTTGCTTGCAAATTTGGGAAAGGTGTATCCAATCCCATTATCCAAATTGTTAAGGGTGTTAATACCAGATGAACCCCTCTTGATAACCTCCTCCCCGCCAGAGCTGTTGATGACTGCTCACTGAATATCATAATCCAACCAGTTATGTATCCATCTTACAGTACTTTCAACTAGTCCATATTTCTTTAATTAACAAAAGTGTCATTAAAAAGTCTTGCTAAATAAAGTCGAGGGCTCTCCCACCCACAAAACGTCACCTTATCATAGAAGGAAATCAGGTTGGGTGGAGGAAGAGCAAGCCAAGCCAGCCTCCAGCTCTGAATGAGCACAACAGGAAGAGGCTGGAGAACAGCTGTCCAGCACTTCAAAGGCACCCCAACTGGGGTAGGCACAGCAGGAGACTCCCTTTTCACTGCGTGATCTTCCTTTAACAGAAGAAGCCTCATTTAATTGCTTACTGTGCTTTTTGCTCCCAAAGGGTATGCACCCTTGTGCTTTTAGGTATTATAGTTTTTAACAGCAGCAGCTCTAGAACCAGAAGCCAACACCTGTTGAGCACTCAGTAGGACAAGCCTCTCAGAGGACTTATGAGCTTCTAAGGTGCGACAAGCTGACCTTAAATCAGCTGCTCCTGGAAGTGTTTTAACCAACTGTACCTAATTAATTTGAGAAACAACTTGGTTTCTGTAGCCCACTGGTATAAGTGCTGCAGCAGAAGCATGCGATGACTTTATTGGCTTTGACTTTAGTTCAGATTCAAAGCAATAGATCACAACCGAGTCCATGCATTTTCGACTGTAATTTCTCACCACGTCTGCGTTGGCCAATGCACACACGGCGGTGTCAGAATTTCAGCTTTAGTCACAAGGCAGCTTCTGAAATCTAAGAGGAAAGTGGGAGGCAGTTCTTGTGATAAACGGATTGGGCTAGATCCCTCTCCTGAAGTGAGTAGAAAACAACAGATGCGTATTGGTTTTTAGTCATTTCAAAATCACTGGTGTGGCCGAGGCAAGTCCGTTACCTCTCAGCTTGTTGCAAGGGGCTCAAAGTTGGTTCTGGTGTTCAAGGCTAATCCTTGTAAGTGTAGGACCAGCCCATTTGAAAAAGGCAAGCTTAAGTTTAAGGGCTGAAAAGTAGCATAAAGAAATTCTAAAGCTATGTTTGAAGGACCCCAGCAGAAAGTTTAATTTCAAGGGTGTGAACATATGACACTTAAACTGCCCAGAATGGCACTGGCTGGGATTTGGCTCGCAGTTGGTAAGTGAGCACCAAAAAACTTTGGAGGTGCCTGGGCGTGGAGGACTCGGGGCTGGGGATGTCTGCACTTTTTTGCTTTCCTCTCTCTCGAATGAGTCCAGACTTCAGTTTGCAGTATGTTTGCCTGACTTAAGTGACCATGGGGCTGGGGGCATACTCCCTAGTCAACGGCAGCTCCCCAGTGAAGGACACAGCTGGCTGCTAGGGTAGCTTTAGTGAACAGGCTGCAAGGGAGCCTGATTAGAAAAGCTCTGGCTGCATACTAGTGGTAGGCATAGGAGGCAGATCCTTGTGACAGATCCCATCTACACAACCACACACAACACTGACCCAGTTCAAAACAGTACTTGATTGTCCAGGTGCATTGCTGAACCATCGCAGGCTGATCTAAAAACTTGACAGGTTTGCTTCAGGTTTCAAGTTACATTTAAGCCCTTCTTGATACTGTATGTCCATGCCCCAACCAGCTCCTTAAATTTATCTGTTTAAGGTCAGCCAAGGCCTCCCCCTAACGGCTATTTGGAAAACAGCATTAATTTATGAACAGTAACTCTCCAAAGTCAGCATCCAGCAAGATGTACATGCATCCAGCTATGTTCTTTTAGATCAACATAAAAGAATCGCACTGGTCACAGAGAAGGCAAAATGCTTTAGCAGAGGAATTTAAGAGGCTTTATGGGGGGGGGGGGGAAAGGGGAAGGTTTTATATTATAAATTAGTAAGCCAATAAGAGTCTCTGAGCAGAAGATATAGTTCTGCAGTGTTAGCTTCCAAGTGGCAAGATCTGTCGCAGGCTGTGTCATGTATATGCAATTTTCAAATTTGCAGCCAATGACAAGCTCCTTGTAACATGCATGGACAACCTCCACAGATAGACTTAAACTATTTTGTTATAGTCAAAGAAGAGAGCTATATCCACTGGGTTATTAAAAACAAATCTTTATTTTTGGTTTTGTAAATCCTTTTCTTCCTCCGGATGCTTCAAATACATTAAAGTTACAATGCCCTTTAATTTACCAAAAGAAATATTTGAATATGGAGACACCAACCGTAATAAATCAGCTTAAAAAGGAAAAACTGTAGTGCAACAAATATATTTGATAAAGGAAAAAGCTACTTACCTCTAATTCCGCATCTCTGAAAATTGTTTTCCAACACAGGCTTTATATTTGAAGTTATAGATTTCAAAATATAATGCTCCCCACCTCCCCCCCCACCCTTCAAATATTTAGGGGGAAAGCCCAAAGGGCGTTCGTTGTCCATGGACACACTGAACCTTTCAAGAACTTTAAGATAAATGTCCAACAAGCACAGGCAGACACGGTCCTTTGGGTAAATATGGTATCTTTTATTAGACTAACAAGTAGTTGGAAAAAAATTTTTGCAAGCTTTTGGACACAAACACCTTTGTTTGTCCCCAAAATCTGGTAAAGAACAATTTTTCCCACTATTTTAGTTGGTCGAATAAAAGATGACTCAAATTCACCCAAAGACCCATGTCTTCCTATGTCCTTAGACCAATGCAGCTACAACTAACAACCCTTACAACATAAACACCAGCCATTTATTTAGTTATTGGGGGGGAAAAAAAGCCTAAATTCTGAAATTTTCTATTAGATGTCAAAAATGCCAACACAACTAAGACCCATAACAGCCTTTTAATTTTCTGTCTCTTAGTTATGTATAAAGGCTGCCTGAAAAAAGTAGATTTTTCAAGTAACTAAGAAATCAGGTATCAACTAGACAGGTTTCAGGAAGCATGGCCCCACTGAGGTGCCTCAAACAGGCTGCCTAAGCTTTGTAAGTATCACCTTTTGGCAGAACCCAAAAGGCAGAAACCCATGGTTGTCAGCTGGCATTACGATTTGGGCACCGTGCAACTATTTTTGCTTGGTTCTGCATAGATGCTTTACCAGTGTTAGAGCCAGGCTAACTGACTTTATTACTGGGGTATTAACTGGAAGTTAAGGAACGCATTCTATATATGAAATAATTTGTGAATTCTGGGGGTGTAGGCCAAAACACTAACCATCATGAAATACTAAACCCTAGACACTGCAAAGCTTATCTACTACTACTAACTTCCAAGACTGCATTGTGTTCATTAAACTAATATCATTACAAGCCCAAACAGGACCTGAAGTCAATACTCCATGAGTTGTTTGCCTTTAATGTACTGGTCAAGTCCACAACCCACATATCTCATAGAAAAATCAGATTTAAAATTCTTCATACTTGAGCAGCATGCATCATCATGACGCAGAACTTCAAGACCCAGAACTGATTTACGATGGCCATTGTTCTTTTAGCATTACAGAAGGCCACCTTGCCAATTTACATGATGTTGAAAATGGAAATGGCAAACTTACAATGTGTTTAAGCACTGTAGAATAGTCAGGGGAACCTGGAAGCTTTAGAAAGTATAATTAGGATAGCAGATACATGGGAGAATGAATATGAAGGATTAAAACACAGGAGATGGAGGCTTTTGCTGAACTAGTTAGAGTTGATGACTTTGATAAGTTAAGATTTGGTGTTTGCCACCCTCTCTAGACATGGATGCAGCATGTTACCCCCATCAACTGCTTCAAGCTGGTTGCAGATTCATGGAACCATTCATCTCTTCAACGTTTTTGTATCCACTGAGGTTAGGCTTTCCTTTTTAAAGAAAGCTTTAGTAACATATCAAAGGCTTAATTCTACGTCCAACAAGTGACAAGATAGGACTCTAGGAATACATGCATGTCATAATGGAATTAGCAGAGTAACGCTTAGAGAAAGACTGTTCCAAGCCCCCTTACACTCAAAGCTAACTGCACATTTAAATCTAAAAGCTGTAAAGAAAGATAAGGATTATGTTGCTGCTTTTTAGCCTACTCAGTACCGTCTGCCTTCTATTGCAGGCAGGTGTTATGCATCTTTTAAGTCCTCCTGTTTCTGAATCAGTATGACCATTTTGGTAACGTGCATGTTTTTTGTTTTTAAATCAGCCTTTTCTTTATACCAATATAAACTATTACTAGCTGTCCCAGTTCCTTCCTTAAAAATGTTGGGGGGAAGAATGCAGCTTCACTCCCTGTTATGCATCTGAGGCTGAGGTAGAAGCATGGGTGTAAAACAGAAGATCAAGTAATAATTAGATGGCCATAGGCTGTGGCAGTGGTATACAACTACATTTTTTCCTGTAAACGCTGAATACCACAATCCATGGTGGGGGAAAGGCAGCAGACACCAGTACATTTTCAATCCTCTGTCTGCCTGTGTTAGACTGAGAAGTCAAAACTTCAGCCACTCGGCTGGCAACTGAGCTTCAGTGTACATGTCATTTTCTCTTCCCCACAGTCTAATATTAATCCTGGCTGAAAAGTACACCCACCAATTAGAACCGAGTACTGCGTACAAAATACTGATGCTTGAAAAGTTACTGACACGGACATACTGGGATAAACACGGCGTACCATGCTACAGAGTACACATTAAGTAAAGCCTAGAGATGCAGCCAGAGAAAAGACAACTATGTTGTGCATCTCAACCTAGAAACACTTCAAGGCAATTTTGAAGTGTATCAGCTAATGCAAGGACGTTAAACGATTCCAAGGTTAGATCTAAAGATCCACCTGCAAAAGTATAGTAAGCATTGTGCCTCCAGCTCAAAAAAAAGGAAAAAAAAAAACTATAAACAGAAATCTAGCCTTGCTCTGCCATTTTAAAGCTAATTTCAAAGAACTGTCACCATAACTAAGACCATGCTGTGCTGCGTAGTGTACAGCTATTGCTTCCAGCCTTCCCCACAAGCTGTAAAATTGCCTAGTCAAGCTACAGAATTGCCTTTTTATATTAGTCAACATTAAACTGCTTCCCCAGTGTTTTAGTTTGCTAAAACTGCTAACTGTTTTTGCTTAATTTTATCAAAACCTTTTCAGCCCAAAGAAATTGGTGTGCGTGCTATTAATAGTGGGATGGAAATATTTGTTCTACTGCAGAAACAAAAGTAGGTACTGAACTGGCTATAGAAGCCAGCCACTTGCACTGTTCAAGCTTCCTCAGAAATACCCATTAGTAATCTTTGGGGGCATAAATACCCCAAACTCAAGGATTACTAGTTAAAACCTCCTTCACCCTACCTAATGGTAACTTCTGAATGCACTGAACGTTGTGATCAAGACCACTTTCAGAAATTTAAAGTTGTCAGCTGCAAGTAAGTATCCTTGATTTTCCAACATGTATCCATTGTTCCATCCTTTCTTCCAGTCACCCTGTAACTGAGGAAAGGAAGCATGTTAAAACACCAAGACAAGATTAGCCACATAATTCAGCCTTTTATAGCTCCATCCCAATAACGATCCCATTTAGACACTGGCATAGCCTTAGGCTGAAAGCTCTCAAGCAGCCCGTTCACTGCACCCGTACAAGCTGGGGACCAATTAGCTAAGCAGCAGCTCTTGGGAAAGGACCCGAGGGTTACAGTGGTCAAGAAGCTGAACAACAGCCAACAGCGTGGCCTTGTGAAGAATGCTAATGGCATACTGGGCTGCAGTAGAAGCGCTGCCAGACTGAGGAACACAATTCTCTCTCTGGCGCTGGTGAAGCCACATCTGGAGTCGTGTCCAGGTCTGTAGACTACAGAAACTATGTGCACAAATTGGAGAAACTCTACAGAGGGCAATGAAAATGGTTGGGGGACATGACTTGTGAGGAGAGGCTGAAGGAGCCAGGCTTATTTAGTCTGAGCGGGGGAATTTAACAGCAACCTTAAACTCCTTGCAGGGTGGTTCCAGAAAAGGAATCTCTTGGAACACCACTGTTCTCAGCGGTGGCCGATGACAGAACAAGGAGCAATGGGCTCAAGTTGCAGCAAGGGGAGTTGAGGTTAGATGGTAGGAAAAACCTCACTAGGAGGGCAGTAAGGCACTGGAACAGGCTACCCCAAGAGACTGTGGAAGCTCCATCCTTGGAGGTTTTTGAAGACCCCACTGCACAGAGCCTTGGCTGGGATCATCTAGTTGGGACAGGTCCTACTTTGAGCAGGGGGTTGGACCAGATGACCTAAAGTCCCTTGCAGCCCTAATTTTTTATGACTCTAGAGATGTAGTACTGCTCTAAACCACTAATGACAAACTACATATATGGAACATTAGCACTAGCTATGCCACAGATCTTTTAAGGCAGCAGTGACCTTCTGCCATAATAAAAATCAACCACTGCTCTGAGACCTACTTGAATTGGCCATTCTTTCTACTGTGGACACACACACACACACCCCCCCCCCCCCCCCCCCCGCTTCACTTTTATAGTGTCACCTGTTCAACTAAAAAACAGCCTGCATCTACTTCCCTGGCAAGGAGGGCTTCCAGAAATGCTTCAGTGCAAAGTCTTGTGTAATTACATATATTGGGGGCTGGATTTGGTCTTGTGAGGTCCCTTTCAGCCCCTTACGTCTATGAAATATTTAAGTAATATGTAGATATACTAAAAAAGGACAGCTTTCATTGCAACAGTTGTGCAATAGCTATTTCAACCAGAAGCAAATAGCTAGTACAACTTGTCCCCCACCACAACTTTGAGTCAAAGCACAGTTAGTCTTTCTTTGTGGGATGTTATTCAAGTCCTGTCTGCCATTTCATCCCTTAACACAGCTGTTTTTGCAAGCAAGTGTCTGGAATATGTTAAATGCATGCAAGCAGGATTGTGTGCATGCAGTTTGTCAGAGGCAAGCGTACCAGGCCCCGGTACAGCAGAACTGGCCAATGACAACAAAGTCCCGTAATGATGAGCCTAGGAGGAAGATTTAGTTCCTCCAAAAAGGTTTCACATTCCTTTTATTGCCAATAAGGAGAAAATTGTTCACTGTGATAATTACAATTTGCCAGAGCTTAATTTGTATAGCTGGAGAAATGGATCTTTCAGGCTAGTGATCCTTATTAAAGTGATGTTAGCAAGTTGCCACGGCAAAAGACTCAAGTAAAGCAGGTGGAGCATCCTTGGGTCTTTAAAGGCAATTTTCACATTCTTTGTTTTGAGGGTCCTTGACTGGGTCAGCCTTTAGCTCACTAAGTTTAAGTCTAGAGGAGGTGAAGCCTATGATCTCATTTCTAAACTTTCCCTTATTTCCAAGCACCCAGGGTATTGGAGGAAAACGAAAAAATACCCATTTAACAACTGGTAGCTACATAACCAGGTTAACAGTCTGTTTGCCCACTGAGCTCTGAATTAGTAGCCATGAAGCCAATCTGAGAGCTAAAAATTCAAACTCTTCTGCTTCACAATAAGAACTAGATCTGGTCCCCAAACTAAGCTTTAAAGACTGAAGATACTGCAGAGTGGGTAAATTAAGTCATACCTTCCAACCACTGAGGCAAGTACATATATTTTTAAATAGGAAAACCAAGCCCAGTGTCAGAGAACACTTGGCAATACTATAAGTAACATCAAATTCCCTCATTTCAGATGTGTCATAAGCTATCCTGATAAAGTTATGGATGTTTAATGCTGGTACGAAGAAGCGCATTATGAAAAATAAATTCAGTTTTTAACATGAGTTCCTTAGAAAACATGTTTTTTTTCTTCTCATCTGACAAGGTAATAGTTTGTTACTCCTGGTATGCTGCCCAAGCAAGTAGTCAGACAGTAGGTATTATGCTCCTGCACTAGTGTTCCTTAAGTAAAAGCCAATGCTCTTAGTACATCAAGGATAGTGTTTTTTCCCTCCCCTACTGCATCAAGGCTAGAGGCTAAGTCTGAATATTTAACACAAGTTCCAAAGTTTCAACAAAATATTTTGATAAAGATGCAAGTACTTTTGCATTTTTCTTTGGTACAAACTTGTACTTGACAACAGCTTTAATTTCAGTCTTTCTCTGAAGTACCATTTTGAAGATCAAGCTGTGAGTTATTACATTCTCAACGAAACCAAGTTATAAGCTGTTGTCCTACTGAGTGATAAGAAGAATTATTGCATAAGTATTGAAGTTATTTCAGTATTTGTAATTTTTTTCCAGAGTTTCACTTTTCAGATAAAGTTCCTTCACATTTTCTATAGTTATTTAGTTTCCCCAGTCATTCAAGTTTACTTGACTAAAGTTAAATTGAAATTTTTAAACTACAAAAACCTAGCCTGCAAAATGGACTAATTCCAGCAGTCTTCGTTTCTGCTCAGTCCCCAGTAAAGAGAACGTGCCAGTGTCAAAAAGGGCAAGTTTTGTTAAGCTAAATAAGGAAATGATCTACAGAGCTCAGGCATTTCCCTCCCAATTTCTTCTAGGCCTAGGGGTTAGGCCAAGAGCCTCAGCTAAAGCAACGTGTACAAGAACCCCCTGCCCCCACCAAAAAAAACCTAAAACATAACAGAACTCCCCTCCCCCACCAGACCACCACCACCTCAACCCACCCCTCCCCCAACAACACACATTCTTAAATATCATGGCCATTTGATTTGATGAAAGAGTAGCATTAGTTAAATGAATACATTAAAATTCCAAGTCAGTGAAGATGCTTAATTTAAGCTCACTTTGGTTTAGCCAATTTAAACCCCAATTTGTGCACCCACAGCCTGACTGGCACCAGCTTTAGATGTACTAGTGGAACCAATGTAAATGATGCTTCACGGTATACAGGTATGGGCCAGGTCCCTCGTGGCTACTTGTCAAGTCACTAAGTAGACCAAAACAAAAACAAACTAGAGAACTGCACATAAAACAGATCTTGCCCCCAGTTATGAGGCTACTCTGCAATTTACCTTCCGTATTGCTCCAGGTGTTCATGCTTCTGCCATCAGTGCAGACGAGTCAGTATTATATGCCAGACTGTACCTCCTGCACTAGTCATCCTGCAAATAAGATGGGACAAACTGAGAGCAAATTCAATTGAAAAGTAATTATCCAACCTATAAAACTGCCCGAGTCCCAGAAAAATTCACAAACTTTTAAGTTGGCAGAAAAATCTCTTTCAAAAGCTCTATTACTTCTTTCAGTGGTGGAAGATTCACTGGGTTGGAATGAACTGGAATGGCTTAGTGATAGGTTGCATGGCTTATGGATTCTCATTCTTTTCCAGTGATGCACTGCCATGTTAAATCCATAAGTTGAATGACAAATTTACTGAGGACTACAGTAGTACAAGGATTGTTTTTAGTTGGAGGTCTTCGAGTCTATTATATTCAAGAGCATCTTTTGAACTTCATGGCTTCACCTGAGTCATGACAACTTGCCACAGGTTTTGCCACTTGTATTACGATTTCCCCATTATGCACTGTCACAAAACTAAAATAAAAGTGAGGCATCCAACTAAACGTCAAGTTTGCAATGGCTTGCTTGAAAATCCCCAATAGTCGAGCTGATAAGATTTGTCAATCTAAGCCAACTCCCGATTTCACCAGGATTCTAATTTGTTTAAAAAAATAAAATAAAAAGAAGTCTAGCATAAGCAGCCTGTTTGAGGGTCTTCAATGAAATGTACTGGGCATAGAATACCCCCTCCCAACCCTACCTGTTCATTTTTCTACAATGAGCTGCATTCTTAATGTCTGTATTTTTGTAATTGGTGCCATACATGCTTTTTATCCAAGATAAGAAGAATGTTGAATTTGAAAGACTTCTAATACTATCCAGCATTGCTTTTTCAGGTTTTTTTTTTTTTAAATCTAGAAAGCACTTCCATTGCCAGGATGTACAGCATGTCTTACTGTACAAAGAGGAAGGTACTTTGGTTCAATTTTGACTTAGACTGAAAAACTTGTTTGCTTTGCTTACCATCTTTGCTGTTGCACAGGCATTTGATGCTTTAAATCTGTTGTGGAATGCTGAAAGATTCACTTGTTTTTATGAAGCCTTTGAGAAGTTGGAGAGAAAGACTTCTTTGCTTATCTTATTTTCTCCATTTGCCTTTGGAATCAAAGATGTTCCTTTAAAAGTGAGACACTACAGAGTTGCAAAAATTTGAAACAGTAAGAGCAAGCATCGGTTTGCAGCTTCTTTGATGGAACTGGTCAACCCTTTTATTTTTTAATACAGCATTCGGTAGTTGACTTATTACATGTAAATTGTTTATTTTGGGGGAGGTCATTCCAAACTCCCAGCGTAACAGTACGAAGGCAAAGTACAGTCAGCATTATCCATTTGCTGTTTTAGTGACTGAATGAATTCCTGAATTTCTCTTTACACAAGAATCTGAAGAATTTTGTACAGGGAATACCATGTGGATTTCAGACTCTAGAGAGGAACTGAAAGAGTTCAGATCCTGGAAACTGAAATTTTAGTGCAGCACATCCCCACCACCCTCCATACCACAAGTAACTAATTTGTTTGGAATGCGAGTTTGAATGTGTAGAACGATCCAGCTCCATTTTAGATGGCTAGATGTGTGGAAGATCTTAAACTGCTTGTTCCATTCATGAGGAAAATCAGATGGAAGTATGGCATTTCAGGGTAACTTTTACTTTGAAAATTACAACACTAGTACACAGCTCAAGTTTTATACATTTAACATCTGCGTTTTGAAAGAAATGGTAACAATTTTGAAATGAAATTAAACATTGTTTTAACTTTTCTTCACAAAAGCATAAGTCATGGAGGGGAACTTAACAGGCAACAATAAAAAAGGTAAAAACAACTTTTCCTTTCAGTAGTCCTCTGGTAGCAAAGATTGAACAACTTCCACTTTTCATGTGTTTTTTTGAAAAGTAATCTGTTTTGGTCCAAAAGTGTGATTTTTTTTTTTTTTTTTTTTTAGTATCTGCTTCTGCCTCCACCTCTATCAGATCGGCTTCCACCACGGCCACCACCTCTGGGTGCTCCGCGGCTTGAACTACTGTATGAATCTCGTGGAGGAGGATAACCCCTTTCCATGGAAGGGGGAAGACCTCTGTCTTGTCTTCCAACGCGATCACGGCCACTTGAGTAGACGTCACTTCTGCTGCTTGAGTAACTTTCTCGACTTCCATATCCATCTCGTGTGCTGCCGTAATCATCATACCGACTGCTTCCACCATAAGATGGAGGGGGCCCTCGAGCAGGTGGAGCACTACGTGAGTTACCTGCAGGGTCAATGGTCAGGTAATATGGCAACACTTAAGTTATATATAACAATTTAAAATCTGAATGTACAGAATTGCTGTATCAAAGTTTACTGTTACTCTTTTGCATGAATTGAGAGGTTCTTAACATAATCTGCCATGTGGGAAACTTATAGTAGGGGTTGCATATCAGGTAGTGAATGACTAAGGATTGTTTGAAAGGACTGAAGACGGTGTTTATTTCAGGCAGGTTCTTTTTGGGGATATTCCAGAACAGCTTGTTATTTTAGAGAAGACAACTCAGCCATATTTTCCAGAGATGGGTGCAATTCTGAACTGTAGACTCTGCTTCATTAGGATATAGAAATCATTTGATCATCTTGTTAAATGAACTAAAAAAATTGCTATTTCACTGTTGGGGGTGGGGGGGGGGGAGGGGGGAGAAAAAAAAAGTGTGCAATTCCCACTTAAATGCAAGCAGTCTAGTAAAGTTAAATCGGGTTCATGACTCCTGTACAGACTCCATTACATTATCCCCAAAATGGGTCCTTACCATAACTCTCATACGAATCTCTGTAGGAGCCTCCGCTTGGGTGATCAGAGTAGTCTCTGTCCCGTCCACCACCGTATCCGTCACGGTCACTATAGGAGGAAAAACTGCTGAGACTTAGTACAAATCAGTGTTGTGACAATGATTTTAAAAATGACAGAAAAATTCAATGCTAGGTACCTGTATCCTCTGGAGGGGTACTCATCACGCGAGCTGGAATGACCATAATCACGATATGCATAATCTCTCGGAGGCGGGGCATAATCTCTTGTATCCCTGGAACTTGGATAATCTCTACTTGAGTAACTAGAAAAAGGAAGTTACAATAACCTATCAACATTAGAGATTGAGAGCTTTACCCTCTGCCAGACTATTAAGTTTTAGCTACATTGCCTTAGTTTTACCTGTCCTTAGTACTATAACCATCATCTCTTGGTGACATGTAGACATCTCTTCGTGATGGCATTGGCTCTCTCCGGGGAGGACCACCATAGCTGTCTCTCCCACGTGATACAGGAGCTTTAAGAGAGTCAAGTTACAATCAAATGAGTGACCATGGAAGTCAGCAGCTATGCTGCACATTCCACAGGGCAAGGATGAACTAGCTGGAAATTCAAAGTTACTTAGGATACAAACTGCACTAATCAGTCACTACAAGGCCATTTTATGGCTGCCAGTTAACTCCAGGAACAGTAGTGGATGAGCAGTCATGAGACTTTTGCTCATCTGAGCAAAACTGCTGCGATACAAGTGAACCCTTCACAGCAACAGGCAATACTATTTAGCTAAGTATTACAGTCCAGCTACTGCAGAAGTAGGATGTCAGAATAAACTGAGTAAACCAGCCAGCACGTTGAGCTGTCCCTTTCCTTACCTCTGCCTCCCATTCCACTACTGCTACGCACTGGTCCTGAAGGGGCTGATCTTTTTGGTGGAGGCCCGCCACTGCGGGGAGGTGGACCTCTCTTCATTGGAAGTGGTCCTCTGGAAGACCCTTTAATAGAGCAAAGCAAACGGTCATTCAGGCAAAGAAAATAAATTAAAAAAAAAAAAAAGTTACCACCACTAGAGTTTCAATGGCTACAATCCAAGGTGACTGATCAGACAGCAGTAAGTCAGCATGAAGCTACAGAACCAGTTTGTAGGGGGACCCATTAATGACCGGATTACTGGTAGCACTTTGACTGCACATAGGGTATTAAGAACAAGTCCCAGAGTTGTTCCATCTGCGTCAGTCACATCTACAGGCCCAAGGTGAGACTACAAATTGAGCTGGGTTTCATACATGTTATGAGCACTCCTGTCATGAAGAGGTTCCCATTTAAGACTGACTAAAAATAAAGAGCACACAGTAGAAAGAGGAGGCCTAATGAAAGTCAAAGCACAACTGCTTAAAATTAGATATTAAGCAAGTTCACAGTTCCTAAGTGCTGAAGCCATTTGGGAAGATGCATTAGAGTAGCCTGAAAGCAGATCCAACTGACCCATTTACCAAAGGTCGTGCATAACAAACTTCACAGGCCCTGCAGAAATGGCATCCTCAAACAGTTCCTAGCTCGTTGGCATTAGACAGTCACACTTCAGATAAAGTATGCCTCATCTGTCATGCTAAAAAGGGCACTTTATTTTTGTGTAAGAAACCAGTACCCAGATAAATACCAACACAAAAAGTGTACTTTTATAACATTTTTTACTCTGCCAAAACGTTGTACAAAAAAAAGTTTTTCTTCTTAAAGTGCTGTATTTTAAAAAAACGAAAAAACCAACACCAAACAACAATACTAGGGCTTAGTTGGCAAACTATTCGATCCTCAAATGGATCATTCTTTTGAGTCAGCAGGGATTCATTTGTGAGCTTAGAACTGGCTAATAATGCAAGAGTCATTTCTCCCCCCAGCTTCAGGAACCACTTTTTCATTCTGTAACAGAAAGCATCCTTCCTTATTTGCAGGGCAGGAATTTTGCTTTCCTCTTATAACCAAGAGTCAAGTGGAGTGATAGATGTAGAAATAAGTCTTCATTTGGGGCAAGTATGTCTTAAAAGACTTCAAAAATTATTAAATTTGACTCAACTGCAGAGGGCATATTTTCAACTGTTTTAGCAAAAAAAACAAGTGCTCTATTCAGCAGTTTGATTTCCCAGTATGATATTGCCATCTTCCAACGATTGTCTTGTATGGTGTCCAAGTAGATCATTAGATCTGTAAATACATACCCAAATGACTTCCCCTTGAAGGTGGCCCTCTTGCTCCACTTCCGCCTCTTCCACCTCTGAGGCCCCTGGGAGGACCTCTGCTTCTTGGAGGAGGTGGCGGCCCACGTCTACCACCACTTTCAAAGGATGGCTTGGTTGCTTGTTCCACTTTAATTGCTTTCCCATCTAATGACTAAAAGAAGAAGCTGCTTTACTCAGTGCCCGTAGTCGTGTTTTGATTTCTTAGAAAAACAGCCCCTCTTCACCATTATTACTGGGCTCGTGTTATGAATTAAGAGCAATTCTAGAATAGATGCGAGTCTTCATTATTATTAGTCACTCTAAAACAGGTCCCCGTGCACTCATCAGCAAGTTGAGCCTAAGGTTCTACGGGGCTTTGTTCCTGTGGTATTTCAGCAGCAGCAGAAAAAAAAAAAAAAATGGAGGGATTTTCCCCCCCACAAGTAAAAAGCCCCCATATTATCCATTCTATAATGTGAACACTGTTTATTATGCTCTCCAATTTCAGTATTTCAATACTGATTTTGTCCCAAACCATAACTGCACCTGGAGTTGCAAGAGTCAGGCTGAACGTTTGGTTAGCTGGTGGGGGAGACAATTTATTAGCTCTGCTTGATGCTCTGCAAGATGATGAGCAGTGGAGTATTAAAAGATGACATGAAAATTAAAGGCAAATTCAGAGAAATAAAATGATGCAATTCACATTTCTGTGCTACTGTTCCAAACAGCCTACTCAAGGCAACACTACATTTTCTCTTGAAAATAAAGTCCAGCCCTAATTAGTTTTCATTCTGACGCCTTTCTAGAGCATATTTCTGCAGGCATGCTCAGTGTCTACAAAAAGTCTCACGTTAGGTAGAATGGTAGATGTATTTGGAAACTCAAACCAGCAAAGTCCTATATAGCAGCTTTGCTGCTGGTCTTTCACGTGCTGTATTGGCTCGTATTAAAAGCTGTAGAACTGGAGTGATCAGTAAATGCTTAAAAGGATTTCTGTCAATCTAAGACAACAAATCTTCCATAAAGTCTGTAATTTAGTTTTCTGCACATTCATCCAGATAAGAATTCAAGATCTTGCTTTTATTTGCAGTTAGGCAAGAACAGAGATCATATACTATTAGCGACTGCAGAAGTTTGAAGACTGCTGTACAGTCTGCCTTCCCGGTAACATTGGATATTAATTTGAAGCAGTTCTGTTGGAATGCAACACCACTTTTCCCTTACTGTTAAGCTTTGGTGCTTTCAAAGAATGACACCTCTGCAACAGTACAGAAGCTCTGCTACTACATGTACTTGTTCAGAAAATTCCTTTTCAATGTTATCCAGAGCTAAGAATCCAACATTCAGGGGTACACATAACTGGTGGAGTTGAAGACAAACATAAGCACAGGCAAAATTAAGGCAGACTGTTATCCTTTTATACTACCACCTAGGTCTACTGAGACAAGAGCACCAGTAATTCCTTAATAGTTTATTGGGGGCAAGCAGTAAAATAGGAACAGATAGTCTGGCAGCAGCAAGCTTCACCCTAGTGGCTGCAGCTGCCTCCACTTTACCCTGTGACTCACAGGAAATAGTTTTTGGTTTTTTAAATCCTGATTCTAGAACACTTCGACTACCCAAAAGGGAGCCAACCCCCACCCCAGTTTCTACTGACACTACATTATAAACCACTAGGATGAAAAACAAGATCCTGTGCTCATTTTTCTCCTACTGTGTAGTAAAGAAGACAGTTTATCTTGCTTTTGCTGCTCTACTGCCAAGTCTGCTTCACCTATGCAAAAGATGAACTTCTTTTGGCACAGGGCTTCCAATCTATAAACAGGCAGTAAGGCTCCGAAGAACTCTCCCAAAAGCCTGACAAAAGTTTATCAGCCACTGTTGACCATGACAAGAAATTTGCAGGAAGGTAGAGAAAAAAAATAGCCAAGATGTAGATTGATTGCATTTCTCTAGCAGCTAGCTTCAAATAAAAGAGCAGGCATCTTACAGCGCACTTCTAAGCTGCTGAAGCTGTTTTTTTGTAAGATATACCAAATGAACCAGGGTGATCACCAAAGAGGTCTCACAATTATATAGCTTAAAATATTAAGTTTCAAATACCATTTTCTTATTCATCTTCTGCCTAATCCACTGAGAGGTTATAATGGAAAGCAGCCAGCAAGAACCAATAAAATCCAGGGAATCACACACTTAGCTGTTTAATACTGATCAGCAAGATTTCTCATCCTTCGTCTGGCCCAAGATAGGACAGTGGATGTTAAATGTTTTCATTTGGCTGGAGGAGGTCCAACTTCTATTGTAAGCTCTGCTGGACAGGTGGTCTGTGTTGCTTCTTGCAGCTCCTACACTACAGGTGCAGCTTCTAGATGCTACAAGAAAATGATGAGAGCCAACATGATGAAGGCCCAAGCACTGAACTACATTTACTTCTGCAACCTCAAATTTCCAAGACTGGGAACAGACAATTAGCCAATCAGGAAACAGTACAGCTGTTGAATCTGCCTTCGGCTCAGAAATCTTTAATTAGTTGCAAGAATTAGTTCAGTACTCCTACTTCAGCTGTCAGTGCAGTCCCATTACTGGCAAGGTGGCAGGCAACAGGGCCATGGTTTCCAACAACCTGAAAGCGAGCAACTTGGCTGGTTAACATCATAGGGCTTGAGGTCATCCAACATCCTGCAGTTCTTGAACCTGGTTTCCCCAAGTGTTTTACTGACTGTCTCATTTCCTGGCTCAGACTGATGACATCTCCAATGGCTGGTACCAATGGAAGGTCACATCAGGTGGTTTATAAAAGGAGTATAGCTCTGTGCAGAATTAGAAATATTCCCAAGACGCTCATAGTTCCAACCACTAATATAAGGCTTTCCTTACAGCAAAGTTGAGACTATTTTCCAAGAACAGTTTCCTCTTGTGGCATTTTTTTCTGGAGGGCTAGGGATCAAACTGGCTATACATTATATGCAGTGATTCCTCCAAATCTTTAACACAAGTAGTTCAAGCTTGCACATCCAACCCCATGAGTTACTTCAAAGATAAAGGAAAACTGATTTGCCAGTCATTCAGAAAACCCTGCGCATTGTATGAAGGCCAAGAATTTATTGTCTCTTAAAATAAAGTACTTCACTGAGGTAATGTGCATTATTTACAAATCTCTTCTGTACTTCCATTCTTATGAGCCACTTTTGTTCCAAGCAAGGTCTCATGTGAAAGCGCTCTTGAAAACCTTGTAGAAAAAAGGAAGCATGGAACTAGGTGTTGTGATCTCTTTCACCTGACAGAGTAGAAATGAGATCTTTGCTCTAAAGGACAGACATCAGTTACACGTACAAGGCAAAATAACTTTTCCAGTCAAAGTTCCAGTCCATCCATTAGTCTGTCTTCTTCTCAAGAGGTCTTACCAGCTGATAAAAGGACCAGAAACTCAGTCTCTGTAAGAGGAATAAGAACCCCATTTCCTTGGGTAAGAGGACTCAACTGACTCAAAGATTTGTTCCTTAGATGAAAGGATTTGCTTTATTCTTCCAAATTTTGTCCGTCTTGCATCCCAGGATCCTAGGCCCTACTTTAAGTTGCTGCTTTTCCCACAAAAGATTTCTGCTTCTGTGGTTTGGAAGGCAATGAACTGAAGACTTCACAATAGGTCCCAACCTGAAGACAGATGCCAGACTTTGTGCTAGTGGAAAGCTCCAAGCAACACATGCCTTTCTTACTACAATAGGGGAATGGCACACATGGACACCACACCAGGCATTTTCTCAGAAGCATCAACAGCAAGTTTGCCCAAGTGACTCTAAAAAGACATGGAGGAGCATAGGACATGCCACTATGTCCGCCTTTTTCCTTTGGAGTCTGGATAACCCACAACCAACCCAGAACCAGTTTAAAAGGGAAGGTAAACTGATCCACATTTGACCTGTACAGGGGCCCCCAAAATAAGCAAACTACTGAAATCTTCTCTCATTACTGCTGATTTTAAGCCAAACAAATATTCTGCAAGCAGGGACATTCATGCCACACAGATGCAGTTTGTCACAAAACAAACAGCCCCTGCTCCCTCCCCCCAGTCATCCCACAACAGAGCTACCCTTTATAGCCTCAGTTCTGAATACCTGGTACCACAGGCTGTTTAAGCTCAGCAACACAAATCAAAAGCTTCTATTTTAGCTGTTTTGGAGCTCAGGATTGCATCCCAAAACCTTGACAAGCAGAAACCACCCTAAATAGATATGCTCCTATGAACTGAACTATTTTAGCTATCATAGGGGCATGATTTCTAAACAAATTTCAAGCATGACCAAATGCAGACTATCACAAGACAGGAACAAGCAGTAATTTGTTTTCAAAGATCTAGTTTTAGACAGCTGTACTCAACACAAATTCCATAGGGATTAGTGACCAACCAATCACTAATCCCTACTGCCTTTAGTTCCTACAAATAATCATGCAATTGTGCCCTAGTTTAAGTGGAGTTTAAGGCTACTGTGAGCCGTGATATGCAATTCTCAGGATTGCAAGAGACAGCATAGTCTACAGTAAATTCTCGTGCAAGAGATCCCTAAGGAACACAGAAGAGATTGCCTCACTGCCATTCATTCCAACGCTGTTACATCAGAGAAGGCACTGTTATAAAGTAGTTCATAATGATTAAGTATGCATGCATGCACAATTCTGGAGAGCCAAGCTACTGCTACTAGCATTTAAGTTTAAAGGGCAAAAATAAGGAAATAGGCCAGATATTTTAACCAACATCTCTTTTCCTTTTAAAACGACTACTATTATGTGCTCTGCTCAAGACTTGGAGCTACTTGCTATAGTTACTACAATGTAAAGTACTTTAACCAAATTTCAACATATGAAATGCAGAGACAATATATATCAGCAGAGAATCCTGTAAAGTTTGACAAGGGGCATTGAGAGAGACAGGACTCGGGGCTGGTCAAAAATGGCGGGGAAGCCTATCAGTTACATTTGAGTGGACACATATCTCAGAGAAAGGCTGAGGCCTGCATTTCAACACAAACCCTGCCCAGATGTGCAGGCACTGAAAACCATGGGGCTAATTATAATGGTGAATAGATCAACTTCTCAATCCAAACCTGGCTGGAAACAAGCCCTTGATTTAAGAGTCAGTGGCCAGGTATGCCAGCATTCATTTCAATCAAAGCCTTTTCTTCTAGAAATGGTTTAAGAACAACAGAATTAAAATCAGAAGTTCTCTACATATTGCTGAGATGAGGTTATTCAAAATTCTCTTTATCAGAGCTGCTAAGTCATGTTGCCTTTCATGTCTCAACAGTTTGGTAACTAACCAACAAATTTGTGAAGATGTTTCTAAACAGATAAAATACCTCTCAGCTTCCAAGTATGGAAGAAATTAGCAAGAGATATTAAGATTAGAAAATTGCTGGGGGGGTTGGGTTGTGTGTGATCACAAAACACTGGCATCTCTCCCACCGGAGGGATCATGAGCATCTGACCTATTCAATGAAAGTCACATCTGTGATTGTGGTTTAATCACCAAGTTTAGTTTTATGTGACTTTTTTTGCTTTACCAGAAAAAGCAAAGAAACAGCATAAAGACAGAACAAGCAACTAACATTTCATTAATTACTAAAGTTTCATGCATTATGATTTTCCAAGAACAGAGAAGTTATTTATCTGTGCTTTGATCTAGCAGAAAGTTTTTCTTCTCACCTGCAAATTCTTGGACAGGGAGAAAAACAGAATAAGAATAAAAAAGTTTGTGTGCCAGTTGCTATGTGGGAAGCAAATGGGATACTTAAACTGTTAAATTCAAACAGAAGACATCAGGCATCTTCCTACCTGCCTGATAGCTAGGGCCTTAGAGGATATTTGGGCTTGTCGAGTGAAGTGACACCAATGCAATACAGCACCAAGATCCTACCTTTCCGTTCATGTCTCTGGCAGCATCCTTCGCATCTGCTGGGCTCTCAAACGTGACAAAAGCAAATCCTCTGGACTTGTTGGTTTCGCGATCTTTCATCAAGAGAACTGCAAGTATAAAACTAAACGTTACTCGACGATCGGTCCCACGAACATGGCCTACCTGCGACACCAAATCGCTCAGAACTTCTTAGAGGACAAAACAGCAGCATCATTTCAGCCGATCAATGCCAGAAAGTTCATCACCGCACAATTTCACCAGCATCCCCCTAAAAACGCCCCCCAAACCCGACGAGACTCCTCACCTTCTACTATGCGCCCATATTTGCCGAACACAGCTTCAAGCGCTTTCTCGTTCGTCTCCGTGTTCAGCCCGCCGATGAACAGCTTCCCGGGACGGTCCGCCTCCACCATTTTGACCTTTGAAAGGGACCTGTTTAAAAATAAATGAATGTTAAGACCATGAGAGGAGAGAAAACGCATCCCTTGGCCTTTTGTGGCATGTTCCCACTGTAGAACCCCCCCCCCCCCCCCCCAATTTGGCCAGTAAACACATCAGTTTTTAGGGATAAAACCCAACAAACCAGGCAGCACCCCCCCTCCCAATTTGGCCACTAGAAACTCCCATTTTAAGGTATAAAACCCAACCAAACCAGGCACCACTCCCCCCCAATTTGGCCACTAAAAACTCCCATTTTTAGGGATAAACCCCAATAAAGCCAGGCACCACTCCCCCCCAATTTGGCCAGTAAAAAATCTCTCATTTTTAGGGATAAACCCCAATAAAGCCAGGCACCACTCCCTGCACAATTTGGCCACTAAAAAACCCCCATTTTAAGGGATAAACCCCAATAAAGCCAGGCACCACTCCCCGCACAATTTGCCCACTAAAAAACCCCCATTTTAAGGGATAAACCCCAACAAACCAGGCACCACTCCCTGCACAATTTGGCCACTAAAAAACCCCCATTTTAAGGGATAAACCCCAACAAACCAGGCACCACTCCCTGCACAATTTGGCCACTAAAAAACCCCCATTTTAAGGGATAAACCCCAACAAACCAGACACCACTCCCTACACAATTTGGCCACTAAAAACTCCCATTTTTAGGGATAAAACCCAATAAAACCAGGCACCACTCCCCCCCAATTTGGCCAGTAAAAAAAATCCCATTTTTAGGGATAAAACCCAACAAAACCAGATAACTAAACATGGCATTGGATAATCATCTTTCTACTAAGTGGTGTACAGGGAAAGTGTGTCTTTGAGAACGCAGATTGGGCAGGGATGGCAGTCCTGTAACCTGGGACCCGACCCCAGGCTCCTAAATTTGGCTGCCCAAAACCGGTGCCCGCATGGGCCCCCACGTGCCACACGTGGCTCGCAGGAGGGGGAGATTTGAGGGCCACTATCTCCCAACAGGGCCTTGCTTTCTCGCACCCAGTGCAGCTAGGGCAGGCCCCAAATCCAGGGACACAAGGATTTTTTTTGGAGGGGGAGAGAGGAGTATAATACTATATTGTGCCCCCCCCAACAAAGGAGAAGCCCTCAGAGAAGCGCATGCGCCTCAGGGGCGAAAAAATACCGAAGCAAACAAAAAGTCAGCAGTAGGCCCACCCGCGCGCGGGAAGGGGGCAGCGCCATCACAAAATGGCGGCGGGCCCCTCCACAGCGCGGCGCGGCGCGGCCCCGCCTCGGCCCGCAGCGCCCCTGCCCCCACGGGCCTAAAATGGCGGCCGCCCCCTCAGGATCCCGCTGTGGGGACCCGGCCCGTGCCCCCGCTTTGCCCCCCGCCGTGCCCCCACGCGCGCGGCCACGCTCACCTCCGCACCGCCTCACCTGCAACTGCGCAATGAGGGCGAACAAAGGCGCTGCGGGCCTTTATATAGCTGACGTCACGGCCGCGAACGAGGCCGAGGGACCCGGATGCTGCGCGCGAGAGGAGGCGGGGCCTCGCTGCTGGGAGACAAAGGGAGGGGAGGGGTGCGAGGGGCTCCTATCCTCCAGGGAGGAGCTTGGGTTGTACTAAGACGCATGGAGGGGCTTGTAGGGTGCAGGGGGGGGGGGTGAGACGCTGCTTGGGAAATGCCAGCTTTGAGTTTTTGCTGGGTTATGTTGGATGCACACAAAAGAAGTACAAATAAAACAATCTTTGTGTTGCAGAGGCTGCAAGGAGGTGCTTTGCTGTTTGAAGTCTTTTGAATCCTGTATGCAGCTATGATGGGGCTAAGAGAGCCTAGCATTAGCACCTTGAAAGCTGCTGGGGTGACCTGGCCCCCACTTCAGCATCCCCAATTGCTGTGGCTGTGGGAGGATTTAATATTTTATTTTGTGAAGCGTGTGTGCAGCTGTGAAGGGGCTAAGATTGCATGGTGTTGGCCCCCTGAAACATGCAGGGGGTGCTGGGCAGGCCTTGCCCCCCATCCTCCCCCTGGTTGAGAGTGGGAGCCTTGTCCCAAATTGCCATTGCTCTGGGAGGGTGTAATGCCCTTGGAGGATTTAATGGGACAGAAGTTGCTTTGTCTTCTGGCGGAGGGGGAGGAGTACAGTCAAAGCCTTCAAGTTAAAGACGGAACAAGGAGAAAACTGTCTCGATTTGCAGCACGGGAAGTTTCAGTTGGATATTAAGAAGGATTTCCTCACGAGGAGGGGAGTGAAACGCTGGAACGGGCTCCCCAGAGAGGGGGTGCAAGCTCCATCCTTTTTAAGGCCCGGGTAGATGAAACCGTAGCTGGGACGATCTAGTCCTGATTTGAGCTGGGCATTGGACTTGATCAGTGGTTCTCAACCTTTTTTGTACCAGGACCCATTTGTACAAATCAATGGCCAGTCCTGACCCAGACCCCCCCCAGGAGGTGGGCATGTGGGGATACTGCCAGCCTGCAAGATAAAACCTGTGGTTTCCTATGTTTTTCTCCTTTCAAGAAAAATCTATTGTTTAACTTTGTTCGTGACCCTTCTTATATATTCTTGCGAGTTGAGAAACACAAGACTAGGTGACCTCCTGAGGTCCCTTCCAACTCTCATTTTTTATGAATCTATGATAAAGGGATGCTTGACTGTGCAATATAGCCGAGGGCGGGTGCATGCTGGAGAAGGCTTGTGAACTCCTCTTAACCTAAACCGTGTTGCAGCCGTGCCTTCTGCGTATGCTTGCATGCTTGGTTTCTGCCTTTGTTTGCAGTCCCTGTTGAATACTCGGCGAGACCGTTCTGACTGGCAGAGTTGAGCACCTGCATAAGTGTCTGCAAGACCGGGGGCCCTGCAAAGACAAAGGAATTGCAAGTTTATTTCACTCTAGCAGTTCAGTGAAGAAATCCAATGAAGGCAAGTTTCAACCACACAAGGGTTTAATGTTGTCTAAATAGGAAGTCGCACTTCTCCTCGCTTCAAATTCATTTTCTCGGGTATCCTCAAGAGGACAAGCCCTAGGACTACTTTGTAGCAGATCTAAGCTGAAATTAAATAATTCTTTTTTGTAGGAATTGGCACTGGAATAAATTGATCACTGTTTTTAAAATGGCACCTGTAGTTAACCTGATGCTGTTTCCTTGTATGGAGCGGGCCTTATAGGTGCAAATTTCAACTTATTATTATAGATTTTGGCTATAGGGGCAAATTCATTAAATGCATGTAAGGTAGGAATAAAATTGTTAATGTGCAGAGTTGTATCAGTTCTGTGAAATTTTAAAATTGGACCTGTGGCTAAACTCAGGGTGTAGACAAAGGTTCTTCAGTAACCCATGAGTCCCCAATAAATATCTTGCGATAGATCCAACGCAGAAGGTTCCTGGCTTCGTCTCCTGTGATGCTTATGGGCAACTCTAAACTATATCCACTTAAATCATGTGGCTATCTGATGCACAAATGGAAAATTTAAAACTATCCAGCGTGCAAGTATAGTCACCCAGAACAGACCATGGAACATATAACGACTCAATGCCCAATCCACAAATACAATGGAGGTATCGCAGCAATACACTGCTGCTCCGGACACAATTGTCTGGCTCAGCCATCTAAATGTAAAATGATAGTTGCTCTTCTGTATCTACATCAGCCATACAAAAGAAGAGCCTTCCAACCCACAGCAGGACCTGAGTTTCTAACTCTTCCTCACTCCCTTAAATCTCATGGAAGCAAAAAAAAAAAAAAAGTGAGGGGGAAGGAGAGGGGAAGAAGCCTGGTTTTATTTCTCCCCCCCCACATACTTTTTTGCAACAGGAAATGAGGATTAGAAAAAATAAATACCTCTTTCCGTTTCCTTTAAGACGTGCTGGTTGCATTCTAAATGATACCTATGAAGGAATTAAGATTTGTTGTTGTTTCAATACGTTTTTACTGCAGCTGAAAAAGCAGCAGATGAAGCTGGTAACAGCAAAAACACCACCCATCTGTTCTTCTTTCCCTAACTAGTCTTGGGCACTTAGACCAAATTAATGCGGTGTCAGACTCTCAGGCTCCCCACGTGCTGAAACCAATGACTGTTTTCAGATGCACAGAATATTTTAGGCTTCTAATTCAAGTCCTGTTTCAGCTTGATCCAGTGAGGGGCTAATGCCAAGCAATACAGCAGCTGGGCCTTGGAAGGAAGCAGCTGTTCCCATTGAAGTCCCACTAATACGGCTAGCAAAAAGGAAAAGGGATGAATTGTTTTGGAGCAGACAAAAATGAAGCATCAAGTTTTAATTTTCCCCCCTCCTACCTCCACAGTTCTGCTTGGCCCCATCTCTCGAGCTGCAGATTGTACAATGATTGTGAGTCATTCTGTAAAATTTGATCTGCTGGTGTGTCATCACATTATTCATTTTGGTAAATGTGTGCCTGCGGGAGGGAAGTTTTTTGACCCCTCCTTCCCTTCCAGACTTGTCCTTGGTGTCTTTCTTGCTTTCAGTCTTCCAGCTTCCTCTGTTACCATGCAGACATCCTGCAGCGGTTGTATGCCTTAATGAGGAATTGAGGCCCAGCAACCTCAATCCCCTGCATACACACAGTCCTGTTGCGAATACAGAAGAAAATGGGGCCTTTGAAATCTGATGGTTCATAGGGAGGGGGTGCTGCAGGTGGTGGAGAAATAGGAAATCAGGAATGTCTGGCCAGCTGGTCAGTCAGTTATAATACTTAAACCAAATTAAATCCTGATTTCAATATAATTAATCCAGACTTCACAGCTTCACCAGAGAAAATGGACTGTTAGTAAAAACTAATTCTTAAATCACCCTCAGTGAAAACACTACGACAATGACTAATAGCAACAGCAACAAACACTAAAGCTTTCTTTCTTATATTTGCTGCCTATGTATATATGCATGGTTGCCATAAATACTGGACATCTCCCAGTTAAAAGTCAGAATAGTTATGAAAGAAACTCTTCGTTTCTTGTTGCATACGTGGGAGTAAAAACTTTCTTGGATAATTTTTAAATTGGCAAAGTCAATTATGCATACATTTTGTGGTGAGCAAACGGTCTTGATGTTTTTGCTGTTATAGGCACTAGGAAAAGTCTGATGTTTCTGGCCTAGCTGCTCTACAAATACAGCTGGCTATTGTTAGGACTCGGTCACAATGCTTTGCCAGGCCATAGCATAGGGAGATGTTCACTGTGTTCTTCATCCATTGGTTTTGTCTGCAGTATGAACGGGAACAGCATTAGGTTATAGTTCCCTATACAACTGCATTTATAGTCTAGGCAGGCCCTTGTTAGGCTTCAACAGTACCATGCCACTAAAATGGGAGAAGGCAGGGTAGAAGTGCACTTGATAGTCTAACTGAATCAGAGAGATGTACGCTTTCATGAGCCAGAGTTCACTTTATCAGATGCTAGCAGTTATAACAGATTAAGACATTTTCCTTTAGGATACTTTAAAGAAGTGGAAGGATGCAGCTAAATGTGTCACTGATTTACCCACTACATCACATCTACAAAACACAGCTCAGTTCCTGGGCTCGCTGATGGCCATAAACACAAGAAAAAAGAAAGAAAGAAGACCAAGAAAAAGCAAGCTTGCATATGCAATCCCAAGCCCCAAATCTCCTCATCTAAATCGTATAAAACACTGCATTGTTCTCCCAGATGTCTTTGTGCAAAGAGAATTATCAAAAGTAGTGTGTTGGAAAATCAATATCGAATAAATCAAAAGTAAAATAATTTCCTCCAGATGTACAGCTAAAAATTAAAAACAGAAATCGGTACTTCCAAAGAGGCCCGCACAAACACCAGCCCTCTGGATATTTGTCATTTGATAGGTATGTCTAAAAATTCAGTCCCTTTCCATCACGAAACTCAGGCTGGAATGGAACAGAGCAAAACACAACAATAATTTTAGTACGGTCTTTGTTAACTTATTGCATTTTATGACACGGATGTTTCTTTTAGTAGCATCTAGATAGACTCTAATCAAGCCCCTTGTTCCGGTTTGCAGTATCAGGGCAGGATAATCACACAGTTCACAAGAGGACCTTGCACAAAAAGGACTTGCCCAAGAATTTTCTGAAGGTCTTTTTTCTGCCTTATCTTGACAGAAATCAAAACTGAAAAAAAAAAATCCTTAATACAAACCTGCTTCAGTTGAAGTTTCATTTTAAAAGAAGTCTGTTTATTAAACCACATCCCTGATATTGTGACCCATTTGTTTCAGTTGCTTTAAGTTGAGTTGAGATTTCCAGAACACAATGGCTTCTACCCTTTTGTGCCTGCCTGATGCTGTCACATGAAAGGAGCAGCCAGTTAGTGAGTGGTGAGTTGATGAAATCACGAGAAGCAACGGTGACACACTCATGACCTGCCCTCAGAGGTAAATGAGGATACGAGAGGCAGCGGTGAGGGCATGGTGGAAGAAGATGCCTATGCTGCAGTTGCAGCAGTGACCTTACGCTGCTTCTACACGCCACGAGGGGTTAATTTAGTTTAGTTCTCCCTAAGTTGAACTGTTTCCACTGTTTCAATTTAGGGAGAATTAAACCGAACTAAACCCCTGTGGCGTATACACAAGGGTGGGGCCTGATCCATACCTGCCTCTCCGTCGATAAGGGTAGGGGTGAGCTGCTGGCGGCCTGAGCAGTCCCTGAGCTGCGAGGGGGCCCAATGCTTCCCTCCACGGTGGCGGTGCCCCCCGGTAGCACCCACTTCTGGCACCCAGGGGGTGCCACCATTGCCTAGGGAAGCACCGGGTGGCCCCTGCCTGGCTCAGGAAGGCAGGCTCTGGGAGAGAAAAAAAAATCAGGTTCCTCACCGCTTTTTTTTTTGTCTTCAGTTGAGTCTACCTGCCTGCACGGGCTGCCGTTGTGTTGCACAGCAGCAGGAGAAAGCAGGGGGGTGGGACAGTGCACGGGGCGCTGAATGCCCGCCAAGCCCCGAGCACGTCAGCTTCCAGCACCCCATGCACTGCTGCACTTCGTTAGGTAGCAAACTAACACACCTTGGAGGTGTTTCATCTTGCTAAGCTCCAAAGCTATTTAAAGCAGACTATGCTGCTGAGCGTGCAAACAGCAACGCCATTAAAGCGGATTATGCTGCTGAGCGTGCAAACAGCAATGACATTAAAGCAGAATATGCCGCTGAGCATGCAAACAGCAACGACATTAAAACAGACTACACTGCTGAGTGTGCAAGCAGCAATGCCATTAAAGCAGAATATGCTGCTGAGCGTGCAAATAGCAACTCCGTTAAAGCGGGCTATGCCACCGAGCATTCAAACAGCAACACCATTAAAGTGGACTACACTGCTGAGCGTGCAAACAGCAACGCCATTAAATCAGAATATGCCGCTGAGTGTGCAAACAGCAACGCCATTAAATCAGAATACGCTGCTGAGTGTGCAAACAGCAACGCCATTAAAGCAGAATATGCTGCTGAGCGTGCAAATAGCAACTCCGTTAAAGCGGACTATGCCACTGAGCATTCAAACAGCAACACCATTAAAGTGGACTACACTGCTGAGCGTGCAAACAGCAACGCCATTAAAGCGGACTATGCTGCTGAGCGTGCAAGCAGCAATGCCATTAAAGCAGTGCAAAAGGGCATTTAAGCCGCCTTAAAGGCCAGTGCTGTGGCGTGTACAAAGGCCCTGGGGGAGGTGTGACCACCCAGGTCCCAGCCCCAGGGTGGAGCGCAGCCTGGCCGGATTTACTCTGCCCCGGGGCGGGTTGCAGCTGTTGCTGGGGTCTGTGCAGCGGCCGGTCCCTGAGCTAGCGATGCTAAGCCAAGGCCCATATTGTCTTGCATATCACATGCCCCGGAATATAACCCGCAGCCGATTAGTTCCGACTCGGTGCGGCGCGCGCTGCATCACACCCCGCGGCCTGGCTGCACACGCCCGCCTTTGCCCGCCCCGGGGCGCTCTGCCCTCACCCAAGATGGCACCCGCGGCGTCACCGCCGGGCCCGGCGCGCGGGCCGCATGCGTGCGCATGCGCCAGCGCGACGGCTTGTGACGCCGCCGCCGCCGCCCGGCCCATGCCGGCGCCGTGCCCCCCGCCCCATCCCGTCCCCGCCATGAGGGGGCTGCCCGCGGGGGCCGCCGCCCGCCTCCTGCTCCTGCTGCTGCTCGCGCCCCTCGCCCGCGCTTTCTATCTGCCCGGCCTGGCGCCCGTCAGCTTCTGCGAGCCGGGCAAGGAGGGCGACGGCTGCAAGGTGCCGGGCCCGGCCCAGCCTGGCGCCCCGGGGGGGGAGGGGAGGGGAAGTTGAGTGAGGGAGTGGGGGCAGGAACGGGGCAGCCAAAAAATCAGTGAAAATGACATTTTTTGAGAGGGGACTTGCATCTGCGCAGGGGTGGGCTGATCTAAACAGGCAGATGCGCTGGCCTAGGTGCAGCCTGGGGGGGGGAGAGGGAGGGAATCAACACCCCCCCCCTCCCCGCCTGGGTCTAATTAGTTGAACAGGCTTTTCAAGGTCTTTATTTTTTTCCGTATTTGTCCACCCATGATTTCTGTTTTGTTTTATTTTTCCTTCCCATTCTTGTAGTCGCTCATTGAGTTGTTTGTGAACAGACTGGACTCGGTGGAATCGGTCCTGCCGTACGAATACGATGCGTAAGTATATGGCACACACGTCCTGGCCTGGTTTCTCTCCTGCGCTTTCAATGCGGCGCGACCCCTTGTCACGTGACGCCGTGTCTGGGAAGCCTGACAACATGATCAGACTAGGTGAAGGAATACATGTTCGTATTCCTCTGTGAGTAATTAATTGGGGACGGTGAAGATGAGGGGGCTGGGTTTGCCATGCCGTGCATCCCATTTGGGAGGTCCAGATTAATCTCTTGTCTAATCAAATTATTTATAGTTATTTAAAAAAAAAAAAAAAAAAGGAAGTTTATTTGCTGGCAAACTAGAGGCTTTCAGTTTCTTTTTCTGTCTCTGTCCAAGGTGAACCTGAAAAGAAATGTGGTTTCCCACCTCCGACCTTTGTTAAATTTCTGTTGCTGTTTGTTTCCGGGAGGTAGTATTGTGAAATTTGTGGAATCCACTGATGAATAACAAGTGAGACTCATAAATTTCACTGTGTGTTTGCTTGGTAGCAGCAGATTACTGGAGCTTGTCTCAGATTGCAAACAGAGGTAGCAATTATCTTTAAATGTTGCACAGATCTCAGTGACTTAGGCCTGCATGCAGTTGGGGGGAAGCTCAGTCACTAGTGGCAAATATTTTCATAGATTCATAGACGTTAGGGTCGGAAGGGACCTCAGTAGATCATCGAGTCCGACCCCCGATCATCAAGTCCGACCCCCTATGATTTTTGATCATACCTTTTAGATACTTATATGTGAAAAGTAGAACCAGAATAGTTAGACTCCTTGCCTTCTCCCCCAGTCTTCTTCTGTTTAAATACAAAAAAGTGCTGGGGGAAGTTGTAGAAAAACTGATAGCCTCATATTTTGCCTCCTAGTGTAAATACTCCCTCTTTGGAATGCACAAAAAAACCGGTGCAAATTAATTTTTCTCCGAAATGATATATTTTTATTATTCTTCCTTTGGCCTTGTGCTGTGGAAGGAACATAAACAATGACTTACGTGATTATTTATTTATTTATTTATTTTTGGCTGAAGTTTGCCTAACTTTTTTATTTAAAATGTCTTTTGCAAAAGGCCCTGGCACTAAAACATGACTGTTTTATATCTAAAAGAAATATTACTTATTCTAGGGAGTGTCCTGGAGGGCAATTGACATTTTATATACAAATGATCTAATCTCTTTGAGATTAGGTTGTTTGCTTTTGTTTGTTGTTAATGGAAATGGATGTTAACCGTTGGTGATAAGAGGCATAAAGACTCCAATATCAGGGATGTGGTTTAATGAACAGACTTCTTTTAAAACTAAATTTCGGCTGAAGTGGGTTTGTATTAAGGATTTTTTTTTTTCTTTTTCTTTAGTTTTGATTTCTGTCAAGATAAGGAAGAAAAAAGACCTTCAGAAAATCTTGGGCAAGTCCTTTTTGGGGAGAGAATAGCATCATCACCATACAAGGTTATTCCAGCCCTTGAACATGACAATATTGTACTCGATAGTTATAGTCTCAACTCTGCTCAGCCTTTCCTTTGGTTAAGTTCAGCAGACTGAAAGCAAGCATGAGTTTTGGACTGTTAGTGTAATGTTGGATTTCTTTCTTTATAAAATGTTCTTGCTTACCATTCAGTAAGTTTCACATCTAAGAAAACCTCTAAATGCTTTTTCCCAAGAGTACTCAATGTTATGTTTATTTTATAGAGAATATTCAAGTAGAAGTCCCCATATGAACAAAATTGTGGTTAGTATTCATTGGAAATTGAGACAAACTAATCTACTCTACCAGTATGCACGCACTTTTAAAAAACTATTTATGATGTGGCGATGCAAATGTAGAGAATTTTGACATCCTATTTGTTTCCCTTTGACATAGCCCACAAGCTATAGTATCTTCTTATTTTAAGTATTGCTTGTCTACACTAGGACTTCTAATTGTGCCTTTTACACCTGCTAGCTGACAATTGTAAGTTCTGACCTATTTTAAATGTGCGCAGACTTTTTTTTTCCTAATGGAAAAGTGCACTTCGGCTGGAAAGGTTCATCGTCTTCCTGTATTTTGGCAACATTACTACTGTAGGCTCTTAGAGCATCTATCTGTGATGAGTCTAAAAGCTTACATTGAAATCTGGATGTTGTTAATAACATTTGAAATGGATGTTGGTAATAACCTAATTTCCTGATGTACTGTGTTGAGCAAAACTGAGTGGGAGAGAAAGGAAAAAACATTTATATAATTCTACCAGTTTTCAACTGAAAAAATCTTACTGTTAACGTATCATGTATTTGTATAATTCTGACTGGAGGTATTATGCTTTTAAGAGTGAGCAATGTTTTGGACAAGACACCTGGAAATCTTGATTCTTAAGCTGAAGTTCAGTGTAAAAAAACAGACTGACTTCAGAATTTTTTTTTAATCCTGAAGGGCAAGGATCTGGATGGGAAAAGACTTTAAGAAGGAATGTTGGGAACGTAATTTTAAAATTGTGCTTTTTGTGTGTATTTGTAACAGTTCAAGTTTAACAAACCTGAAACATGCAAGAGAGTTTGTATAAAATCGTATGACCCAGAAAATGCTAATGACAGAAATAAACTGGAGTTTTTGAAGAAGGGAATGCAGCTGAATTATCAACATCACTGGTGAGTTCAGATATGCTCTTCATTTTTCATTTTGTTGCTTGTAGTTAATTTAACACAACATAATTCATTGTTCCAAATGGACACATTCATGCTTGCTATCTCATAATTATTCTGCAACATAATGTTCATTATGACCTAATGAAAACCCTGTGGCCTTTTTCCTTGAATATTGCATACCAATGTAACAATGAAGGAACAACTAGATAACATTTCTTACTGAGGAACTGCCTGTTTAAAATTTTTTTGTCTAGGATTATTGATAATATGCCTGTAACATGGTGTTATGATGTGGAAGATGGACAAAAATACTGTAATCCAGGATTTCCAATAGGATGTTATGTTACTCCAGCTGGCAGAGTTAAAGATGCTTGCATTATCAATGTAAGTGGTGAGAGCTTATTTTTTTTAATATAGCCAGATTCAACTTCTGCAAAGCTGTAGTGTCAGTCAGTGCTTGTGTTCTTTCTGGTACTTGTTAAGCTTTCTTTTCCTTTGTTAAAGAACCGGGTGCTTGAGGAGTCCAGGACAGAAGATCTATAGAACAAGTGTAAACTGTAAAACACATTCGGAAACATGCAATCACATATTTATAAAGCTGTTGTAAACAATATAGTTAATGGTGCAAAACGGCTTCATTGATCAGTTTTTGCTAACACATTTATACATTTTGAAATGATAGCTCATGTTTAGTCTCCAGAAGCAGGATATTTTTTTTCCTAAGGGTTGGGCAGTTAAAGATGTACAAGAGTAAAACTCCACGCTTCACATAGGTTAATGCCATATTCTTCCCTGCCCCCTTGCTAAAGAAATGGTGAAGGCGTAGTCTGCAGTGAATCTCATGCAGGTAAATACCTACCCCCATGTAAAGCCCCGTTACCTTAATAATGCTCTATCTGCACATAACCTGTGGTGCGTTTGTTAGGAAATAAACCTTTCAGTGAATACCCAGGAATGGATATTGAAGCGTCAGCTGCAGAAAGCGTAGCATTTGGGGAAATTAGAACTTAAAACACCAGGTTCATTCTGAATGCCAAACAGCTTTGACAAAGAAAATAATTCTATTAGCAGGAAGCTGAAGGGAGTGGAATTTGGTGGCACAATGAATGATGCACTAATATTTTTGGGAAGTATTATCACATAGCCACAAGAAAATAATTGTATACAGCAATGGATTTTTACCAGCAACTGGCCAGCATGTTATTTACCACAAAAAAGTTTCTTTGGTTTTGATACCCAAGTAACACTGAACTGCATGTTGTTCTCAGCAAAATCCAAACCTGTTTCTAAAGTGCGTTCCAGCATGTATGCTAGCTGTATTGCACCATAAATAAAGTATTTGGACAAATTACTAGGCTACAGATAAATTAATCCATTGATATGGCATGGTGTCAGGAAGGAAACTAGCATCTGGGCACAGAAGACCATCTCGCAGGCCTTGTGAACGTAAGGTTGACATGCATGTTTTAGGGAGTGTCAGGATTTTCTGAGGGCACAATCAAAATACGTATTCCATCTTGCCTAAATTCTGAAGAGTTAGCACTCATAATAATAATAAATAATAATAATAATAGCAGCATAACATACCAAGACCTGCTATGAATGCAGGGCTATACAGTAATTGTGATGTTTTTTGGTTTTAGTGTCCTCCTAATTTCCTTACACTGCTCAAAGTCTGACAGAGAACAAAACGGTCACTACAACCATGGATTCTGGAGCATTGTAGCAAAATGCCAGAAATTAGCATTGTCATTAATACTATGGTTCTAGTCACAGTTGGGAGGAAGAAACTAGATGCACTAGCTCTTAGATGGTTGATTTTTTTGTTTTTTTTCTCCCCCCCCCCTCCCCCCCCCCCCTTCTGTCCCCCAGCGTCAGAACTTCTTAACTGGGTTTTTGACTGTAACTGTGTCGGTCTAAGGACATGGGCAAGCCAGGGTTCTTTGGGTAGATGGTGATATCTTTTATTAGACCAACTGAGTAGTTGGGGAGAGAGGGTTGTTTTCTTTTGGGTGCAGTCATCCTTCTTCAGGCATACAGAGTCTGCTGTTCTGAGACTGGAAGGAATGAAAGAAGCTAAAAGGATGACAGCATGTCAGTGAGCATGTAAATAGGTGGAAATTAGGAAAACAAAAGGTAGAGCAGGGAAAGGGGGTGGGGCAGGGAAAGCCAAAGGTAAGTAAGGGAGACTCTCTACAGGAGTAGATCGTAGATATAGAGAAGAGATCTGTCTGTGAAAAAAATAAATAGCTGGAAATTAGGAAGACAAAGGGCAGAAAAGGAGGGGAAGAGAAGGGATGGGGGAAGAAAAGTATAAGAGATCAGGTCTGGCAGGTACTTGGTGAATCAGATGTCAGGCAGGTTGTAATGTGTCATAAATCCAATGTCTATACTGGGTGCATGATTTTTTTTGTATCCAGTAGATTTATGAAGTGAAGTTCGTAGACTCATCTACGAAAGGTGTTTTGTAAGTTCCCTTTGAGGACTAGAACTGAGAGCTCAGAGAGGCATTGATTGTCCTTTGAGAAGTGTGCATCCACAGGTAATTGGGTGTTCTTGTCTTTGATGGATTTTCGGTGTGCGTTCATTCTGGTGTGCAGTTGTTGTTTGGTTTCTCCTACATATTTTCCATTGGGGCATTCAGTGCACTGGATGAGATGTATTACATTTCTAGAGGTGTAGGTATAAGATCCAGGATCGGTGATGGTTTTGTTGTGGGGTATAGTTATTGTGGGAGTGGTGTAGTTGTGTTGGCAGGTCTTGAATTCACTCCCTCTCCGAGCTCTCAGTTCTAATCCTCAAAGGGAACTTACAAAATATCTGATTCACCAGGTACCTACCAGACCTGATCTCTTACATTTTTCTCTTTCCCCTCCTCCTCCCCTCCTTTTCTACCTTTTTGTCTTCCTAATTTCTGACTATTTACTTTTTCACAGACTAGATTTTCAAAGTAGAAAAGAGGCACTGCTGTAAAGTCTCCCTTACTTACCTTTGGGTCCCCCCCCTCCCTTCCCTGCTCTACCTTTTTGTTTCCCTAATTTCCACCTACTTACCTTCTCACTGACATGCTGTCAACCTTTTAACTTCTTTAATTTCTTGGAGTCTGAGAACAGCAGAGACTCCCTGTGCCCGAAGAAGGGTGATTGCACTGGACAGCTTGCAAAAAAACTTTTTTTCCAACTACTCAGTTGCTCTAATAAAAGACACACATCTACCCAAAGAACCTTGCCAGAACTCTTTAATATTACTTCTGAGAGTATTGTGGGAGAAAGTTTATCTGAAAGTTTTGGGGTCAGGGACAGAAACATCATGCAGAAAAGTATGCCAAGCAAGACTTTTCTTCCTACGTGAATAATCAAACAGTGCTTTGGAATGCAAGTCTTGTTGTTCAGGATAATTTAACTAATAGGGGAAGAGGTTGGGTGAGTTAGAATTATTTTCTGAAAGCACTGAGTTATTAACCTCAATGGTGGGTGATGCAAAGACTTTGGGACAAGTTATAAGCAAACAAATTTGGAGTGACTGGGGGAGGGGGAGAAATTCAAATACCTTTTTAATAACAACAGGCCTTGTCCTCACTAGTGAACTAAATAGTTGTAATTCAACCTTATTGCTTCCTTTTTGGGGGGTTGTTAAGAAAAGCAGCCACTGGTAGCAAAGGTGCGATTAACTCTGGCTACAGAATTTTCTGGTCACATCTGCACTGCTACTTCCATCATTGCTGCCAGTTTTTAGTGTGGGTTTAACCCAGGCCACCTGGGGCAGCAGCTTTGTTTAGAGGCAGTAGCAGACGCATCTCTGAATGTATTTGGTTTAGCTACCAAAGGGGGGAACATTGTGTCTCATTTTTGTGGGTTCCATACACATTCTGCATCTGGACTGGCATCTTTAGCACAATATCTTTGTAAGGCTAATTTTAAGCTCTTTCAAATCTAATTTTGAGATGCAAAGATTATCCTTTGCTCTTTTTATTTACTCTGCTTTTATGGTTTGTTACGCAGCTGATGCTTTTAGTTATGCATAAATGATTCCTCTGTCACTTTGCCTTGTCTTCTATTTTGATATTAATCGTTCAGTATTGTGCATCATCTTCTGTTGGAAAGGTTTTCAAACATTTAATGTTTTTCAGGCTGAGTTTAACAAGAAGAGCACTTTTTACCTCTTTAACCATGTTGACATTACCATCATGTACCATAGCGGGAAAGATGAAAGCTGGCCTGGAGCAAGGCTGGTGATGGCAAAACTGGAACCAAAAAGGTAATTGCCACTTTTTAATATATAGCTAGCAAAATCACAGATTCATCTTGGTGGGAACCCAGTTTTGTCCTTTTTGAAGAGCTAGCTGTGCTCACTTAAGCATTAAAACTCTTGTAATACATCAATATGTTCTTATATAACTATACTGGAGTAAAACTTATTTACTGGGTAGGGGCTGCTGCTGCATTAGGACTAAATATCCATATTTTCACTTTTCGGATATCAAAGTGGGGTGGAGGGAGGCAAAATACATTATTTGGCGCATCAGGCTCTTCTCCCACACCACTGTCCAGCACCATTGATTGATTGACTGACTGCATCTTCTTTCATCTGTCAAGATGATGGATGGCCATGTGGAGAAAAAAACGTTTCTGGTTTCTTGTTACCAAATTAATTTCTTATCCTGTAAGCCCTCATCCTTATAGCATTTAAAATCCTTGTTTTTAAGTGTTTTGGGTGCTATAATTTGGAGAGTAGGACTTTTCTATCCTTGCACAGCTATTGTATAGAGTTGGAAAAAAAAGTCATACTCATCTACAAAGCAGCAAAATACCTAAGGAGGCTAAACTTGTTTTCTGTGGAGAAAAGTGAGCAGGGTTTTTTGTTCACTTTACACGTTGATTGTACTTGCAACAGTAGAAGCTTGCATAGTTTCAAAGGTCAGGAATAGACTGAAATGATGGTTACTCTAGTTTATGGACTAGTCTATGTGGATGGGTGCCAAAACCAACAGTAAGTAGCAGTTGCAGTTCTGTGCTTGTACAACCTAAATGTGCGTGTTAAATGTGCACTTAGATTACATGATCGTAAACTTTTTCAGCTACAGTTCATAAACATTGCTGGAAGGTTATAACTATGTTCAGCACTGGGCACCTATACATAAGAAGCGAGGCTGCTTGGAGTCGCCATAATTACAATGTAGTGGAGCAGGTTTGATTAATCAAGTCTGATGGAGCGTGGTAAATTATCGCACTCCAACATCTTGTGTATCAGCATGCCCGTGCTTAAAAATGGAGGCAGTGGCGCTTTAACTAAAGCTCATTGGACAAGCTCATTTTAGTTAAAGTGCCCCACCGCCATTTTTAAGCACGGGGACGCTGATACACAAGACGCTCTGGGCGCTTTAATTAGAGTGCTGCTCTAATTAAAGGCCTCCCCCTTCCTCCTGGAGCATGGGGATAAATGCCCTGTATTTTTAATTTTACTGATCTAGTAAAATAGTAATATCCTTCTTAAGTAAAAGTTTATCCTCCCTCTCCAAATTTATTTAGTTAAACAGCCTGGGGCAGATTCTGTCATTTCCCATTTTGAGTAGTATGTTATTCTGAAACAGAATTAGGTATACAGTATTTGAGTAATAACATATAACATATAAGCAGTAGCTTGACTGTACTGCTGGACAGACCACAAGGGGGCATAGTTAGGTTGCACCTGTACCGTTACTGTTCTTATGTTCTGATTTGGTCACTTAAACCGAGTTCTCCTGGTGCAGTTTTATATCTGGACTTTCCTAGGCTTTTATGAAAGAAGTCTAGAAATAGTCTAGACTTTGTAGCTTGGTTGGCATGTAAATATGCAGTAGTGAACATAGGCTCTGTGAGATGGAATTAGCAACGTTGTACATCCTGTACATTTGCTATCTTGAGAGGTTCAGAGAGATGAGGAGTCATTCTTATGCAGTCTTTGAGTTCTGTATTGTCTTTGTCTTCAGGGACTGTGAAGTCCACCTTACAGCATGTAGAAACCCACTCTTAGCCACATACCTTGCAAGTTGCTTAGGACCCGTGTAGCTCGGATAGATGGACCCATGTTCCGTGAAGTTGCAGTTCAATTTCCGGTGCACAGCATGGCCTTCTCTGGTAACACACATCATAAACTTTGCAGATATCTGCCTCTGAGATGCCCTGAACAAATCCAGGACATCCTTCGAGAAGCCCGTGATTATTGTATTGGTTCAGATAAATCTGATTCCGTTTGTACAGTCACATAGTACTTTTCACTTCTGTGGCATGTTTTAACTTCATCTCCTCATCACTTCTGCCTGAAGAGCTATTGCAAGAAAAGTGAATAATGTGTTACCATATGTGCCCTTTTTCCGTGGATTCAAAAACATCCAAATCATGTCAGCTCAGACTACAAAAAGGGGAGTGGCTGGTAGAAAGTTGTGGTTTCAAAGAAATCTGAATAGTTATTGCAAAAAGATACAAAAAATAGTTGGCAAGAGTGTTTTATTTATTAGTCCATATTTTAATTGTGAAGCAGATCTCTACTCAACCCAACAGATATGAATCTTATTTAAAATCTTTTTGTTCTGCTAGCTACAAACATACAGATAAAGACAACTTAAATTGTCAAGGTCCTCCCATGGAGATCCCCAGAGATTTCACCAGCAAGCTGGATCTGATCTACACTTATTCTGTGACATTTGAAGTAAGTCTCTAGAATTTATTACCAGGACACAAAAGTCTTTGGAGCTGTGCGCGTGGTTTTTTTTCCCCCCCTCTCCTCCTAGCAGTTTTGTTTGCTTAAGATAAATGTTTACTGTTCACAAAAATATATTGCAGTAGTGAAAAGCTTTCTGAGGAACAGCTTTTAAAAGCAACACATTTTGTAGCTATAGAGGTATTAAAGTCCAGCACCAAATCCCAGAATGTAGTAGGAGAGTAGTGTAATTCTGTTCTAAAAAGCAGCTTCCAGATAAAGAGATTTCTAATGAAAAGTAAGAAGACTTTGACGACAGTCCTAAAATTGGAAGTCCAATTGGTTTATTTTTAGTAATGCATGAATATTCTGTGAGTCAGTCTGTGCCTCTGGCTGCAACAGAACAAATCTGAATTTTTTTACTCTTTTTTACTAATAGCTTAGACAGTGGATTTGTATAGGATGCTTTGGATAGGGATGATACTGTCTGAGGCAGGGGGTTGGACAAGATGCCTTCTGGAGGTCCATTCCAGCCTAACTTCTCTCTCAACAAGAATCCTAGAGAAGTAGGGACAGGATAGGATCTTGTAGGGATAAAGGTAACATTTTTAAAAATAAAGCTTAAATTTGGCATTAAAATGAATAGAACCTGAATTAACACACAGCAGGTCTCTTAAAGACGATTCCTTTCCACAGTCAGTATTCAGTTGCACTGTTCAAGTGATCCTCATTGGAAGAAATACATGTATAACCCTACCTAGAGACATGTGGGGCTTTGTAATCTACCTCAGGGGTGGCCAGCTTGTGGCACATGTACCCTGGCCAGCCTCTGTGGCACCTGGCAGGTCAGGGATGGGACAGGCTTCGTGGCATCCTGATTGGCAGGAGGTAGAAATTAGAGCAGGGGGTACAGGGTAGGAAGCAGGGAACAGCAGCAGATTGGGCAGGCGGAGGGGATCAGAGCAGCACTGGGGGAGGAAATAAGGGGAGGGTGGAGCTAATTGTGGCATGCCTGCCAAAAAGGTTGCACCCTGTATTGATCTACCTAGTTTTTTCTCACGCTGGTTTATAGCAAGCCTATTTTTTGGTTCTTCTCTAGTTTTGTTTGCTATCCTGTTTATTTTGAAAGTGCCTTTATTATAATTTCATGTACTTCCGTGCACACTTGAATTTCATTAGGCAGTGGATTTTCAGACTGTCTGAGATTTGTCTTTTGCTTATTACTGGTTAGGCAGTAGCGAATCGAGCCTATTTTGTAACTGTACATTTGTCCCAGTTTGAAAAGTCAACTTTCTCGGGGAATGAGGAGAGTTCAGTTTTAATATGTTGCTTCAGACCTTGGTGCCTCTGTTCTAGCCAGCCTGTCCTAAAAGCATGTTGGTTCTGATTTGTTTTCGTGATGTAAGACCCTGGTCTTTTAGGGATTGGATGGAGACCACCAGCTTATTTTGTGTTGGCAGCCAGACAGCCGTCATATAGTCATAGCTTTCACTCTTTACCAAATTGAATTTGATTTGAACTGGTGACCTCAAGGTGCAAGGTTCTAGATCCTATTACTTTTCCCTCGAGCCATCCTGCGTCCCTTTGCCTTGCTCCATGAATGAGCCTCCTGTCTGTTAACTCTGGTGCTTAAATCTTTGCGATTAAATTGCAACGTGTAACTGTAATGTCAGCTTTACTTAGTAATTCATAAAATGTGTTACACACTTGAAATATCTATACTGCTTTCAACCAAGGAGCTTCTAAAGTATAATTATTGCCAATTCAGATACTTCCAGCAGATGGCACTGTGTACATCTTAAATACCATGTATATTTAAAATTGACTGCTACTCTATTTTTAGTCTTATATTTGGGATAGAATAATATATGGCTCTCAATATGTTGCTTTACATCACCAGTTCTCAAAACACTTTTAAAGGAGGCAGGTATGCGGCAAAATATTTGTTTTTAGGCCTAAAGAAGGATATTGCAGCTAAAACTTCTTAACTGATGCCAGTAATAGTTTCTTTTGCATCCAAGACACTTGCTATTTAAAAGTAAGCTAAGCATGTTGATACGATCCAATTGCTGATACGCAGCGCAGCAGCTTGGAAAGTTTTTAAAGCCAAGATGACAATTTTTTTAATTAAACGTAGATTCCTCGAGAGCCAGCAGTTATATTTGGTGGTCACAATTGTGTACCTGGCAAATGCAGAAAGGTGTGAACTTGCTGCATGCACCTTGTGAACATGCTGTGGTCTGAAGAAATGGGACTTTGTGGTCACAAAAGTACTTGGAACAAACAAAATAGAGAGATGAATGAAGATTTCAGTACTTATAGAATTTAAGTGCTCTATGGGTCATATTGAAGAGAAGATGACACGTTGGTAGACTTAGAAAATGATCATTTATGAACAAGAAAAAGATACCATGGTTGTAGTCAACAAGGGTGAATGGTAAATTTGAACCAAATAGTTGTGCAAGCTCACCAACTTTAGGAGGCATCAGTGAAAACTTTTACTCGTTAAAAGTCATGTTTTGCTTACTTATTTTTTCTTTGCTTATAGGAAAAGAATAAGATTAGGTGGGCTTCCAGGTGGGACTACATTTTGGAGTCTATGCCACATACCAACATTCAGTGGTTTAGGTAAGACTTTTAATTTGTGAAATGAATATCTTGTAGCAAAGCACAGAAAGTGTAACTTTTACTGTGGTAAAAAGAAATCTCTTAGTTTTCAGGCAAGCAAACTCTTCTTGTTTCCATATGTGGAGTAACTTTTATCAGTCTTCAGTCTCTTGGGACCAACTGCAGTATTGCATTTCAGTAAAGGAATGTGCCATTAGTATCCAAAGGCAAAGCAACTTCTAGGCTTTTATTTCTACTTTTTTACTCTACAGAACTTTTGAGAAGTTACTGCCCATCATTTTTCTTACCATTACTGTCGGGCTTGCCCTTGCTGCCAAATATAAGATATCTGTATTTATCTATATATCTGAATTTGCTTTTTCTTTAATATTAGAAGCTACCATTAAATGCACAATGGACAGTCCGTCAGTTTGTGTTTTTTAGTAAACAGTATACCCAGAGTTATTGATTACTGTATAAATCGTACGCTAATCTGTAAAGAAGAAAATGCTTTGCTATGCAGAAATTTTGAAAATGGGCAGCATAACTAATTTAAATATTGAATACGTAACTGGAGCTGTTTTATTAGAACTGTGCTGGCTTGATGCATCTCATGCACCATTTGAATCTAGCATTCTTTGACCATTAGGAGAAGAGAGTCTTTCTGTTTATATGAAGGGAGATTATTTCCACGTGCTCTTTGAATATTTGTTACATAATTATACAAAGCCTAGTAGACTACCTTTTTATAATGAGAAATTAGTCTTGCTGGCCATTTTCAGAATCTCTCTTGTCTTGTAGTTAGTACTTGAGGGTCTGATCTCCTAAAAACTTTTTACACCTGCCTCGCCACTCCCTTTGGATGCTGTATCCCACTACATATGGTGCCTGTCTTCGCTTGGAACCTCTTTCCTTTCCTGGTGCACTGAGTATCTGTCCCCTTTACTTAGCCCCTACTTTATAATGTCTTCTGTCTGATCCTAAACTAGAAGTCTTAGTTAAAGGAAAGACACCTCAAAACTTAGAACTAGCATGGAGCAGGGTTGTCTGCTTATCAGTGTTTTGTACATCTCAGTTGTATGTTGGGCACCTAAGATCCAAACTTCTGTGAGTATTCATTTGCTACAAGCAGTACCATTTGATTTAATAGGAAAGAGCCTCTGCTCAAACTTGTGACCTTCCTCTAAATCGTTCAGTTTTTCTTACCCCAGCAGTAGGTTTTAGAAGCATTTACAGTACACTCCTAAAACTAGCATAATAGAAAGCACACGACTAGTTGTGCTTGATAGATTGAAAACAAAGAGATATTGTATTTAATTGTCTTGTCAGTAAACAGCAGTTCATAAAATGCTATTCTCTGTGTTCCTAGGCAGTCATTAAGCAACTCATAACTTTTATTATAGCTTGTTTTTTGTGTAGGAAAACATTAAAGTTAAAAGATGTGATGATGGCTTACATAAGAAATTGGTATCTAAGTCTATGCCACAGACTTTAAATATGCATTTTTGTGTGACTTGTGGTATCCGTTCTGGAGTCTAAAAAAGTGGATTGAAACTTTGTCTTTTTTTTTCTTTATCTACAGCATAATGAATTCCCTTGTAATTGTTCTCTTCTTATCTGGCATGGTGGCTATGATCATACTGAGGACTCTTCATAAAGATATTGCAAGATACAACCAGATTGACTCTTCTGTGAGTAAGAATTACGGTTTTTAGATGAGGTCTTGTGCTAGGGATAGTACAATCTACTAACTGCAGTTCTGAACGTAGTTTAGGGGGAAGTGCAATATAAGCAGTATATTCTGTGTAATAAGCAGGGATCCTGGTTTTCTTGCATTTTAAAAGTCCCCCATTTTTGGACTAAAAAAAGTAACCCCAAATCCACATTTTTTTTTTCTGATTTTAAAATGAAACTATATAGTTGTTTCATTTTATTCACGGAAAAATGTGGATTTGGGGTTACTTTTTTAATCTGAAAATTAGTTTTGTTTTTGTTTTGTTTTTTTAAAATCAGAGAAAACTAGGATCCCTGGTAATAAGTGGCTTCTTGAGCAGGCAGATCTATGTTGGTAACATCCCATTAAGGTCAGCATTAATTGGCCTTAATGAGAGCTGTTCATCTATAATGCAGTTAAATGTAAAGGTGGTAAGTCTTTGAGGAATATGGAAGACCTCCTTTAGATGCTGGTCCAACTACATGGAAACAGTCTGGGAAATGATGCTTTTTGCAGTCAGAAGCCTAGGAGAAAAAATTCTGTAATCAATTTATGATTTAGTAGAATGCAGATTTGTTTTCTTGTAAGAGCCTCTTGAAAGTTCATTTGGATGGATTTTTGAGGCATGTATGTCCAAGAATAAAAACTTTGTAAATTCAGGAGCTAGGATTTCTGTAGAGTCTCTGTATACAGAATTGGATTCCGGTAAGGCCCAGCCCCTCTCCTAAAACCTCTGTTCCAGCTGCTTAAACTCTGTAGACTCTTGTTCTGCTTCTGAATAACTAGAATGCACCAAAGAGCCACAGAGTAAAAAAGGCCTCAGAATAACAGATAGAAACAGGTGATTCATGCTGTCCGGAAGATGTGGTAGAGGGTCATATGTGCTTCACCTCTGTAATAAAATAGTTCATTGGAGTATGTTTTCAATAGACTCCTGCTGTGTTTAGTTATTTTATGCTTAGGTAGGTGAATGTTTGAGCACAGGAATTGTTGGGAAAACTGCATCAGCGATGGATTTTGGAGGCTGCCTTTTTAGTTCCACATAGTGACCAAAGCTTGTTGCCATCTCACTGTTAACCTGTTGCTGATCTTCCATTTCATTCCTAAAAAATGCAGATCTTGGTGGTAACTGCCTAGATCCAACATGTGCCCGTGACTGAAAGGGAAACTTACCTAGAATCAGTCCAGATAATTTCTCCAGACCAAAATGAGATGAGACAACACTGTAGAAGTTCATGTTGCCCCTGCCATTTAGCAGTTTTGGCTGAATAATGTAAATCAGAGGCAATATTTTTTTCTCCCCCAAAATGACTTGTGATTAACAAATGCTACACAATGAATGCAGGAGCCACAGTCCTTTTCTGTGTGTATACTTTCTTCTTTTCTGATGGATAATGTCTTTTGTCAGCGTAAATCCAGACAGAGTAATTTAAAAAAATAGAAATATTCCACATCCTCTTCCTGATCACTTCTGTAAAATTTTCTGTGGTCTCTTAGTAACTTTTTTTTTCAGTATCTTACTACTGTGTCAGTTTGTCAAGCTGGCTTTTCTTTTACCTTGATGAAGAGTGAGATTTGTGAAAAGTAGATTAGTTTTACTGGGTCAGGTAGGAGAAAATTTACTTACAAAAAGCTCCTAATTATATTACTGCTTTGTAAGACAGATCTATTGTGACTTATGGAACTGAATTACAAGTAATAGTTCAGGGGAGGGCACAGATTGAAGGAAGAGAGATATTGAAGCTAATGTCTCATTTATTTCTTAAAAATTAGTATTCCCATTTCAAGGCAGGTAAAAGCATAAGATGCTGAGTGTGTATGTGTAATAATATGTGTATGGAGCATTTCAACTGGGTTCCAACATATTGCTAACCAAGTATGCAAAAAACGGAGGTTTTAACTGTGAGGTTTTAAAGATACAGCTAGGGTTATATTTGTTTTAGAGTTCAAACCTTTCAGAATTCATACTGTTGAATTTTCCTCCCCAACCATAAGATTCTTAAAGGGGTGCGGGTGGAGGGAAGGCACTAAGAGTCTTATAATCATGGATGCAGGAGCTTTAAGAAAATAGCATTAGATATTCTGAAACTTGTGATTAAAATTTGGGAGGTAGCCACATGGGGTCATGTGTAATGCAAGTGGAGGCTTCCAGTGTTTTATCATATAGTTAACATCATCTCGCTATTCCTATATAATTGTACCAAAACATGCTTTTCTTCTGGGGCATATGGCAATACTGTACCAAAAATGATGCATTCGCACGTATGTAGCAGTTGTGCATACATGTAGTTCTATGTAAACGTGTGTGGGACTTTTATACACATACACGTACATACATATGTCTTGAAGAAGCTTTTGTGTCTTGCTATGGATAATTTAAAAAATAGAAGTCTGAATATGTATGTAATCACAATGCCAAATGATGTTCTTTAATTCATCTGGCCTTTAAAGAGCAGTGTTGCAGTCAAGACGCAAGGTAAAATAAAGCATAAACAACACTCTCTTGTAAGCATTATTTCTACCATACGCTTAAGAGTACTCATACTCTGTTTTTGTTAGGTAAAAATTTGCAAGCACCCCATAAGTCAGAGTACTGTTTTAAGAAGTGGTTGTCATCATGTCATATATTTAGTCTTTCACATGGATAGCTAACTAGGAAGTATCAGTATCTGACACTACCCGTGGCAAGCACTATGAAGATTCCTAAACACAAATGGTATTTTAGTTCTTATAGTTAAACTACAGGCACCTCATCTGTGATTTGGAAATAATCAAAAGACTTGCTAAAAGTCTGTCCCGTAAGTGGAGGCGATGTTTTGGTTCATAGAAGACGAGACAAAAACTCAAGGTGTCCAACCTGATCTCATAGCTTACTTTATTTGCTCCTTTAGCAGAAGGGGAAAAGACTTCTAGAGGAGAATTTATTGTGCTTTTGAGTTGTGGGGAATCCTAAGTCTAGACCCATGGTGTCTTTTTTCTTTCTTCATTTTAATCCTTGCTGTAAAACTGCCGCCTTTACATCTTAATAGCAGAGATCTTTCTCCTAGCACATCTCAACCTCCTGATTTTAACTTTTTGTCCACCATGGCTGTACATAGTAACCAACGCTTCCAAAGGTGCCTGTTCCTGGCTAAGTTGCTGTATAATTACCCAGTTCTGCCTGCCTGCCTTCTCACCCTTATTTCTCCCTACCTTCCTCTCCCCCGAATACCCTTGGGTATCTAATTTTGGTATTAAACGCTCCAGTGAAATATCTGCTTCTGGGCTGGATGATCCATGGGAAAATAGCAGTTCTTGACTGTATGGAGTTTAAGTATATTTGTATTCATTAAGAATTTGCTGCTGCTTCATGCCTCCTGATAATGTTTCTTAAAACTCTGAAACCAAGTAAGTCCATTCAGTTTTTGGCCAGCATGTAGACTGGGCAGAGAAGAAGATATCCAGAGTATAAGGAGCAGAGATCTGTACTTGCAAAGTAAAGCAAAAAGCTTGCACTTGTTCCTTTAGGATTACTATTGAGATGCTTTCACATGTAAGCAAAAGAGATAAATATTTAAATGCTTTAAACCAAAGTGAAATGCAGTGATCTAAGTTAAACTAAATGAATGTTTACGTTAGCATTATGAGGTTTGTAGTTAATCACATTGCTTCTCTCCCCCTAAAAATAAGGATTTCATTGTAAATCTTTCTTTTTTTTTTCTTTCTGTGAGCCATTAGGAGCTTGTAAAATCAGTGAGTGAATTGTTGGATACCATGAGTCTGTTTTTGGAATCAATCAAAAAGTTAATCAAACTTTAAAAGTGTGTTTCACATCTTGTATGAATTCACTGATTAATTCTTTATAATTGAAGAGTCTGTTCTCATTTTATGCAGGAAGATGCCCAAGAGGAATTTGGTTGGAAGTTGGTTCATGGAGATGTATTTAGACCTCCAAGAAAGGGAATGCTGTTATCTGTCTTCCTGGGTCAAGGAACACAAATTTTCATTATGACCTTTATTACTCTATGTAAGTAGCAACAAGTTATCAAAACTGCACCATTACAATTTACTGATGTAATACCATAAGAAACAAGAGAAGATTTCTGGTATAGCTGGTTGTCCTTATACTGGTGGCAAAACCTTTTCTTTTAATAAAAGAAAAAAATACAACACTTTTGAAATAGTAAGCCAGATCACTGCACTAACGCTATTGTAAGCCTTATAATTTTGGCCATAATTGTATTTGCAAGAGCAAATTCAGATACTAAGTTGGTAGAAATGAAGTTACTGATGTACAAATCCCTTACATAAAAATAATACTCTATTCACATTTATCCTTTAGGGTTTGAATGATAGCAGGAGGCAAATGCAAGCTTGAAGGCATTTAATTAAAACTGTTTTCAGACCACTCTTCTAGCATATTTGTTTCCACAGCCAGCAGTCATCTTGAAATAAGAGCTAATGCATGTGCCAGTAAAATGACAGACAGTACTTGGATTACTCGATGATCCTGGCATAAATACCTAGATCCATGCATAACGTTTTAATCTGTACCAGATTAGTATGTCTCATTACATGTGCCCTGCCAGAAGCTCTTATATTTCCTTTTCTCACTTGCACATTAAATTATAGAAACACTGTGGCTTATGTATGAAGGTAAACTCTTACAAAAATGAGAAGAGTATGAACACTTTTTCTTATTAAGTTATTTGTTCAAAGTTTATATACTAGCAAAGTGTTACCTTTTGAATATCTTGATGCCAGGTGACAGTACATCTAGGTAAAAACAGTTGCTGTGATTTCTTTTTCTTTCCTTCTTGTTTGTTTGTTGTTTTTTTTTTGGGGGGGGGGGGCATTTGCCAGAGAACTCTTCCTGCTGTAAATAACATAGTAAAGAATGAAACTGGCCTTCCACAGTACTTTTTCACTTGCAAAAGAGGTTTAGACACAAGAGAACCTATGTGTTCTGCTTATGGTTTATAATAAAAAGTGTATTTGTGTGCTTACCCTAGATGTTTTTTAAATATATCTGTCATGTCTAGCAGTGCACTGTAAGTCTTTGGCCTTTTGATTCTAGTTTGATTCAAGCTTTAAACCTTACTGAAAAAGGATTGGGCAGTGTTGTGGCCTTTGACTCCCAATGGAGCGTGGTGTAATCAGCCCCTCGGTATAGAAAATCATTTGGACTTGCTCAGACTAGCTGGGGATAAACAGAAAGTCAGCTTTATGGGCAAGCTAGACCTTTTGTATTCAACATTTCAAAACACTAGCATTTTGTTGTTGTGATCTGTTTGTGGTATGAATTGTCTTTGAATAGCCGATGTAGGGTACTTGGGTGTATAATAGAAAACAAATCAGTAGGGTGTGGGTGTGGTGACAAGGCCTAATCCAGGCCCTTAAAGATTGCTTCAGGTTTTTTCCCCATCTGCTTTTAAAGCTCAGTTGTTTTATCAGTGAAAAATGGTAATTTTCCTTACCATTCCATTATGCTTATTTTACCCAGAGTGAAAAAATTATTGCTTTTATGGTGTTAGCAGATCAGAATGTGAAATGTCTAACCCAACTTGATATATTCCTGGCCGGCTTGCATCTCGGAGAAAATTACTCTTCAGTGTTCTGGTTTAGCTTATCCTTTGCTCTATTTCTAATGTGATGCCATGTAATTAATATAAAAAGATGCCTTTTGTGTCTTGGTAAATCACTTCATCCATAAGATGGCTCTGGGAACCTGTTTCCAATTACAACAATTTCACAAACCACTAGTATGGTTTAGCATAAGAAATCTGTAGCATAGATGTTTTTCTTTAAGTCAGCTTCCAGCTGGAGATCAGGGTAAGGAATTGATGAACTCCCTTTCGGAGAATCTTTCTGGGCCTACTCTTACAGTTGAACAAACTTTGACAGGAATTTATTTTCAGGATGGTCCTCCTTGTTCATAGACGCTTCCTTTAGAGCTAGGCCGCAGTAGGGTGCATATTTTAGTGATCAGTCCATTTTCACACGTACGCCAAGGTTGTTATTTAAACATTTGCCAATGAAATTGATAAATGTGGGCACTGTGGTATAGGTTAGCACACAGGGCACAAATGACCTAGTGTTTCTTTTCCCACCTTTTAGTTCTAGCTTGTCTTGGTTTTCTTTCTCCTGCCAACCGGGGAGCTTTGATGACTTGTGCGGTTGTCCTGTGGGTCTTACTTGGCACTCCAGCTGGTTATGTGTCTGCTCGAATGTACAAGAGTAAGTATGAACATTTGTTTGCTTTGACACCAGTGTGATTTAAAATCAGAGTTACAAGGCGTAATGTGCAACTGGAGCAGACATTTCAGATGGCAAACCTGTTACCTGCTGCACAATTTTTAAGAAGTACTAAGTTTGAAATTCTAGTAATTGTTTTTAATTTTTTTCAGCATTTAGAGGTGAAAAGTGGAAGACGAACGTTTTGCTGACGGCTCTGCTGTGCCCTGGGTTAGTACTTTATTTATCCTTATGAGACTTCCCCCCCTATGCCCTCATATAGCTGAATGGCTCCATTGGCAATGTCTGTTTCTAGCCTAAGCCTCTCTTTTCCAGTGGGCTGCCTCAAGGGGCTCCCTTGAGTCTAAAAAGGTTGAGAACCACTAGTCTAGATGCTCATGTTTTATAGGATGTTCATCTTGAATGTTTGTGGGTACGTACTGGACAGGCAATTCTGTCAGCACTCATGAGTAGGAGCTCCTGCTGTCATTGGAGCTGGTCATAAATTTTCCACTAAGTTTAGGGGTTGGGTTTGAGCCTTTAACTCTAGGTACATGCACCTTGCAGCGCCTGGTTCTTGGCTGGGCAAATCGACATCTGCTGAGCTCCACACTACCACAGCTATATTGTTATTGGTACTAAAGCGAGCTGGTTTTAAGTCACTTGTGTATCCCTGCATTTCACTCGAGTAACAATGGTGACTGCACTGTACCTACAGCCTCTGTTTTCTTGCAAATACTTTATCTTGCTTTTGTCCCCCGAGTGTATTTAAAATGTTCCCCTGAAAGACCATGTAAAAGGGACACTGGAATCCTATCCAAAAGTCGTCTTGTGCAGCTACATTGAGTACTCTCTAAAAGCGACTAGGCTGTGGTATAGGGGGAATGATGTGGGGCTCTACTTGCATAGCTCTTACAATCGATATTACAAGCATCTCCTCTGGAAACTGCCTCTACCTCAAAATATCGTTATTTAAAAATAACATAGCACGCAAAATTGTACTGGAAACCTTTAAAGGTAATTTAATGTTGTCCTTTAACACAGAAGATTGCTGGCTGGAGGTAGTTATTGATACAGTGTTCATTGTGAGCTAGAAGGAAAATAGGTGCTATGATATACAGTGTGGACTCTTGGCATAGGAAATAGCTAAGGCAATTTATCCGATTTGTGTTCAGTAAATATTTTGAATTTGTCCTCAGGCTTTTTCTAGGTGACCTATTGCAAAATATTGCTTAGCAAGATATTTTTCAACACCACTTACTAAATTAAGGCAGACAACTAAAGTAGAGCTAGCTGTAGAATCATAGAAATGTAGGGCTGGAAGGGGCCTCAAATAATTTTGTAGTTCAGCCCTCCGCGCTGAGGCAGGATCAAGCATGCTTAGGCCGTCTGTGCTGGGTATTTTGTGTAACCTGTTTTAAACACTGCTAATGAAAGAGATTCTGCAACCTGCGTAGGTAGTCCTGTGTTTCATCACTAGAATAGTAAGTTAGCTCCTTAAGATTCAAATTGAGATGACTCTTCTTGTGCTTCTTCCCCCAGAGGCCATGGAGAGCAGTTAATCACTCTCTCCTTTATGTGGACCTTTTACTTGCTGGGAGGCTATTATCGTGTTCCACCTACAGACTTCTCTTTTTGTAGACTAAGAACACTCGTTTCCTTTAACCTTTCTTCCTAAGTGATCTTTTTTTGAGCCTCTTGCTGTTCTTGTTGATGAAAAAAAGCCAAACCAGGTGAATGTGAAAGCAGTGCCCCAGACAGCACAATCTAGCAGAGACCTTGCTAGTGTTGATAGTTTGTGCAAGTGCCATATGCCACTGGTTAGGATCCATATGGTGATTCTTTTAGACTGGTGGGAACTTTTAAAATGCCCTGGAGGTAGCGTTTAGTTTGGTGTAGCATATAGTGCTTTTCTACATCTCCAGTCACTATTTACTGGCCATATAGTGATGCATAGAAAACAGGTTGGTTGCTCTTCCATCTTGAGTAATGGAATATTGAGTTCAGTAGCTGGTGTGGCTGTAGTAAGAAGGGGGATGAGTTTGTTCCTATTGCCTCAAGACTTGCTTTTTATTTTTTCTGGAAGTGTCCTATATTTTCTGGAAGCGTCCAATATTCCTTAAGCTAGTGCCTTGAGGAGGTGAAAAATTTCCAACATACATGTCCCTGCCCAAGGTTGAGGAAAGATTATAAATCTTTTCCAAAAGCATCTCTGCCAAAAATATAGAATTAATAAAACATGATTTTGGTTTAGTAAACCAGAATTCGATCAGACAAAATGTAACGTGTTCTGTAAAGACTTGGTCCGTAGTATTTCTATGTGGAAATTTATTCCCAAACAAAATGTGCTTCAGTCTCCCTGCTGTCATTTAGATATTATCTTGAGAGGGCAGAGAGTACTTATCTGTGGGGGGAAAAAAAAATCACACTGATAATTTAAACTCCAGAATAAATTCAGTTTCACAGAGGAAGTAAAATGATTGGGAATGGTGAAATAAGAACAGATGTCTTGATTATGCTAGGCTAGTTCAGTAAATTTGCATAATGTCATAAACAGCCCTAGGCAGTTGTATGCTCAGTAGACTAATGAGAATGTATATTTTCACTTTTTTTTTTTTCTAACTTCGGAGGGCAAAAAATCTGAAATTGGACTGCTAACATGGGCAACTCTCAAAATATGCTTTACAACACTTATTTCCCTAGATCTGATTTAATACACATTTGGAGGATACTTACTTGGAAATATCTGGGAGCAATTTGTGAAATAAAACTTTCATTTTTTGCAAATGTTTTTTTGGCTGGTAAGGCTCCTTCTGGCAAATGATTTGTCCGTGACTTTCTTTAACTTTCTGTCCAGTATGTTGGACCATGCATCTTTCTATGAGATGAGTATCAATTCTGCTTTAGGCACTTTTCCATAATGAGTCCCGGAGCGGTGTGTTTGGCAGTGGCGCTTCCGGAGACTGAGTCTTCTCTGATATGCTTCCTGTTCCTTGGGTAGTAAAAATCCAAGCAGGCTCCCATACCAGGTTTCCAAGCAATGCATTTTTTTGCATGTAGGATGCGATTTGTTTGAAATCTTTTAATTACTTTTCTCAATGATTTTAAAATCGGATTTTAGTGTCAATGTTTCCTTACGATTTTCAGAAATCAGAAGCAGTTGGGGAGGTCGGCAGGATGACACATTTTCTTGAAGGCTAGGGAGAACACCATTGAGGTGGCAGTACAGGAAATTGTTTGCTTCCTAGCATAGACTAAAAATGCAGGAGGCTGTCAAGTAAGAGGACGTTTGACGTCTAAAAAACCACTTGTTAGGGCTTAAGAAAATCTGCCTAGCTTGGGTTTTCTCTCTACAGTTATTTAAAGAAATGTAAGATGCCCTGCTGATTGAACTGAATAAATAATGCACTGTAATTTTAGTAACTTAGTTCCTGCTGAAATTTTGCATCTTTTTTAAAATGGTACAGTGAGATGATGTCTTTATAAATAGCAAATTTGAGTTCACTTTTACATATCGCCTTTCTGATTGCTGAAGGATGACTTGATCGTAACAATAATCTGTTTTTAAAATTGGCCTGCTTCCGACCAGATTCATTCTGTGATTATATGCCAGTATTTGTTGCCAGGAGTGATTTTTGATATGCTGAAGCTTGGATTTTGCCATCGTTGAATGAATTTGGTGCAAGAAACACATTGATTAGGAAGTATTCACCTAAGCATTAAAAATTGCTAGCAAGAATAGGCAAGTAATTGCAGGCAAAAAGACTGTAGAGACAAGAGCTTGCTAAAACACATAAACTGTTTGCTCTTGTGACTCTTGTATTAGTTCAATTTGGTTATATAGATAAGCTTGTTTGAATAATTAATCCTACTATAGAAAGTTCCTAAAGTTGTAAGGCTCCTGTTGCTAAATGCCTGTAATTGTTTCCTTACAAAAACCACACCTTCTTATGAATTACTGCTGGAACAGTATGGCATGGCTAGAGAAAAGAAAACAAGAGCAGGTACTTGTAACCTGCTAGTTCAGTGGTTCCCAGCCTTTCCGATCCTGTGGAACAGATCTCTCGCAGATGGGTTTAGGTCTGGTGAGCCTCGGGTTTTGAAACTTGGCAGTGAGGGAGCAGTAGCAGCATTAATTGCCACCATTCCCCTGCCCCAGATTTATGGATCTGTGGGCTGGGTGTGTTCTTGTTGCACCAAAAAAAAAAAAAAAAGGCAACAGCATACTGGGTTTTATTAACGAGTGTCGCTTGCAAGTCGAGGGAAGTGACTGTTCCTGTGTTCAGCACTAATATGGCCTCACATGGAGTTCTGTGTCTATTTTTGGGCTCCACGCTTCAAGAAGGACAGATTGGAGAGAGTGCAGTGCACAAAAAAATGACTAGGAGCCTTGGAAGCAAGACTATGAGGAAAGGTTGGAACTGCAACAGAGGAAATGTAGGTTGGAGATTTTTAGGGACTTTCTGACTCTGAGGGTGGCCAGGCATTGGGACAGTCTGCCTAGAGAAGCTGTGGAATCTCTATCCTTGGACATTTGTAAGAGCAGGTTGGACAGACACTTGGCTGGGGTGATTTAGTCATGGATGACCTGCCTTAAGCAGGGAGCTGGGCTAGATGACCTTAGGAGGTCCTTTCCAGCCCTACCTTTGTATAATTCTATGATACTGCTCTGTGGGCTGTAGGTTGAGCACCACTGCTCTAGTTTCATGAACTGCATAAATGTTTTTAACTCCTCTTCATTTATTTTAACTTGTCTAAGCAGGGTTCTACTCAGTTTTTGATGCTGTATTTCGAATTTCCTTTCCAGAATTGTCTTTGCCGATTTCTTCATTATGAATCTCATTCTCTGGGTGAAGGGATCATCGGCTGCTATCCCCTTTGGCACGCTGGTTGCTATCCTGGCCATGTGGTTTGGAATTTCTGTCCCGCTAACCTTTGTCGGTGCATATTTTGGATTCAAAGAGAAAGTAGGTTTTGAGTGAAATCCATATTGTTCTGCTCCTTGAGATAATAGCTCTATTCTACAGTTAAACATTTATAGTATATTGAAGCTGTTGGCATAAAAAACTTGGAATTTGGCTATAATGTATAAGGCTGTTGATTCTGAAAGGAATTGTCAACTTCTGATTTGAGAGTTGTTTTTTATGAATATTTTGAAACCAATTGCACATTTTCCTGCAGCCTATTTTTCCTGGCTTAAAAAACAATTTTCTGACAGTCTTCACTGTAGCTCTGCTTGCACAGTTTCTTTGCTGAAGTCATTCGATTTAATATAGTATAAAATCGGTGATTCTGCTTTTAAAAACGACATAACATAAAGAGCTCCCCCTTCCTACATTTTCATTGTGCCAAGTCAGCAGTGAGGTAAAATAGCTAGAATTCCCTATTTTCTACAGTTGCCTTGTAATTTTAATAGCTGTGGCTTGGCTCAGTGTTTTCATCCATCATCTGCATTACAAGATTAGTGGGAAAGACCCATTCTTTGTTAATATGAGATGCATACGAACGCTTATGAAAAAATATTTAAATGACACTCAGTTAAGAAATAACGTGAGGGGAGTAATCAATAATATAGTAATAAGGTGTTTTTCCTTTTTTCTTTGTGTTAATTTCTCTCAAAGCCTATTGAACACCCAGTTCGCACAAACCAGATTCCACGGCAAATCCCGGAGCAGTCCTTTTTCACAAAGCCGCTGCCTGGGATCATCATGGGGGGCATCTTGCCATTTGGTTGCATCTTTATTCAACTTTTTTTCATTCTAAACAGCATTTGGTAAGTTTTATTTTTGTTTTAGACCGCCTGGACTGTCAACTCAAACTTGGGGACAAACAAAAAAAGATGTGTACAGTGAGCACGCAGATGACTCAAAATCAGGGTTTCGGAAAACTGATAAACACCTAGGACCTATGATCTTTCTGTCACTTTTTCTCCAGAGGCACAGCATGTTATATATGGGCATTTAAAAACACTCTTCTTGCCTCTTCTAACAGAATATTTTTATGGCAAAACTCTTATGTATAGCTGCCTTTAGTTTGGAGTTAGGAGACCAAAGCAGCAGCAGTAAAGCATGACGTGTCCTAGACAGTCTTAATGCTTAAACTTTTCCTGCTATAGATGCAGCTGTGGGATGGCTCCCCGACATGGCTGCAGCACCCTGGTGGCCTTGCCTGGTTAGCAAATCCTGCTGTTTTAACTCTTTTCAAATCCACTCAAGACTTTGGATTTCACAGGTTTGTAACAAAATGCAGAAACATGTTTAACACCCACAGTTTGGTCAGATATGCACATGCAAGCCTAGAATGGTGTCTGAGGCAAGGGCTTTCTGAGACCTGAAGAAGGGTGCTTTGTGCCTGAAAGCTTGTCCAGCAATATCTCCCAGCTATACAGTTGGGCTAGTAAAAGAGATCACAAAAATAACCTCTTGCCTCATACATTTCCTGGTCTGTCGTGGCAATAACAACTCTCTGCAGCAAAGAAACCCTAGCTCAGTGCTAATCATGCATCATGTTGTTGCTCTCTTTAGGATGCCCAGCAAGCATGTATATGGTTTATTCAGATATGCTTTCATATTTTGACATTTTGTCCATTTAGAAGAATGTTCTATGGGACTGAAGTCTCAAGCTTTTAAATATATATAGAGTAGAATACTGTAGTGGATATTTATTCACTTTTTACCACTAGTTCTTTACAGGTAGTGGGTGGGTGAGTGTGTGGGTGTGTTTGTGACTGAAGTGTAAAAGGTCACTAAATTTGCTTTGGTGCTTTTCTACCTCATCTCTCATGAAGACAAGGTTACCTTTTTACATTTTGGAGGGTTGTGTGAATTTCTGAGTTCACAAATGGCTGTTGGGTTGAAGTAAGATTATTGGGGGGATATTTAGAATAGAGCAACTGGGTGAAGATGATGTGGGGGTGGGGTGATATGAGACAGCTGGAAGACTAATTTCAGTTTTATAAAGAAGACAAATGCCAAGCTGCAGAGCAGCACAGGAGATGGAAGAATGAACCAGTGAAGCATAAGGGCCTGTTTTGCTTTGAAGTTTAATAGCATTTTCTCAGTGATAACTAGAAAGTTTACATGCATTTGGGTTTTTTTGTGTGTGTTTTAGGTCCCATCAAATGTACTACATGTTTGGTTTCCTGTTCTTAGTATTTATAATTCTTCTGATTACGTGTTCTGAGGCTACGGTCTTGCTGTGCTATTTCCATCTATGCGCAGAGGTAAATGACTGTATACAACTTTTACACTGCAATTGTCAGCATCAGTACATTATTAGCTGGCAAATGTTAATGAGGTTTAAAAGGGGCTGGGTGTTTAATCAAGGCCATCTTTAAGTTGCTGGCATTGTAGGGTACATCTCCACAACACACAGTAGCCTATTTTACTGTGTCATGTAAAAAGCCATGATGTTATGTTAATGCGCAATATAATAGCATACTGCGCATTAAGCGTCACTAAAAAAGCAGGCAAATGTGCCACTACACATTAGCATGGCTTAATGAGCATTAAGTACCTGACATTGGAGGTACTAAATTTTAATGTGCATTAGAAAAGGTGCATTAATGCATGTGTAGATGCTCCCACAGATTTTTTTGGCTATACGATATCAATTTTTATATACTTGGCCTGGTTATGGCATTGGTTTATGTTCTATGAAAAATGCATATTCAGTGTTAAAAAGGCAATTTTCAGGTTGTCTCTGGATCTGTAGCTACCTGTGCAAGCTCTCATTTGAATTCCTGGAACAATGTTGTAACAACAGAAACCACCCATAGGAATGGTCATCACAGCTGGATTAGTGGGGGTGGGGGGTGTCTTTTCTTTGTCATGAACAACTTGGGTTAAGGCAGCTGTAGAGCATAATACTTCTCTGCTCAACTTCCAGGGGCATTGTGCTAGCATCTGGCCTGTGTGTGTGTTTAGTAATTCTCTCCTTACTGCAAGGAATATTTCAGTACTTTTCTGGGAATTTCCCATAAATTTCTCTTTAACCACAGAAATTTTTTAGATCTAATTTCATTAATATTAAAAAAAAAAAATCCTTTTCAGCTGCATGTATTTAAAATTTCAGGAAAAGAATGAATGTTCCTTTTTGACTGTTCCTTGTTGAGATTGCAGAGATAATCACTCTGGGCCAATGTAATTTATGCTGCAGTTTCAGTACCAGATGTGGTAAATGTTGTGGCATCTGACATGCACACAAGTATCCCCACTTTCATGCATACCCATTAAAGGCTGCAGATGTTTGAAGCTTTTTTGCTGTCTCGGTCCTCAGCCACATAGTACCTTCATTTCTGCACAGCAAAACCAAGCGCTTTCACTGTAGAGGTAGCTACATTTTTGGCGTATTCTTATGTCATGTGCATATCAACTTGAAAAGTGCTTGAGGGTGAGATTTGGCTGATATAGTGGTAATACCAACACTTCAGTGAGTTCGTTTCCATAAGTGTTAAGTACAAGCTCAGCTTTCTAGTAAAAAGGCTCAAACACGAAATGCACAAAATCCAACCCCCTACGCCCAATAAACCCTAAACTAAAAAAAAAGAACTATTTTGAGTCTCCAGTACATTTATTTAAGATTCTTTCTTTTCCTTAAAAAAACAAACAAACAAAAAGCATTCACTTGCTAGGCCATCTCTTAAAATGTTAAATATTTAGCTTATGAACTCAACATTGTATTGGGGGGGTGGGTTAAGTTAAACATTTTAGCATTCTGTTTTGAGAGAGAATCAATAACTGGAAAAAGCAATTTAAATAAAGCAGGGCTCCGGGTAAAGTTTTGGTTTAGATAACTGCCTTGAATTTAAATTCAGCCTTCATATAGTTGCAAATAATGAATTGCTTTGAAATAATATGTAGCAGTAGTTCTTGTTCTTGGAATTTTTTTCCCCCTAAACTGGTTTATCATTTCTTCCAGGATTATCATTGGTGGTGGAGATCATTCTTAACAAGCAGCTTTACTGCAGTTTATCTTTTTATCTATGCAATTCATTACTTCTTCTCTAAACTCCAGATAACAGGAAATGCTAGCACCATTTTATACTTTGGGTATACTATGATCATGGTCCTGATTTTTTTCCTTTTCACAGGTAAGTGAAACATTGTTAATAAAATTCAATGAAATAGTTTCGGACCTTTTGGGTTGCTGTTTACTGAGCATTATAGCTGAATTAAGTTGTGAAATGCTTGTTGGCTTTCTCCAAAGCATTGCTCGTAGTTTGTACCTTCATTAAGTTTACGTTTTCTCCTCCCCCCATCTCCCAAGTATATTGGTTACATCACAATATAGGTGCATTTTTTTTTCTGATATAAAGATCTTCCAATTTAATTTTCAATGATTCTTTTCTAACTTGTTAAATTCCCTTGTTTTTTTGTAAGGTAGTGGAGCAATTGCCTAAACGTGTTTACATTTTTCAAAATGCCCTTGGCAAAATGTTGTTCTGTTGGAAATGTAAATCAAAGGGGACAAAAGGAGGCTTAAATGAGAAGTCTTCCTCTATTGAAAAGATCATGGGGTTTTGGGAATTAAAAATGCAGAGTGCCTTTTGTAAGTTATTTAACCTGTGGATGTGTGTTCATCCATAAAGTGGGACTAATGCTTATAAATTTGTGCCTTACAGTCGTAAGTATTTGTTTTAAAAAAAAAAAAGTTTAAGGATATGAAGCACTCCAAGTGCTTTGTATAATTATTAAACATAAATGTTTTTAAGCTAAAGACTTAATGTGCAATATACAGGGACAGGAGCTGGTATTTTAAATATGCTTAATGTGTACATGGTGTCCAGATGTTCCTATACTAGTGCACTTGTATTAAGAGTGACTAGTTGGAACTCAGTACCCATTAGAGTTGAATTATTTGTAAAAAGCAAATCTAGGGCTGGACAACTAAGGCAAAGCAAAGTGAGCTCTAGAATTTGCTGAATGAAATGCCCATTACACTGAGAAGTTTTTGGAAGTGTTGGACATCTCTAATTTTAAACCTATTGAAACGAGCCAAATGGGATTCCCAGGATAGGTGTTAACATAGATGGTGGAAGGATGCCTTCAGTATTTTGCTGCTGCATAGGTGCAGGCAAGACTTCATTGTAGAGCCCAGGAGAAAGTACTTTTCTCTGTGGTTCTCAATATATAGTATGCTTGAAGCATGGTATGTGAAAGAAGTGGTTTGTACAACAAAAACTCTCTAACTTGTTCTAAACAAGGACACAGTCAACGCACTAGCCTTTCTTTCCCCTTTCCCTGATCCCATGCAGAAGCTAGAGTTTGGGAAGACATTGTTCTTGTTCACTGAAAAGCCATTAGTACCGCAGAGAGGTGGCCAGAATCATCATTTGCTTGGGTGCCTGCTAGAATCTGCTAGCTGGCTGTTTTTATGTCTGGTTTTCTGCCTTACTTCAGCAAAAGATCTAAATCTCCCCCCTCAATCAAATTGATGTGAGCTTTTTAAAATAGCTTATAGAATGAAGGAAGTACCTCAGGCTGGGATGCTACTTAAAAGGGTGATTTCCACTGCTCTTGGAGAGAATCAGCCTTTTCTGCTATATTTGTATCGGCTGTCATCATTGGGTTTGCAATTAGAACTTGAGTAAAGTAACTTTGTCCCTGAGGAAACTGAAAGAAAAGTGGGGAAAAAATGATTGGGCAGTTGGTGAAAAAATGGGAACATTTATTCTTATTGGGGAAAATAAGATGGTAATAGGAGCTGACAAGAAACTGGGTATTAACTGGGTAAGATACCGTTGCTAAATGCAGCCAAACCTCAAAACCTGTCCTGTGAAATCACTAGTGCAGACTGGGTATCCACTAACTGATTGCTCTAATGTTCCTGAGCCCCTGGCTCTTTGTCATGTCATCCCTCAAATTATACCATCTGGAAAATGAACCTGTTTGTTGACACGCTTTGTGCTTTGTAAATGGCCAGGGTTGCCTGCCCTATGATCTTTTATTAACTTAGTGCTGCTTTTACAAAGTTCATCTGTGACTCATGCAGTAGCAGCACTAGAGATGGGTTGAAAGGGGCACCAGAGGCCAATCACACCCTATTACTGGAGCAGAGGGAGTCCAGGATCGTGAAGGGCTCTTGAAGGGCTCTGTGAGCGCTGATCAACTGACTGCTGCTTCCGGCTGTGGGAATGCACAGGAGCCCTACAAGACTCAGCAGGCTGGGAGCCAATCTGTTAGCCTTGTGTTCAATTTTAAAGTGCAATGGGGACCAGCCACAAAGTTATTGCATGTTTTTTTGTAATAACTGTGTGGCTTATTCCCTGTCTTACCATGAACGTGTGGCTGGGTTACTGCTTAAGACGTGATCAAGAGTGGCAGTGAGAGGACTTCACCATGCTGTGCCCTGCTCTTTCCACTGTCTTTCACCTCCTGACCCCTGGTCTGTACCATGGAGGGAGGGTCTGGGGGGGCATCCCCTGCTGCTGCTGCTGGCCCCAGGAGCATGGAAGGGGTAGACTGCAAAGTGCAGCTTGGTCTGTGCATCTGCTGCTTGCAGCAGTGTGCTGCTAGGAGAATGGGGTGGGGGTGGTCCAGGGGCTGCCTGTGGGTGGGGAAGGGTGGGAGAAGGTGGTGGTGACAGCAATCCCCAGAGGAGCAGCCACAGGCACCACTGGAGTACTGGGGGCAGATGCAGGGTGCTGCACAGGGAAGGAGAACATTTACCCCCTCGTACAGGGGTCTTGCACCACACTTCTGTCTTCTCTTTCTGCCTTTGTTTCTGAGACAAGTGAACACTGTGTACATTATATTTAAAGTACTGGCATTTAGCTGGCACGTATTTTGCTATAGTGCTAGTTCCCTTCTCATTAGTTGGACTTTACCAAAGTTTTTCTGCTCCAGAAAAAGGCTGTCAATTGACTATTAGGCAGTCTTGAGTCTTGTAAAAATGGTAGGCAAGGAAGGATTTTATTTCTTCTGATTTGATGTTATTAGAAAGCAAGCACAGAACCTGGCACATGTCCAAAGACATTAGTCCAGCATGCCAGGTTATTAGTCCAGCTCCAGATGTCCCCTCCAATTTACTGGAAAAAAAATAAATCTATAGTTAAAAATGCTTTAATTACTTTTTAACTAAAGAAATATGTTAATCTGTGTCTGGGTTTTAGCATAGGTTAGTTGCTACACTGCCAATTTCAATTTCACTGACTACTAGATGGAAATTGGTGGAATTAAAAATATCCCTTTCATACATAAAGTGGTAATTGAAATTGTCGAGGCAGCTGCTGAAATGGTATTAAAAGCTTCAGATGTGCTGATCCTGGAGTCCTTGATGTGAAGGCTGGTGAGGCCCAAAAAAGCACAATAATAAAGTGTACTTCTGTTGTCTTCACATTAATTGTAATAGTATAACTCTGTTAATAGGGGTTCTGCTGCACTGTGCCGGTTAACAAAGGAAATCACTATGCAGTTGTGAACTTCTGAAACAACCGGTTTCCAAATTCACTGTTTTCTAAAGCAATTTCACAGGATCCTAGGACATAGCTGCAAGGGATATTGAGAAGTTATCCCATCTCCCTGCCCCGAGACAGGCTCAGCCACCTACACCAATCTCTTGTGCTTTTCTATGAACTAGCCATGCAGGGTATAATCAAACTCCTTAATAAACTCAAATGCTGTTTTCAGTTTTATCTTGAGAATCTGTGCTTGGCTGAATAGTAAACTATTGCACCTAGATGATTCAAGCAAAATTGAGTTCAGTTTTGTGCCTGAAGCTTTCCTTAATAGCACCAGCTTTGGCCCAATTCTTCCCATGCTTTCGAATGTGGGAAGAATTGGGCCACATTCTCATTGAATCGATGAGACTTTAATAGACACGAGGAGCTTTACTTGTGCCTGAATGTTTGCAGGAATGAACCTTGATTCGTTCTGTTAAGTTGGCAAAATAAATGTTTTGTTTTCCTGTGTTCTTAAATGTTTCTTTCTCAGTTGCTGATGTCTAATATAAATAGCATCATTAGCAGCTTATACTTGGCAATGGGTGGTATTGTGGACACCACAAAAGAGACTGTAATGCATAAATAAGTCTCGAATGCCTTTGTGAAATAATGGCTGCCTACAATCACACCGGTGAAATCTAACAATTATTGTATAAATTTGGAGCGAGTATTTTATTTTAATATACAGATTGCAAGAAATATGTGTTAAAAAGGTGTAAGTATACACCTTTAAAGTTGAATTGGGGATAGTTGTATGATTATACACATTTTATGCTTGGAGACCAGAAAAAAAAAAATTGTTGAATTTAGTCAAAGCATGTTGCTTTACAGTGACCTCTATTTTTGAACATCATTTTCACTTGTGAGTTAATGCCATTTTCAAAATTGAGTTTTGATCTTCTGAGTAGATTGTGTTCGGAATCTGAGATTCTGAAGCACCCACCACTGTGCAGTGATTGAAACCAGTATGATACAAAGAGCTTTTAAGGTACATAAGATGTATCAGCCAAGTGCAGAGTGCACTTTTCTATTTGCTTTCTTCCAGTCTGTTCGTGTTTTGAATTCTTTTTTCTTCATTAAACAATAAAGCTGGAAGAGCTGAGTAGAACAGGAGAGTCTCCTTAAAGTATTTCGGTATTCCTCTGTGCAGTAATTCTGTTTTTAATTCTGGATTTAAAAGAGCTTACCAGTAGCTTCACTTGAGTCCGTTAAATGTTGGTTTGTGGTCGTCTTTCTGTGTATAAGACCATCTCTTGGCAACAGTTTATACATCACCGCTTAGTGTATCTGACAACATAAGATTGGGGAACAAAATATCAAGACACAGTTAAAATGTCCATCTGGTTGTAATAAAACAAATGATGTGTTGGTCATTTTTTCTTCTGGGTGTAGAAAAGTTACAGTAGACATTCAGTAACATCTTCCCTACCGGCTTTATGAATTTGAAATAGCTACCCCAAAACCAGGCTTTATATCTACATCTCTGTAGAGAATGAAAGAAGATATGTAATCGGCTACAGTGAATGGATACTTCCATTTCTATGGATGAGCGGTAAGAGCTTTTTTTAGGAAAGGGAGGATCATATGCTACCAAAGGAAGCCAATGCATGTTCTTCTAAAGCCTAGTTATGTTTCTGCAGGTGTGCAGCTACTCACAGGGACAGGGCTTGGTTCTTTTTAGGTTAACAGTTGATTTTTTGGAACGAATTGGGCCACCTAGAAGCCCTGGAGGCAGAGGGAGGGGGAAGGTATGATCAGTGTCAGGGTTGGGATCGCTGCCTCCCATTGTAAAATAAAGGTATGTATCAAAGTTTATAACCCTATAGAAAAAATAGATATGGAAGAGACAGCAGGACACTAGCAGAAAATTATTCCAAAAATATTATCCTCCAATTTTAGATTAGTATTTCCTGAAAGTTGATTGAGTACCATCTCTAGTGATTCTTAGAACTTGCTGACGGTAAAAATTATTTGCGGGTTGTTCATTTCTTCTACCCGATTAAAGTCTCATTGCTCTCTGATAGCTAATGAGCCAGCGATGAACTGGCAGAGCCCTTAAAGACGTTCAGAAAATTCTGGTCTACTTTTGACCATGTTTTTTGAAAAGCTGGTGTTTTTTTTCTTTCCTAGCCAGGTCCTTGAATTGTAACGAAATGAGACTACTTTTGAACAAGTAGCCTTGCTCTTTTGGCTTTTTGTAAACATTGGCATATTCTTCAAATTGGGCATTGTGTAGAAAATTTTCTATAATTGATGCTAGGCTCGCACAGGACTCTAATTGATGGTCCTCTCTGCAGGAAAGGGCATCCTCTATAGCAAGCTTGGTTCAGATAACCATTGGAGTGATAGTAAATAAAGCAACAAAGGAGGGCAAGCGAGGCAGGATCAGAATTGAAACTGCTGCCATGCAGGCATGTATTTCAGGCCGCGGTCAAATGAAAACCAGCACCTGAAAAGGCCAATGCTGGCTCCTGAGGGGCTCCAGAAACTAGGCAGTGAGGAACAGTGGGAATGTTAATTGCTATGGCTCTGGATGCCCTGTGGCAATTAAAGGTGTCATCGCTCCCCCGTTGCTAAATATTCAGACCTCTAGGATACTCCATGGACTGGATGACATGGCCCCAGCACGCCAGATGCAGCACTTGGACTGGCTACATCCCACCCATGGGCCCTCGTACCGGAAAGGTTGAGCAATGCTGCTCTAGGGAGTTCTAAATCCTTGAGAAATTTGGGGTGGGGTGTTGAGAGAAAATTGCAATGCACGTAAAAACACTGACAGACCTCTGGCTACAGAACGGGGCCAGGATAGTGGCGGACTGCCAGTGCAGGAAATAATTTAGATTTTGCCTGGCATAAAGAACCCATAACTTTCCTGTTGAAGAACGGTATCTGGATGTCTCAAAGGGCAGGGTGACTAGTAGGTGCTGGACATCCACCTTTCAACTGCTTCGATCAGTAACAGAATTGACAAGATCTCCCCCAGAGTTGTCTGACTTGGAGCAGAGTTTTTGGGACAGATGATGCAAGTGATTTGAAAAATCCGGTTGCAGATTAAACACTTGTTTGAGAGGTGCGGGATAGGCGATTTTGTGTTTTAAATGAGGGGCTTTGAGGAAAGTGGCATGTACAGGACAGCTAGTGTGGCAAAGGGAAGGGGCTGTGCGTAGACTGTCTCCCTGTGTTAAATTCAGACATGCTTGCACTTGCATGGTCTTGCTCTGAGAACTGTGCATTGTGAATCTCATCTTCCTGGCTAAAATACTACTATTTTTTCCTTTAAATAATAAATCAGCCAGCTTTCCTGTACTAGAAATTCAAGAAACTGCATCTGTTAAACATTCAGGAGAAACATAGCACATCACAGGTTTTTAAGAGACATAAGAGAAGGCTCAAAGCACGTTACGTTATAAAAATAACTAGAAGGCAGATGCTGAGCCGCACCATAAAAGGAACAAACAACTGAGCGCGAGCGAGGCTAGGCGAGTAGCAGTGGTGATGGAGAAGTATTGGACACAGTAGGAAGGAGTGAGAGAATTGGCTATAAGCTGTAAAAGACTTAGTGATGTCGAGTCCACGAAGGAATTAAATTCCATCTTTGGCTGGTGTATGATCTTCTATCAATTGCGATAAATTTGCCATCTCCTACTGTTTCTGCGGATGATAGCTGCAAACTCGGAGGAAAAGGGTAATCTGCGGCACATAATAGTAGGCTGTCAGAAACGCCCTTAACCAGAAAGATGTGGCACGTAAGAACTAGCGTGCAGACAATAAGCAGCTTCCAAGGAAGGGTTTGTCGCTTATCACTCGTGTAATTGTGGTCAGCGAATGTATGCAAGGCAGATGTTTAATCCGGAGCCTGGCACTCCCTTCCACTGTCTGCATCTTCTGGTGGTGAAAACGAACAGAAGGATGACAGAGTTGGTACTGACTGTGCCTCGTAGAAACATAAGGAAAATTAGAGAAGTAGAAAGCTTCTAATGGAGTGGAATGGACCAGGAGGGTTGTCGTGTTGATGGGACTCTTACAGTAACACACTCAGCATGGTTTTGATGCGCTTAGCCCTAACTTGTCTTAGTTGTCTGACTTCCACATAAATCAGCGTGAAGCCTGCGGCTAAATACTGGTGAATTTGGGACATATGCTGACGTCCTCGTCGTCATCGCTTGCTGCGCTGTTACAGAACATGCAGCCTCTTTGCAGACTGCTGTGTTCTGCTCATCCTTTCATGCCTGCTATCTTTACTGCTCTCAAGCCTGTCTGAGAAGCGAGTAGAAGCACAGAGGTTTTAAACCAGCCAGCCTTTCTTCCACAGCTGCTAGCCAATGCCTAGCTGTTACCTGTTTCTGCTTGGAAGATGGAGAGACCTGCTTCATGCAGACACCAGTATTGTATTCCAAACCCACTTGCTTTCTTCCAGTGGCCCAAGCATTGGATAAATGGGAGGGGGGTTTGGGGCACACTGAATGTGACTCTTTCACCCCCCCCCCCCCCCCCGACTCTCCCCCGCTAACTTACAAGGAGCCTCATGCTGTTTCCAGTTGTCTCAAAACCAACAGCCAGTTTCTTCTTTTGTCTCCTGCTTCTTTCTCTCTACCTTCCTGCCATGCACTGTGGTCACTCCTGCCTCAGGACCTTCACTTCCAGGTTAATCTGAGTGGAGGGGAAGAACAACTGAGATGGGATCCATGTGACTGGGATTTCACTGAGGCATACAACCCTTGCGTAGAGTGTGTGCGTACGCGTGTATATGTACAGCAGGGTTAACTCTGCATAGTTGGACTGTCATTCCTACTACCCCATTGTCCCACTCTAAAAATACAGTGTTTGTATTGTGTAGTGCCTAGAAGCCCTATCCGAGATCCACTGTCGTACCTGAGGGTAGTGTTTCTCAACCCATGTGTTGCAACCCAAAAGAACATATATGAAAGGGTCGTGAACAAACTTTAAAAATGGATCAATGATCTTTTAAAAAAGTGGATTCTCCTTTAAAGGAGAAATGCATGGGAAACCGTGGGTCTGCCCTTGCAGGCTGGCAGAGGTCCAGCCTGCAAGGAGCTGCCCCACACACCCACCTCCCACCCCACAAATTGGGCAGCTGGGGCCTGAGGGTGGGGGGGGGCAGCAGGTCAGGAGTGAGGGGCACTGGGTTGGGACTGGCCATTGCTGTTTACAAATGGGTCCTGGAACAAAAAAGGCTGAGAACCACTGCCGGAGGGGTCACAGATGCTGTAAGACAGTTCCTCTCCGGAGAACATAGCCTAAATAGTAAGATGGAGTGAGAGGGTGAGAGTCGGAGGTGAATTCAGTCAGTAGCAGAGCCAGGAAAAGCTTAGCCTTGCAGTAGCACGTGACTTAACAAGCAGTGAATAATTGCAGATAGATATGGTTTGTGTGGGTAAAATGTTAGGGCATTAACTGACCATTAGTTCAGAGCACTCGTGTACGTGACTGCTAATTATGGAATGGTGTGATTGTCCCATTCATTTGTTTATCTGTACATCATAGAAGTCCTAAAAATCTTTATTGACTTTGAAGCTGATGATTTAGCAGCCCAGGATGAATGCGCATTGTTAAATTTTAAAGAGCGCACTTTTATAGATGGAGATAGAGAACTGGATTATAATAGGATCTGCTGCCCTGCTGGGAACTGCTTGTTATTAGATTTGCTCCGAGAGCATGTTGAAAGGTAAACTAACCATTTTAACTCTCTTCTTATTCCAGGGACTATTGGATTTTTTGCCTGCTTCTGGTTTGTTAGTAAGATTTACAGTGTTGTGAAAGTGGACTGAAGAATTTCAAAGTGTCTTTTGAACATATCTCCCTTGCTGTTTGATATTTTTTTACCATGTATTGAGAAAGCATACTGTGTAATTATTTTAAGATGTAAAAGCTGAGCAGCCGTCTGTATAGCATAAGATACAGGTTTTTATGGGAGGAAACAGCAGCAGTGGAAAACACACCAGTCAGATTCTTCTTGAAAATGTTCATTCTAATCGCTTTTGAAAAAATACTGTATCCAGATTTGATTTAAAACAAATAAAGGAATGACACCATGAAACCACTTCCTTCTTAAAAATAGTGCATTTATACAGTTTTGCAGCTGAGATTTCTGGTGACTGACTGACTTTTTTTTTCCCTCCCCACTTGGTTACCAGTTGTACCATTGAAGCATAGGACTGTCAATCAAATCTTATGTAAAATGTGAAATTTTTTAAATTAAACTCTGTACATAGTATTCAGCACCTTCCTGACAAGCTAGTTGAGCATCTTACAAATGTACATGCATTTAGTGTAATGTAGACTTTATTAAAAATATCAGCGCTGGTTTTTGTTCAAATAAAGTTGCACAAATCCAGCTGATCTCATATGTGTTCTTGTCAAATGGGTCCCTGATGTTTTATGTGCAGGTCTTATTTAATGAGAAGCCAGAAAAAAATGTTTCCCTTGACATGATTAAACAGTGCAACTTGTTCTCACGTGATGTTACTGGGACCAACGGTTTAACCAGAGTTAAAATGGGATGGGGTCCTCAATAACTACATACTGTCTAGGGTGGCTGACTAATTTTGCCTTCCAGTTTTATCATTGCATCTCAGACCTGGGGACCAGAACCAATCTCCAACCCCTGTGGAGCAGATTATCCCACAAATGTTTCTGTGAGATTATTACACCTTCCTTTGAAACTACTAGTCCTAACTGTTGGCGCTGGATTTATGACTCAGATACCTTGTTCTGGGTGGACCCAAACCCTCAGGCTGACCACAGACTCTCTATTCGATAATGGGCAAATTTTATTGCTTCACAGTGATAGAATATAAGAATAAAGAAGGAAGGCAAACAAAATACCCTCCCCCCCAATTCTGTATCTATCAGTCGTAAGGCTTGTCACAGAGGCAAGGTACATGTGGCCAGTACATGAACTTTACCTTATGGTTTTTTCCTCATTTCTTCAATGTCCGATGTCAGCAGCCTGGAGATTGAGGCCCAGCCCCCCCCAGTGGGGGTGGGTGAGATGGGCTGGTGGTGTGCCCCCTCTCTCCATGGTGGCCTTGGGATCCCCCCTCCCCCCCCTTGGGGACCCTTTGCATCTCTGAAATCCTGCTTTTTGTATTCTTCCTCCTCTGATAACTCTTCATTGCTGGGTACCATTGATTGGCTTCTCTGTGGTTTCTGTACTGTCCACGTTCTCTTCTGTCAGCATATTCCTTTGTTCCAATAAACCTGTCACATGCATATATCTTAATCTGGTCATTTACCTGTGTCTTAATTTGGGCATGCCCTGGACTTCAAAGAAATCCCAGGGGCTCTGCAGCTGTTCACTGACCTAGCCCATGCAGCAAGCCTATTTCATGTTGTGGATTTTCAGGGAACACTGCAAATTTCCCAGCCTGTTTGTCCCTGGGCCTTAGACACAGCGTCTGCCTTGAAGGCTGAGACCGTGAAACCTGGGCACAAACGGGCTTTTAAAAACTGTTTAACCCTTGCCATTCCCCTGGACCATTGTTCTAATGCAATATCTACTTTACCTATGAGCTCATTCCTAAAAACAAACCTCTAAATATCGTTCACTAACCATCACAAATCGCAGTCAGAGACAGGTGACTGGGTAAAATGGACCTTGGAGTGAAGCTCCTTTCTCTTTGTGCCACTTTTTATTTCGTTTACTTTCATCCTGATCCCTTGTTACTTATCAGCCACTAGGAGTGGAATGGGGTGAAGAAGAAAAAGACATGGAGGTAAGTCAGGTTGTTGGCATATTGGTGGCCTTGTAGCCCCAAGTACTTCCCTTTGTGACTTCCAGCATGATAACGAATGATGATGGTGGAGCAACTTCTGTAGGACTCTGAGCTCTCTTAGGTGGACCCCAAACAGTTTGCCAAGAAGCAAACCCAGCGAAGGCCCAGTCCCTTTGATCCACAAAATTTCATGGGTGAGTGAACAATAGAAACGCCACGTTGCCTTTCTCCCCTCGTAGAATTGGGTAGAATGAGGGTTGATGTTGGAAACATCTGCCAAAATTTCTGGGCTCAGTTCAGTTCTAGAGTTATGATATTTTAATGTTTTGTTACATTCTTATAAACTTAAATAGCATGGTTTTTCCTGAGGAATTCCCTGCATCTCCAATGCAATTTTAAAACTCAGAGTATTTCTTCAACTTATTTCCTTAACACACCATAGAAGCTGGAAAACCTGTCCCTTGGGTAAACAGCGCCCAGCTACGCCAGTAAATCTGACGGTCAGGGTCATGGCTTAGGTAGTAGATTCAGTACGGGAAGCCCATCTCCCAGACAGATGAGCTGTGGAGCATACTGGTTTGGGCAGATCTCTAGGCTGATAGCAGACATCCAGAGGCCTCCCATTTGGGACCATGGTGGCATTCTTTGCTCTCGCACCGTCGCCGTGTGTCCATAGAAAGCTGGGTGGGGCTCTCAACATGGGACGGCTGCTTTGGCCCCCAGTTTTGCTTTGTCCAAAATGACACTGGAGTTTCTCTTAATTGGAAACCTGTAGGATAGAGTCACGGGCAAGCAGCATTTGTTGCACAAATGCTAGCAGGGAACCCAATGCTTTTTACAAGGTTTTTGTCCTGATGACCCAGCTTCAGCATCCTTTAAAAAAAAAGCCAAGTTCTTTGAACCACTATATCCGCAAAGACTTGTAAAAATACACAAGAATGACCCTGGTTTTCAGTGTGCTTTTGGGTGCTCTGGCTTGTAATTTGGGATGTCGTGCATTCTTCAATTTCCACCCCGAATGCATTATGTGCCTGGAGCCTGCCTTGACCTGGGTCCAGCATCAGATCCAAAAACACTTATCTGGGCTGCTGAATATGTTCCTCATGCTCTCGCTGATGCTGTTCTATAAATGGCATTTTCTGTTATAAACTTTGCAGTTCAAGAGAGTTTAATTGGGTGGTAAAAATTCCCTAATTTACTTTTAAAAGAATTGGCTGGCATTGCTCCTGCATCGTACACGTTTGAAAAGAAATGCAAATATTACACATTGTCCTGGAATTTGGAATTAAAACTGGCATAAAATTCCAGCAGGAATCCTCCTCTCTCCCCCAGAGAGAAATTAAGTTATTACAAGAGACAGTGAGTTGTAAAATAAGTTTTACAGTATGAACTGCAAAATGTCTGCAAAAATCACAAGTTAAGGAAATCTGAGGGCCTAAAGATTAAATTGAGTTATACTCGTAGATGGTTACTACTTAAAAAGCTTCATAAAATTTTAGCATGTAGAACAGGTAGGTTGATATGAAATCTGAGATGTTCTGGATCAATTCAAGTCTCTGGACAGAGATGCAATGAAACTGGTGGAACCAAAGTCATAGGATTTTTATTCTGGTCTCTGTCGTTGTTTAAGCTCAGCATCTTTATTCTGACAACGGTTGTTCTCCCAGTGTCTGCCAGGACTACGTTATTGGTAAGAGTCTCAAGGGAGAATAGACCAGGATCTTTTCTGTTGTGCCCTCAGCTGCTAGGTCAAGAGGTGGAGATGCTGCAGTGCTGAGTCCGGCCGTGGCGGCTTGCCGCTCGCTCCCTTTCCCGCGCCGCACCCCAGATGCTCTTGCATGTGTAGCCAGAGATGGGAGGGTAGAGAGGCTTTTCTGACAGAGGAACAGGAGCAGGTTGGATGGGTTTCAGCCAGCACAGACCTGGGCTCAGATCCTTGCAGGCTTTCCTTGACTAGGACTGCGGTGCTGCCTTTTCCCTGGGGCTTGTGAGGATTTCCAGGCTCACCATGGCATGAGCTCCAGGGCACGAGGGACCGAAGCAGCTGCTGGCATCTACTGGGAAGCTTTGGCTCCCTTTCAGTGCTGCTGCTACATGGGCTTGGGGTAAGGCCAGCTGCCCTGCTTGGCACCTGCAGGAATGGGACGAGGGAGGCAGTGGGTCAAGCGGGGGAGACTCCAGCTGGGAACAGAAGGGAGGCAGCAGGGCAGGGCTGTGCCACCGGCTCCGGGACATGGGAGACGATCTGGCTGGGGCAGGGCACGGTGAGGGTTTAACACCGCGGCAGCACAGGGTCCTGCAGGGGCATGGTTAATGCAGCAGGGCAGGGTGGGTTCCTTGTACCCCTGCGGTTTGCTGTCCTGGCTACAAATTTCTGCTGTGCTTTTCCTCCCCAGCCAGGTACCTGCAGAAGAAGCTGCTTCATCGGTTCACAGCTGTGGCCAAGCCTGGGCCCTTCCCCGCTGCTCTCTGCTACGGAGCCAGCCATCCAGGGAGTGATCCTTGCCACCCAGACCAGATGAGTATGCTTTTCCATGCAGAATCTGGCACCCCTGCAGCTGCCTGCAGCTGGGGGTTTGGGTGTCCAGGTCCAGTGGCCTGTTTCCTTTAAGTGCCTGATCCTAAATCCATTACTGATTCCTGTTGAAAGCAATGGACTGTTGTTATGGCCTGTACTTCATCCCTACCTCAGAGAAGCAAAACCTTTGGGCTAGTGATGTGCTGTTTCTCACGGAGACCCTGTTCAGAAGCATAACAGCCACTGCAATAGAAACACCGATGCTGTTGTCCAGCTATGCTGCTCTTAACCCTTGGAAGATGCGGCCGTCCCTGGAATACGCCGTAGTGCACAACTGGAATACGTGGCCCTAGTGCAATGCTAGCCAAGACGGAGGGCGTGATTCCTGGGTGCACAGGGAGCAGGAGGGGGCGTCCCCTGGGCCTGAAGCACCAGGGAGACTGCATTTGGATGTGCCCTGGTGAAAAAAGAGATTAGGATGACAGAAGGCGTTCCAAAAAAAGAGTCATCACAGGATTCACAATCCTGAAAACCTGCCTGACAGCGAGAGACATAAAATGCTCGATCTATGTTGTTTCTCCTGGAGCAGGTTGAGAGAGGATTTGATCGGGGTCTACTTGGGGGAGGGATTTCTCAGAGCAGGTGGCTCATTCAGGCGGCAGAAAGCCAGGCACATTTACAGAAGAAGTGTGCATTTTTAAGTGAGGTTAATTAACCAGTGCAGTAACTTACCCAGGGACGTGATGAGTTCTTCATGTAACATCTATAAAGCCAGCTTGGTTATCACCGACTTCAGTGGGCGTCGTGTCAGGCTGCTCACAGCTTGCTGAGATGTAGCAAGCCAGAAAGCTCGGTGCTGGGCTCTCCCCTATTTCAGCCTCCAGAGTCACTGCAGGGACTGAGGTTGCAGGATGGCGTTTTATCTTTCGAATCGAGATGCCTGTTCGTTATGGGCTGCGTACGCTAATTAGCGTTGCTCACACAAAGTGGGAAGCCCTTAGACTTTCTGGGAAGTTAATAGCGCCAGGATTTGAGAGGTAACATCAGCGTCTGCAGAATTTACCCAAGCTAATTTATGTTCTGTTTGCAACCAAAGGAAAAGCGCTTAGATGTTTGACATCATAAAACAGTAAAAGCGCAGATTTATTACAGTAACAAAGAGAACAGGGCCCTCAAGTTGCTTTGTTTACCATAAAACGTCCGATTAATCAGACGTGCACATGTGTTGCCCATATTTTTTTGCTTTAGTTTCCATCGTGCGCTGCTCGTTGACAGGAATCATAATATACTGGAAGGCAGAGGAGCCATAGCAGAAATGCTCTAGGCAATATGGTGCAGGGATTATATCTTACATTCAAGGACTATTTCTCTCCTTCTTGAGCAGCCAGTAATGGAAAAGAAACATATGCAGTCAAAACTCTCCGTGAAATCATAACTTTGCCCCGGGAAAAAAACCTACAGTCAAATGATAGAAAATGATTGTAGTGTAACCCAGCTGGTAGTTCACCAGTCTGGTGGTTCAGAAACATTTGTGTCACCAGCTCATAAAGATGCCTTCCTAAAAGGAGAGCGTCGTCCTGCATTGGCTCTGTTGATGACTGCAGAGAGAAAAATACAATTAGAGGAAATTCTCCTTTTAGCCCAGGGGTTTTTTTTGGTTTCATTTTTTTTTTCACTGGAGAAGATGCGCAACCAGGAGAAGACAATCCATGCCCTACGCAGGTGAAATGAAGAGCCTGTTGCTTTTGGGTTGAAATGGGAGAAGGACAAAGGTACATAATAACGCTCAGCATCCAAGGGAAAGGCCCATGTCACGTGTAACAACAGCCAGAGATGGGCGCTGTATGGGAGAGGGCTCTACCTAGCTGTGCTGGGACTGACCCAGTTGAGTCTCGGAGATCTTTGCTGGGTCCAAACCCCCAAAGGCAACCTTTCCACTGGGAGAAAGGCAGGTTTGGAGTAGAGGGGCTAATTGGAGCTAATTAACCTCAGCTGAGGGTGGTTAGTTTGTGCAATTACTGCACCTGGTGCCTCCCCCTGTGGTGTGGGAGGTAGCAGGTATGCTGGTGGGGCTTGTCCAAAGTTTTCAAGCACTGGGCTAGCTGTAGGCATTGCTGGTAAAGCCTCTGCACCTTCCAGGGGGCTGTGGTGCTGGCCAGGAGGGAAGTTGCAGGATCTGCCTGTGAGTACCAGAAAGCTGTGCCCCCTAAGCTGGGACAAAGGGAGGGGGTTTTAATGCTGGAGCAGGACCGAATCCTCCCTTGGATGCTGCCCTGCTTTCTCTTCTCAAATACAAACCCATGTGCTACATGTCCTTTCCTCTGCTGCGTGTGCACGCCAGACCAGAGCCCAGCAAGGCTTCCCAAAGAGGGGAGATATGCTCCGGTCCAGAGAGACTGCGGTGGTGTTTGTACCATGAGGGAGAAGGAGAGAGCGTGCCTGGGACCCAGGCAGGGCTGTGGGGATGCATCTGTTATCAATTGTGAGGGGCTCAGCTAGTGCTTGGCCTTCCTTAGTAGACTGAGGTTCTCGATGCCCCAGCAAAGTGGAAGCGACTGGCATGGTGCATATGGTGTATACCCCCTCCCTGCCATTCCTGGGAGGAGAAACAGCCCTTGCTGCGTGCGCTTAGGACTGGCTGTGCTTTGCAACCTGGCTGCTGTCCCTGGGGGGGTGGACCATTATAGGGGTGCCCAAAGTTTTATCCCTGCAGGGCTATTTCAAAGGGACGGCAGGCTGCCTTTGGCCTGCGGTCTATTAGGTCCTGGTTGGAGGAGAGAGGAGGGACCGTCCGCATCCCCGACTTGTAGATCCAAACAAATGTAATGCTTGTTGGGCAGGGGAAGTCTTGTCCTGCAGCAGAGGGGAGCAGGGCAGCTTTGGGCACCTGTCTGTGTCACTAATGGGTGACAGCTGAACTGTTTTTCATCAATTAAAAAAAAGACCCTCATGGAGCTGCCCAAGTAAAACTTGGGAGAGTCCTTCTATGTTTCGGAGATGCTGGATGTGCCGTAGAGCCTGTTGCTACCTGTTGGACTCCTTTGCTTTCCCTCTTCCCTCCGTTGCAAACCCCATGGCCTGTCTTTTGGGGGAAGTTGTCCCGTGTCTACATTTGCAGTCCTGGCTATGGACTGCACTGCTGCCGTTGGGAAGGCAGGCACTGGAGGTACGTAGGACCCGGCTGCGTGCAGTAGCGATGCCTGGGGAGCGGCGTGGTCCAGGGAAAAGTCCATTCGGTTAGTATCTAATGCCCTGAACTTCAGAAGGCCAGGACAGAGATGCATCCCACCAGACGGTGGGCAGCATTGTTGCAGCTCCGGCAAAGCTGTCTCTGCACAAAGGCGGGGAGAGGATGCTGTGGCTCGGCAGAAAGCAGCTGTATAAACTGCCGTGCAAATGAGACGGCGCTCTGTACTGCACATGCCCTTAATGACAGCATCCTCATTAACATATTGCCATGCGGGATAACTTCCAGCACTCAACATCATTAAGAACTTTAAACGACCGTGCCGGCATGTTGCGTCTAATTCTCTTTGCCCTCTGATTAGAAATGTCCAAGCTTCAGAACTGCTAACGCCAGATAGAAAATAGCAAGCGGGTCGTTACCTAATTAGAATCTACTTCACAATCTTGCCATGGGGCTTGTTGAGCTGGCCTTTTTATTTCCCCCTACTTTGTGCTCTGAATGACTCTGAAGTTTCCCTCTGCTCTCCCCCTTAATGAGTTGTGCTGTGGTGAACTAAATGAGATGCTGTGCTCCTGGAGACGTCGCATTTGAAAGGTTTTAATGGCCACAGTAAGAATGAAAAACCTATTAGCATGTTTTCTATTAATTATTTAATTGTTGTTTTGTTACTTGCATGAAATGGGAGAGCGCAACCGCAGCATAACAGACTTGCAAGCGCTAAATAACTTCCCTTTACAACCATGGGGACCTAATGGCTATAAAATCTTTACTGTTTGCAGTACTAGCCTCTGAAGCTCGAAACAAAGTTCCTTCCTCTTGCACCTATTCCTTTGCCAAAGGCTTAGCTTTTATTAATGGAGCAGAAACGTACACAGTTGGAGGAAGCCTGAGCGTACCAAGCCGGCCTTAATGGATTTCCCACAGAATGAATGGCTTCTGTAACAGGGTTTTTTTCCCCCCTCTGGGGTTGGGGACTGATTTTTCAGTCCTTGCTTGGGAGATAGTCCCAATAGCAGTGGGAGTGTGGAGGTCCTCCACACTTTATTGGCACATGTCAAAACTCTAGCAGGCTTTTAATCTGCTCAGATCACATTAGTCCAAAAGAGAAGGGTAGAAAGCAAACACACCTCAAAATACCCCCTCTGCCCCATAAACAAGCCCATTCTACACACCAAGAGAGAATCATACAGGATAGAAATAGGCAAAAACTGATTACTTCGGGGTAAGAAAACTCAAGTCAGACTGTTGCTGGACTTGACTTCTAATTCACCAGTCTACGCCCCACCTGAAGGAAAGGCGGTAGCGGGTTTGGGCTAGGGAATTTGGTTGTCCTTGCCTCCCTGGTGCAGGTGCCACCACATTGGAGATGTGCAGGATGTGTTCTTGGAGCGGGGCTCCTGGGTGGACACCCTGCCGGGGGCACGAGGACAAGGCTTCTCTTCTGGACCCAGGCCCGGTGTAGGCAGGTGACAGGCACCCTGCTGCAAAGGAGGCTTTTGGGGGCCTGTGCAGAAGCAGAGTTTCAGGTCTCTGGGGACTTGGGTTTCAAAACCCAAGGTGCTCAGGATAGGGTTGCACCGGCCTCAAAGCTCGGAGGTGCTTGGGATGGGATGGGGTTGCATTGCCCACCAAGCTCGGAGGTGCTTGGGATGGGATGGGGTTGCATTGCCCACCAAGCTCGGAGGTGCTTGGGATGGGATGGGGTTGCATTGCCCACCAAGCTCGGAGGTGCTTGGGATGGGATGGGGTTGCATTGCCCACCAAGCTCGGAGGTGCTTGGGATGGGATGGGGTTGCATTGCCCACCAAGCTCGGAGGTGCTTGGGATGGGATGGGGTTGCATTGCCCACCAAGCTCGGAGGTGCTTGGGATGGGATGGGGTTGCATTGCCCACCAAGCTCGGAAGTGCTTGGGATGGGATGGGGTTGCATTGCCCACCAAGCTCGAAGGTGCTCGGGATGGGATGGGGTTGCATTGCCCACCAAGTTCGGAGGTGCTTGGGATGGCATGGGATGGGGTTGCACCGGGCACCAAGCTTGGAGGTGCTCGGGATGGGATGGGATGGGGTTGCACTGCCCACCTTGGGAGACAACCTCCAAACTCCAAACAGAAGAGTGCCCAGGGGCTGGGAGCAGCCGAGGAACGGGTCCTCATCTGCCCAGAGGGCTGGGGCCTGGCTGCTTGCGGACGCACCTTCCTGGTAGCACAGGGATGCTTTTGCCCCTCAGACTACGCCCACCTCCCAGGCACAGGGACCCCCTTGTTCAAAGCCCGGTCTTGCTGCTGATCCGTGCAGTCCTCCCTTGCTTTCAGCAACAGTCCTCCCCTGCTTTTAAAGTGCATCTCCCCTGCAGAGTGAGTTTGGGGTGTAATGCATGCAGTTGTGCCCAAGCAAGTCCTGTCCTCTTTGCTCAAAGGGATGGGTGCTTTCACTGGGCTGCTGCGAGGGCTGACTGCCTAAAATCCAACCGAGCACAGCCTAATCGCATCCAGGTCTGCTGAAGGTGGGCTTGTGCTCCTGGAAGCCATGCATTTTTCGACACAAAGTTGTTTGCGAGTCTTTAATTTTTCATTAAATGGTTTTCTTCTCTCTCCCTCACAGCTAGAGCTCTCTTTTTATTCCAATGTGGTTTATTTTCAATAATTAAGAAGGATAATAAGACAATTACTGGAGTGGCAGAGTACATTGCTTATAGCATCACTATTCTTTGTTTTAAGGTTTTCCCCAGTGTCGGAGTACTGTAGTGTCTCTCATTTAGCAAATATAATATGGAGCCTTTTTGAAAAGGAGCTTCAGCCTAGTGGGAAAACACAAAAAATATTTAAATATAAATAATTTACCTTAAACTTCATTTCCTGTATTCTTCGTGCCCTGGTACCTCGCTGGTTATCAAAGCAGTGTGCAAAACCAGTAAGCCCCACTGTTGTTAATGGTTTGTGAGAGAAGCTTTTCCAACTGGGAGTTTCCCATTACATGGCTGGTTCCATGTTTTGGATTTTGTATGACACATATTTTTAACTAATAGTCTGTTTTCTGTAAACCTTCCAGAGATTACGGAGGATGAATCAACTCCTAACATCTCTTGATCATATTTTATGGCTTCTGTGACTTATAGGTGTAATCTTGTCTCCCTTGCATACTTGATATATAAGAGGAATTCCCTATGGTGGTTAATCTCAATTCTATACCTTCACCCCCTTGCAAAAAAATTAAAATATCTTTAAAGCAGGGTTGGTAAAAAGGTAACTCTTACAGCCAATCTTCAGCTCCAATTGCTCCTGCTGGGGAAGTCATAATGATGAATTTGTGACATAATTTCTACGGCAACATGCTGTGATTTCATAAACGTGGGATGATGATTATAGTGCAGGATCAAGGTGAAGCTGGATTGTGATGGAAAAAAGCCCCTATTCAAATGCAAATTTTTCAATAATAGCAGAGGGGATACCAGAAATTACTGGCAATTTATTTTATTTGGGATTAAGCTCCTCATTCAGTTTTCTCCAGTCGGGAAAATAACTCTTTTAAAGCAGAGCAGCAAAGAAATGGTGGGGGAGGGGAAGAGGAAGTGAAGAAACCCCCTCTCTTGTCTCGAGAGAATAAAATTGATTAGTTTATTAATTAATTGGTTAGAGTAATGGATGACAATGCTTTGTACTTCTACAGCTACTCTTATCCGAGAGTCTTAGTCCTTCAAAAATCTTAAATCAATTAAGTCTCCAGCACCCTGTGGGGTGAATCCAGCCCCATTTCCCAGGTGGGGGAAGAGGTGGGAAGAAGGCCTGGGGGTTAAGTGATATGCCCAAGGACAGACGGCGTCGGTGTCCCATCCCTACCATGGATCAAAATGGGACAGAATAAAAGAAACCTCATTGTCTTTAGGCCTCTTTGGTTTGCGAGCCAGCTGCTGATTTGGTTGCTCCTTAGACATTCGCAGTGGAATTAGGAGTGGGGATTTTTGTTGCTGTTCCAAATAGCTCGGATTTTAAAGTGTTTAGCCCAGGATTCAACTAATTGCTCCTGCTCACCGCCGTTCCCAAACCATTTCGCTTGCATCTGTTAACCCTGCGAGGGATACGTGTGAACCAGTTGCCAGATGGTCTTTTGGATTCGAGTGGCCATTAGCCAAGCGGCTGCCAGTTGGCTGGTTGCAGAGAGATCGTTAAGAAGTCGCGCTATGCGCTCGTTCCGCTTGGCCACTTCTCGTGGTCTTCCTGCCATCAGACCCCAACCTCGGCAAAACCAAGCCTCCCACAACGGGCTTCGTTTATCGGTCTCGTTCGGATGCCCGACGCATGCATTGACAGGGATGGATGTCGTGAGAGCTTGGGTGAAAATTAGCATTTTTCTCTCCCCCTCATATTTATGACTTACTCCACGCTGTGCCTAATTATTGCTCATCTTTTGTTTTTTTGTATGTAGAAAGAAAGCATTAGTTTGATGCCGTTGCCTTTCAAAAGCAGGTTTACCTTCACTTCCAGTAGTGCGGAGTGATTCTTCATTTATTGCTTGAGACGTAAGCCAACTGGCATTCATCACGCCTCCCAAAATAGAAGAAATCCCTCCTTGTCGCTCTCCTTACAACTGCATCATGAAAGTTATAGCTTTTGGTTAATGCTGGAATTTGCATTTAGCTCATAAGAGTCTACGTAGGCTGGATTAAAACAGGTGCCCGTGTCTGGGGGAAAAAAACCCTGGTGCATGCCAGGGGAGCTGGAATGGGATTTTTGCTGCTGTAGGTGCGGTAGCTCATGTGCCACTGATCAGTATGTGTCCCTTCCTGCCCTGCTCCTCTATGATGATTGTTTTTCCTTTGTAATTATAATAGTTATTAATTTTCACGTTATAACAATAAAACCCAGCAAAAACAACACAATATAAACTATTAAGTAACGTACAATCTCTATGATGATGAAAAGTGCTCGTGGATCTCTCCCAGGGATCTATTTTCTAGCCGTGTTGGTCTGAGACAAAAAGGAATACAAACTGTAAAACCCTTGGTTCAGAGGTGATCCTTTTTCTTAGGCCAACTAGAAAATAGCAACAACAACACCAAATCTTTCTTTGCAAGCTTTCGGGTGCACGCACCTTTCTTCAGGCTGAGGGGAAATTAAAGATGGTAAAAGTCCCATTAAATAGAAAATAAACTTCATTTTGCACAGAGGATGCCGAAGGTGGGATGCATGTTCCTTTGAGTCCACGAGAGTCCCTTTGATGTGCAGATGAGGCAGTTTTGTCCTACACTTGACTGCTGGGATGCTAGGCCAGGGAGATGAGGTTTCACCGTGACAAGTATCACCTAGGATGGGACCATTTCAGCTGAAGGGAGCAAGGGTGCTTTTACTTGCACCAATGCAACAGCAGCTTGTTGGCCAATTAGTATTTGCTTTCTGAAGGTCAGCGGCCACTTTATTTGTGTGTCTCTTCTAAGGGCAGCAGGTGTAGGCAGGACATGGCAAAGACCCTAACTCCCTGGGTGAGAGCTGAAGTGGGCTAGTATTTAGTACTGACAAGGCTTTGTGTCAACAGCGTTCCCATCCAAAGCAGCGCGCTGGGAGGAAATGCACCTCGCTAAATAGTCTTTGGCAGGGGCAGAGGGGAAAGGCTAACTGGAAATGTAAATGATCTCAATGCAAGACGCATGTCTGTATTTAGTACAGATAGTCACCTGGAACCACCGGAAGGAAAATGGCTGATATTTAATAGATGGTGATGCCATTGCATCCCTTCTGGGGTTGATGTTTGCACCACTAGCCGACAAGGACCTTGCGTCAGTCACATTTGCAAGCACAAAGGAATTGCTGGATTGTGCGTTGCTAATGCATCTACCAACAGGCCCTTCAACTGAGGCCTGATCAAAAGCACCTTGTCGTCAGTGGGAAGACGCTACTAAATTCAGTGGGTTTGGAGTTGGGCCTTTACTGGGAGACAAATGCATAAGATTTCTTGCACCTATGTAACAGGGAAGGAGAAAGTCTCAAGAGGTATCCAAAAAATGGTGCTGAATCACATAGGAAAAGAGACCCTTACACACCGTGACTTTTAATCCTATTTGAAGAAGCCTGTGTATGTGAAACAATCTCTGTTTTAACTGGTTTGGTCAGTGATTCTCACTAGGGTGCCTCAGCACAAAGGTACCCCGGAGGCCACACAATGTTAGGACTGTTCGGTTTGCAAACGTGATTCACAAGTGAAACCCAGACGTTTCACGTAGGAGTCCATCGTGTTAAACACGGTCTGCCCTGCTGTGGCCTTTCTGAGGTCTTTGCAACACAAGATTTGCTCTAATATTTTTCCCTCCATCAAAATGAGGATAGTCCTAGTGGGAGGGTGTTAGAAATAGCTCTTCAGTTGTTTGGAAAAAAACATTTGGTATTGAAAATGTGCTCTCTTGTTTTAGCTCTGAATGCTGGAGGAGGAAGCTGGAGTGACCTTTGAGGTTGGGCAGCCCAGTGGCAAACGTATTTTAATCATGTGAAAACATATTCAGGTGGAACATCTTTTGCTAATATAAGAGGTGATTGACAGAGGTCTTTTGGTACATTTATCTCGTACCTCTGAGCTAGAAGGAACCCAAAACTTCCGACGTTTCACTTGCAGATCTAAGGCCAACATCTCTAAATCGCTGTGCTGTGAGGCAGTGCGGCGATGGGAAGCTGGTGCCTTTTCTGTCTGAAATGCCATGAAAAACTTTGGCAGGGAGAATAACTGCCCAGACTTTCCAGGACACTAAACTTCCCACCTCTGCACTTCTGAGCTGCTCAGCTCTTCCCCTGGGTTAAACCCCCCCCCCCCCCCAAATAAACCCCTTGCTGCCTGCAGAACTTGCATTTTCACTGGAGGTTTCTTGTTCTCTGCCCTGGTATAATGTGACCTGGCTTAGTTTATCAAGTCCATGAGCTGGTACCTCAAATGGTTATGGCCTACCAGGGCTAATACATCCTTTTACTGCCCAGTTTAAGAGGGGAATTTGGGATTAAATTCACTTAATTGGTAACTTCGTGCTGACAATAACTTCTGGCTGTCTTAAATCCACTGATTATCAATCCTCTACCAACCCCAGTGCTGGCTGGGAGGCAGCAGAGGGAAATATTTTTCAGCAATTTTTTAAAAATAAGCTGAACTCCACAGACTGGTAATTCCTGGCGCTAGGAAAGGGCTCTTCCCTCGCTCATACAGGAGGTGTTTTTTTGGAAATAACACATTGAGATGAAGTATTCTAGACCTCAGCCATAGACCGGGACTGGTGGTGTCATAAATTTAGAGAGACGGGGCCTAATTTTTTTTCCCCATCCACTTTATACTGCATTAGCACTACACATGGTTCATAAAGAACGATGCAGATGCAGACGCGCTTCATACCACCGCTATTAAAGTGATGTGAAGCAGCTTTTGTGCACCTAGGGGTCAAGCCCAAGGAGCCCAGTAGCTCGCAGCCTACCAAAGGGTAGTAATGCCTTATCCACCCCGTGAAGGATGGCTGATCACAGCACGTGAGAGCCTTTAAGCAAGCAAGCTGGGTTTTCCACTAAGTTGCTGACAGTGCTTTTGTGTTGTTATTGGGGGTTGCACTGGATGACCTCCTGAGGTTCCTTCCAACCCTAATTTTCTACAAATTATTATCTGGGAAGGCCTCGAGGTGTTTCTTGCTGGGGGAAGTCTGGGCTGAGCGCAGAACTGCGATGTGGCTCTTATGCACAAATGCCTGTGTGGGAGGAAGTCAGAGGACCCGTGGTAGGAAAGTCTTCCTTGCCCAAGGGTGCCGAGACGAATGCTTGCCCGCCGGTGTGGTTGGATCTTGGAACGTACCGAGCAGCTGGATCTTGCTGATGAAGCCTTAAAAGTACCTGCATGCGGTAGATATTTATCTGCCTTCAGAAGACTATCATTATGTGTTCAAAGATCACGACATCAGGACTCGAATGAACTTCCTACTATGCAAGGCTGTGGTAATCCCAACTCTTCTCTATGGCTATGAAGCTTGGGTGACCTACAGGCACCACCTGAAATGCCTGGAGTACCTTCACCAGCGCTACCTCCGGAAGATCCTTGGCATAAAGTGGGAGGTTTGTCTCTCAAATACCAATGTCCTTACTGATGCCAACACTACCAGCATGGAAGTATTGATTATTCAACATCCGCTGTGGTGAACAGGGCGTTGTGCGTGCATGCCTGATGCATGTTTACCAAGACAACTGATTTACTCCCAACTTGGCTGTGGCCAAAGGGCACACGGGGCCAGAGGAAATGCTTCAAGGGCACCCTCAAGGTAAACATTGTGTGTGGCATGGACATCACAAATTAGAGGAAAAACTCACCTGGGACAGGGCAACACAGTGATTCTTTATGACAGAAGGTACACCTTACTTTGAGGAAAACCATTTCATCCTAGAGACAGAAAAATGATAAAAATGGCAGGAAAGGAAAGAAGACCCTCCCATTAACCGGCGACTCTAGGATTGGCCTTCTTAGCCATCAATAGACTCCTCTACAACTCTACTTGACCCGTGGGAGCGATCATCCTTGACTGTGAGGGATCACCGCCCCTGCCGAGACTCCCTGTCGCTCAATGCATCTGCAGCTGACGGATGCAGGATCATGATGGGGATCTGCAGTTCAGGTCAATCGTGTCTCTTGATCTTGTGGCGGCTGCTGCTGAAACGTCCCCTCTGCGATGCCTCTAAGCTCCCACATTTGGATGCATTGGCAGAGGACTTGGCTAGGCCCTGACGCACCTAACTAGTGTAAGAGCTCCAATGTCGAGAAGGATTTTCTTCAGCGCAGCCGCGCGCGTGGGGCTGAGAACAGCACGTGGCTGCATAGGGAAAGGCTCGTATGTTAATGCTAGTAATTAAATTTGGCGTCCTTTGTTTCTTTCTGGGGGAACAGCGTGTTTCCTGCCAAACGCTCCTCTCTGGAGGAATGATGGCTCCATCCTGGGGGAAGGCCCGATGCCAGGATGACACAGTCCCTTGCAGCCAGCCCGCTCGGTGTTACTGCCAGAGCAGGACAGACCGCGGAGCTCAGTGAGTTATGGCTAGCTTGCTTCACTAGTCCCATTGCTCTCCAACTCGATTATGGCTTTCATATGCGCTCTATACCCAGGCTGCTTTGGAATCCAATAACAGAGCTGGGCATGAACAGGGGGAGAGAAATGACTGTTTTGTACAAGGGCGAATTTGCAGGAATGATTTCCTCCCTCCCCTGCAGCAATCCAGGTGCTGTTCAGTGCTGGCACCTGCCCAGGGGCTACAAAGCAGAGGGGCGAGGCTCCATGCCAGTGCGAGATGATTTCCCAGTCCTGCGCCTCTCCGACATACTGGGGAGTTGGCAGGGGGCTCGAATGTGTTGCCGCCGGCGGCAATTTGTGTTAATCTAGATTAAACAAATGAGGAGAGAGCTGCCGTGCACATGCCTGACACCTCTTACCTGGGTCAGAGCATCCCGTTTGTGCCCATTGCTAGCAATGCCCACGTCTCCCATTGGAGAGAGGCTGAACTGCTGCTAACGAGGTTGAATTGCACGGACGAACCCTGATTTCAGCACTGTAGGAGTGGTGTTGGTGTCATCTTCATTTGTATCTGGACAGCCTTCGGCACTGGCTCTGTGTACCCGCTGCTGATAACCTTGCAGGCACTAGTAACCTGTCTGCTAAGACAAAACAGGGACTAATATGTATGCCTGCTGTGCAGAAACATTTTCCATGCACCTGGCAGGCGCTCGCTCCGTGGATAATCCCAAACAGTTCTTGGGGGTGGGCATCGGATGGTAGATGGGGAAAACAATCCCAATGCTTGCAGAGGAGAGGGAACTCTGCTAGTGCTTTTGTAAGAACAGGGATGTAGCGACGTACAGGGTGGTCAGATCTGTCTTGGACAACCATGATGCTTCTCTTCTCCAAGGTGGGGAGAAAAGCCTCGGTTTGCTTTACATGAGATAAGGCCACCTACTAAGGCCCTTCCTTCCGAACTGGAGAAGACAGATGCCCCTAATGCACAAGGCTTGGCTAGCATCCCTTTCAAGAGTTGGCGAGCCCTCTAGCGGTGCTCGCAGTGCTCGTGTTTCGAGACAGAAGCCAGCCAGGGCTGCAGCGTGTGTAAAGCGAAGCCGGGTGTGTTTGTGCACGCAGCAAACCTTGTTATAGGGGGACCCAGCTCTGCCAGCTTGTCCGTGCTGGTGGACAAATGGCAACAGAAATGACAAACCTGGTTCAAGAAGGAGGATCTATACTTTCTACCCCAGGGGCTGCTGGATTTGATTTCTTAGGTGTTGGCTGCATGTTTTAAATTTTTCCCAACTCTGCTCTTGGAGCACGAGTGGAGCGGGCAAAGCTGGGCTGCACGTCGAACCAGATTGTGTTTTCGCCTTCCCTTACCCTTGAGCTTTATCCATTTGCCTTTGTCCACGGTGGGACTGAGCACTTGCAGCTGCAGTGAGGATGGACGGGAGGAGTCGTGCCAGGGAGAGGGGGGAAGTACTGTGTGAGTGCGTTGGTGAAAGGAAGGACAACACGAGCGGAAGAAGTTTCCAGGACGGTGCCGAGAGGTCGGATGCACGTGCAGGGACGTTGCTCAGCTGCCAGGTGAATGCCGAGCAGGAAAGGGCACGCTAACTTACACAAACACTCCAGCCAAACGTCTCCTGAACTGTGCCCATCAATAGTGCAATGCTGCTGCTTAGATGTTCAAAGGGAGAGGCCCAGAGGCTTCCCTTGAAGAAGCATAGCAGACGCATCTCCAAGTCGATACGTGTATACGGGGGAAGTCGATCAATACGGCAAGTGCTCAGTGCCTCGGGAGGGGAGCTGCGGTATCTTTCTCCGAATGTCCTTTTTAAGTAGATGTGGGGCTGGAGGGGAAAAGCCAAACAATTGCTTGTTTCCTAAAGGTGACTCGAAGAATTAAAGTCCGCCAGGGTGGCTGGAAGAGCTGCGCATGGAGCAAATCTCTTCATGGAAATAAATTAGCCCATAAACCTGGAGGGGCCTGGTGGGTGAGAGGGAGGGAGTTTGCCCAAATTGACACCTAGACCTGCTGATCCTCCTGGCCCAAGCTTTGAGGAGGCCGATTAGGGCTATTCAAGGAGCATCATGGCACGAAGCGTGGGAGTGCCACCCATCTGCATTGAGAACTAGCCATCTGTGCAAAAGTAAATGATAAAATACAGCCACGTGCCATGCCTCGAACACACTGAGAAATACTGTGATGCTAAGGTGCTTGTAGAGACGGCATGAAAAGAATGGCTAATCAAGTCCTTTGCTGTGGCTGCTTTTTGCAAATTGTAAGGGTGGAATCGCACACCAGCCTTTCACCTTGTAGCTGCCAGTTTGAGTTTGTTTGATAGCTGCTAGCGACCTCTCTTCTCTGTCACAAGACCAGCGTGCAACCTGACACGATGACATGTGGTTTGAAGGTTGTGTCTGCGCTTGGTTTCTGAAGGAGCACTCTGGCCGTGGAAAGACACGGGTAACTCTTTCGGTAACTCCCTTCCCGCACATCAAAGTCATTAAAGTGGAAATCAGCATGGGATTTTAAGTGCCTCTCTCCCCCGTCTTTCGTGTCTTATTACATCTTGCTTTCCTTGCCTCTCTTCGGCATGTGTTTCAGGATCAGGTGGGAGATGAAGTAGGCTCAGAGTTAGCCTTGGGGAAGCTCCGATATCTCCCCACACACATTCGAGACCTTTCTCTTTTGGAGGAATGGAAAAAGCATGCATTGCACAGCAAAGCCTGGTCTGGGCAGCTTCGCGGTCCTTCTCCTGCCACGTCTGGGGTATCCATTGCAGTCTGCAGAACCCAAATGTGGGCCAGTCTGCTCTGCGTGGCGGCATAAAGGTTCACCAGCTCATTCAAGCAAGAGGCGCTCTCCCTTAAATGTATGCTAAAAGCCAACAGATGGGGGAGTAAATGCCAGGAAACCATGTGCCCAATCAAATGGCCTTAGCTGCGCTCGTACTGTATTTGGACAATAGGCTGCAGTGCCTATTTGGAGACTGATCTTGTGAAAATGAAACCCTGCTGGTGCTAACCCGCAGAGGTTTTGCGTGCTGGGGAAATGGCCAAATTCCTCTGGAAAATGGTGAGTCTCCAGCTGGGGGAATTAATGAAAATTCGCCTGTGCCAAAAAGCAAAATTTCAGCCTTTCTGCATGACAAGAAGCTGCAGCAGCGGTTTAAATGGAGGAGCTTTTGCCCTGGGTAAAATGCAAATAATTGCCAAGATACTTGTTTGCATAGGGTAGCAGCAATGTGAGAGTGGGTACAGCTCTGCAGAGATCTGTTTCTTTGTGTTGGGAGGATAAGCTGTCTCCCCCACCTCCCCAGCTTTTGGAAAGGGTTTGTAGCTGGGGCTTTGAGGTGTGATTTGTTTTTACCCGTGCTAGTGTGACATTCACTCCCTTTTTAAAGAGAGGGATTGCTATAACTAAGCCCCGGTAAAGGCTATCGCAGCAGGCTGGGGATCAATACTGTACACGTTTAATCACTGCCACTGACACGCACAAGTTCAACATGTTAGTAATTGATGCTAAAAGCTTTTCAGCAGAAATGTGCACTGAATGTTTTTTTTTTTTCTTCTCCCAGTGTTTAAATGTGTGTTTCTGGTCTTGTTTTAAAAACCAGCAAATTCTTTCTGGATGGATTTGAAGTCCATGAATAAAGTTTTCTGCATTTTTTTTCCCCCCGGCGGCTTTGCATTCCCTTTGCAAAGACTGAAAGTTATAGGCTGTAAACAGAAGGCAAACTTAGAAGCCTTTCCTTGTTGTTCAGTATATACAACGAATTGTGCATCGCTTAAAAAATAAAACTACCAAGATCAGTAAGGAGATGTTAAGGATTTTCTTTTTCCCAGCAGAGGTCTCTCTCCTGTTTCTGAGCAGAAATCTGATCAAAGCTGGCTTGTAAAAACTCAGGCCGTTATACCCAAAATGGTTCTGCGGTATTAAGTTCCTTCACATTATCTCTCAGCAGCAGAGTTGCCCAGTCATTTGAATCGTAGCAAATTCTGGTTTCTGGGAACTGAATTCGGGCGTGCTGGGAAATGTGATAATGGGCACATAAAAGAAATGGAGGCCTGTATTAATGTCACAATACCATACGTTGCTGTTTCTCTTTAAAAAGAGTCACCCCATATAATTAATGCCGTAATGTGGTGTACGAATGCCTCGACAAACCGGGGAAGGGCTCTTGTTGCATATGGTCTTTACAAGTGTGGTTAATGGGGGAAAATTTGAAGTTCCCTTTTAGCTGATGAAGGAAAAAGGCGAGCTGAGGAGTCCCCGCGTCTGATCCCTTGCCGGAGTCCGGGGAGGTTTTACAGGGGTGGCATTATGGCAACTCGCCCTATGGAAGGGGCAAGTGGCATTTTTTAGATCTGAATTGCATCAGGGCGCTAATTGAAACATTGCCTCTGAAGTGGCGGGGCTTTCTCACAGCATTTCAGAATTGCAAAGCAATTTGGATGTTCAGTTGAAAGGCCACAATTTTGGGGCCCCTGAAAAAGTAGGTGCCCTAAAAACCTGGTGTCTTGCATGTGATTTGCAGCCCCTCCTGTTCCACTGGCAGGTTTCCCCACTGCATTGGGGGTGCCCAGCACCGCACCGAGACTCCTGGCGGCCCCAGGCTAACTTTTAATATCAGGCCCCCCTTTGGCTGAGATGATGATGATGATGATAATAATTTTTAAATTACCATTTTCGGGCTCTCTTTCTGTTCGGGCCCCAGGCAATTGCCCGGTTTGCCCATGCCTACATATGGGGTCTTTACTCGAGTTGCTTCTCTGCATGTAGTGGGAATTGGAGGGAGGTGCTCACAGCTGGCTAAAAATAAACTCTTCTTTGACTTGGTTTCTTTGCAGTTGGGGCAATGTGAGAGAGATGTAGCAAGGTGCGGGGTGCCTGATTGGGGCATCTGAGTTCAGCATCCAGCCCTGCCAGACCCCTTGGGGGACCTGACCCCCACAATACCAGCCCTGTGCCCCCGGCATTCCCAGGAAGGGATGCTATAAAGGAAAATCCTTATTTCCTCGCCCCTTGGCTTCACCTTGGAGGGGCAGACAGAGGTGGGCTCCTCCTTGGTCTTGTGTGTTTTAGTTTGCAAGCTGTTTGGGTTGGGATCCGTGTCTTATTGCTGTGCACATCCATCCTCAGGGAAGCCCCAGCCAGGAGCAGGATCCCAGGTGCTGCTGTGAAAAGGTGCATAAATAAGCACTGTGAGAAGCAAGAAGGACCCACAGTTTCCAAGAGCTAACCAGGTCTACATCCCAGTGTTTGCAGGGTAAATCCCTGTACTTCTTTTTCCCCATGCTACAGCAAGCAACATGTGAACCAAGGAGCAGTCATTTGCTGCATGGCCATTCATGTGCAAGTGAGCACCGCGCGGTACCATTTCTTGCAGTTGTGTATAGATGCGTGATCTCTTTCCTGATTCAGTTGCTCTGTGAAGGAAGTAAATCTTTTTGGTGCAAGCCCAAGCCCTGGTGATAAAAAACAGCAACAAAAAGTAGCCTTTTCTCAGTCAGAAAGAGCACGGACACCGCATCTGACGCTGCTGAGCCTAATGTCATTCTCTGAACCACGTTGAGGTTGTTTAAAAGCACGCTCCTATTCCAGACGTGGCCCTGGGTTGCATGGGGAAACCTCTCAGGCCAAGGGATATGCGATAATGGTTTCTTACAAATGTGATAATTAGATAAAAGGGGACTCTTGGAGTTTAGACTTGAAGACACTAATTAAATTCATATTGACAAATCAACATAGTGGTCTCCTATGGATTAAAGCCATCCGGAAAATGCTTCGTTCATGTAGACCCTGCTAATTGAATTCATACATCTTTGGCGATCCAAAACAGCTACCTTAAAACACGCGAGGCAAAAAGCTGAACTTTTTCAGCGAAGGTGTCTAAATTGGAAGCTTTTAAATGAGCTAATTGCTCAGAATTTTAGGAAATTTCGGGGCTGATCGTTCGTGCAAACGTCCTACCTTCTCAGCAAAGGCTGTCAGAATGATGCATGCTTTTACTTAAACGCTGAGTGCTTAACTGCAGTTTTAAATTATGCTCAATGATGAGGTAATAAAGTATTTCAGTAAATACGTCTCAGAGGAGAGCTCGGTCAAGGAAAAACGCACGTATTCCCAGTAGCCAGTCTGTTCAGGTCACTGTTTGAAAACCAGAGGTCACGCGCTGGAGAATTATGACCTGTTGCTGGCAATATTTTCAGAGGTTAGGACTTCATAAATACATCAAGCATTCTGTGCAACGTCCCACAACAGAGCGAGCGAGGACCTCTGCATATTAGTTTTAAAGAGTGAAGCTAATATTTGCCTTCTTGTAATAGAAAGATTTTATCAGGCATTGGGTTGTGGGGAGGGAGGAGGATCTTAAAACACTGCATTCATTGATGGCGGTGTTGCCTGGAAACTTGAGAGGCAATGTCAAGTTTCGGACCCGTAAAAACTCCCCGGCCCTCAGGACAGAGCCTGCTTTCAGAAATGCAGGAGCCAGCCTTCAAGGGGATGCTGCTCTGCGGAGCCGGCAGGGGTGGAAATGAGAGCAGATGGCTCCCTCGTTCAGTCTTGGCCCTCCCGAAAAGAGGTCGGCTTTTAAAGCAGGGCTATGGGAGAGGCTAGAAGTTTGGGGCAAGGGGAGGTCATGGTTTGTTGGCTGTCGGGAGTTGCAAGAGTGCAGGGCATGGTTATATTGGGGTATCTCCAATGGGTGCAAAGCCCTTAACTGTGAGACAGGGAAGGGAGGGGGGTAATTTTGAAACTCTCCTTTGCTACCCTTTGGTTACAACAACCTGTCTCCTATCGGAGGACCAAGTCCTCCTATTGTGTTTGAATTAACTGCAGGCCTGTACCTGGCTCTGGGCACAGCAGCATACTGGTTGGCTGTGCAACTGGTTGGCCATGCTTTCCCCCCCCTGTCCTGGGTCATGGCAACTGGTTGGCCATGCTTCCCCTCCCTGTCTTGGGTCATGGCAACTGGTTGGCCATGCTTCCCCCCCCCCCGCCCTGGGTCATGGTAACTGGTTGGCCCTGCTTCCCCCCCTGCCCTGGGTCATGGTAACTGGTTGGCCCTGCTTCCCCCCCTGTCCTGGGTCTTGGTAACTGGTTGGCCCTGCTTCCTTGCCCCCATCCTGGGTCATGGCAACTGGTTGGCCATGCTTCCCACCCTATTCTGGGTCATGGCAACTGGTTGGCCATGCTTTTGCCTCCCCTGTCCTGAGTCATGGCAACTGGTTGGTAATGTTTTCCCCACCCTGTCCTGGGTCATGGCAGCCACCAAAGGCTTTATTCTGGCTTGGCTGGCATTCCCACAGCAGTTGCCTTTCCCCAATGCAACAGTGTGCCCAGTGAGGTGGAGTGGGGGTGCAAGGGGAGCAGTGCCAGCGCATCCTGGGGAAGAGGTAGGGCACCGGAGGGGTGCTCTAGTGCACGGAGGGCTGGGAGCCAGGACTCAACCACCTGGGCATGGTTAGTGCCTGCCCTTTGCTATGTTGTCCTGTAAATTGCCTACAAGTGACACGTTTGTCTGGGAATTTCCTTAGTGCGTGTGCAGAGCTTTCTCCCAGCTGGACTGGGGAGGCAGAGGGACATGGGTGAGGACACCCTGCTGACTGATTCCAGAGGCTGGCAGGAAGGGCAGCTCTATTCCCTCTTAAATTCCCCAAGATGGGCCTCCGTGTCAGTCTCCTGTGGACACTGAGCCTCACAGGAGGGGGCCACCATGCAAATACGTGGCTCAAGGGCTTTATGTGACTCAAGACTTGCCCTGCCGTCTCCTTTGAGTGGTCTCCTCATGTGATGCCACTTCCCACTGAAGAATCACAGGAGGACGAGTGAATATTTTTTAAATGCACTGGATGGGGACATAGGACACTTTCAGTGCCACCCCGGTAATAGAGTGGGGGGATTCTGGATGCGCCCATTTGCATCATACGTTTTTGGTCACTAGAGGTCTAGAACTCAGTATAGCTCAGACTATGGGTGGTCAACATGGGGGACCAAGCTGGAACTGGAGCTGGGTGGAAGCCTATCGGCACATTTGCAGCTTGCGATGTCCACACTTAACCGTTCAGATGGATGTAGGTTTCCTAATGACTCTGGAAGCTCCTCCCCCTTTTCCACCCCAATCAACTCCTAATGGTTGCAAAGGAGTGGAGCTTTGGTGGGTCTCCTGAGAGTTGCATGGAGGTCCTTGTTAGATTTCTGGAAGCAATGACATTTCTGTGGGTTGCGCCCTTCCCTTTCCCCGCCCCTTACTGTCTTGAGTGGAAAACACTTAATTTTGTTTTTGCCAAAACATTGTTTTTTTGTAAAAAGGGGAGTGGACACGTTCTCTTCACCGTTCAGGTTCCAGCTGCAATCTTTTCCCGCTGCAGAGATTGTGGTAACAGGCAGGCCCTGGTGACAAAGCCCTTAAAAGGGGCAGGTGTAGTGACAACCTGGAGCTCCCAAGCATATCCCCAAACAGGATGATGGGAAATTCTGCTCTGGCAGAAAGCAGGATGGAGTTGCTCCTTAGTCTAACTCGGAGAAGCATAAGTTTTTGTAAGCAGCGGCTCACTTTGTCATCCTCCGTTCTGTTATTTGAAGGAGATGCGGTATGTCTTCACCTTTTCAGACCACCTGTCATGAGAAATATATGTTGCACCATCTCTGCAGCTCTAGGTGTGAAGCCCCTGCCATAACACAGAGCCCTCCCTGTGTAGTCATTAGCGAATATTCCATTTTCTGTCAGTAAACACAATTTAAGCATTTAGCAGTTAAGCTTCTTAAGATTCATAGCTGATGAGGGAGCAATTAGGACAGGATTTTAATGAATACATACAAACTCGGGGGTTCCTGCCAGGAAGAAAGGCTAGGTTGGTGAGCCGAGGCTGCTTTTTTGTTTTAATTCAGAATATTGTTCAGACAGATAAATGACAGTGCAGTGCAATCAAACCGGGGCCCTTAACTTCGGGGCTAATTATGTTAATCTTTCCCCCATTATCTCTATTTATTATCTGACTGTCAAACACAGTTGCTCAAAAGCTGCCCTTGGCTATCTTTGTAACCCCATGAAAGCCAGCGGAGCTGCTGGTGTGCAAGGGCAAAATTTTGCTGCGTACGCCAGGTAGAGCTGATTAGTGACTTTACTGTGTAACAGCTAGAAACCGTGTGTGTTAACGCTGACAGCCAGCAGGCGCCTCGGCATAGCATTTGTGTTGCACATCAAGCATGAAAGCAGTGCTAGCTCTTGCAGGTTTCCTTTCCAATGGGGTTGGAAAAAGAGATCAATGCTTTCTGGGTTTTCTTAACCGCTTTGGAGCACCAAAGACTTACTTGGTACCTTTTTGTTCTGTTGTGGAGGGGCCTATCTAGCATCCATTAATGTCATGGGAGTTCATCTCCAGACCTTACTGTGATAAGGAAGGGTACCATAGTGTGGATAAGCCAGGCATCTTCTGTTCATTGCATGCAAAGCAGAGGCAGTCGAAGAAGAGGGAGGTCTGTTGTCGATCTAATCCTAGAAGGGGGTATAAAACTGTCAAGGGTGGGAGAGAACAAGAGCCAGGATGCAGGGAGCTGGTGACTGCTGTGCACCCCTAGAGCATGAACCTCTTGGCACTTGTGTATCTGAGGCACTGTGTGTTCAACAAGCCACTATCGCCTCTACCTGCTTAATACCTAAACCAGCACGGCCTTTCAGGCCACCCTTACTAGGAGTTTCTCACTGCTGTGTCAAGAGAGCAGGTGTGTACTGCCAGAGATCAAGAGTTGTGAGTTGCCTTGTGTTGTATCAGTGGATGGGTTGTGTATACCTAAGTGCTCCTCTGGCTTTCCTTGCTGCAGGACTGGTATAATATGTGTTGTGTAATGCAGTGCACACAATGCATTATATTATACAACACATATTGTGTATGCACGCAAAGCAGAGGTGGTCGCACACAATGCTGGCAGGCGCACAATGCTTCTGGCTGTTGCAATGCATTACGTTACCCAACACACGCGTTACAGTGGGCTCCTTGAGCCACAGAAATGGACATCTTCCATCCTCCACGATTTATGAGCATCTGACTTGGGCATGATATGGCGAGGCAGTAAAGGCCCACACTCAGTGCCACTTTGGGTGAGACAAATGCTAGGGAGAGGTGCTGGGCCATACCTGTGCCGTTCTTGGTGGAGGAACGCATCAGTCACCCCACGGCTTTGCTTTATTTGTAAGCTCTGTGCAAGTACCTCTTCTCTCCAGCCGCCTCCTCTCTTTGGCACTGTTGTATTTGCCTGTAACCTGCTAATTATCTCGGGTTAATGACCTCTTATTCTCCCAGGTAATGACATGCTCCCTCTTTACAGCCTCAGCTGAGCCGTAGCACCATTGCAATCATTTTGCAATGCTTCCTTTCGTTAGAGAGACCTTTCTGTCTAGGTTCTCTTGCAAGACTCGATAATGAGAGTTGCGGAGTTGGTAATTGCTACAGCTGGGGGCTGGTGGGTTGATTGCAATAGGTCCTGTAGGTCTTTGCTGGGTTGGGGCACACCCAGGTGAGAGGGGGTGTTTTTTTGGTGTGAACAAAGAAGTGGTTTCTTCAGCTTGATGTGGCAGGGCCCTGGCAAGGAGGCTGGAGGGGCGGGGGAAGAGAGCATAGCTGTAATCGCTGGGGAAGAAGACAGGCAGCAATTTTTGATGAGCAGCATTTCCTTCCTGCGGTGTTTGTGAACCCCATTGAGATGCTGCGTGGCTGCCGAGTGCTATATAAATGCAAATTTCCTTCAGCGTGTGCCCACCACCGGCTCGGGCGCAGGTGAATCGCAGCTCAGGCTGTGGTGACCAGCACGCACGCTCGGGGAGGGCAGTGTATCATCCTCCTTCTTCCTTCCCCACATCCCTCCTGGCTGGGGTGGGAGGCCTGGCACGCCAGAGGGCAGAGGCATTGGCTGGGTGCTGCCTGGCAGGGGATGGCAGTCCTATGCTGGACAGCGGCATCCCAGATAGCAGGCAGAGGGATTCCCTTTCTGACTGCCTGAAGCCAGCACGCTGCAGTTGTGTGAGGAGGGAGAGGATATCTGTGTGGGGGCACATGCCTGGCTTGGGTGTGTGGGGGAGGCACGTCAATACAGCACTATCTCATGATGCTCGGGGCTCGGCAGCAGCAGTTGATGGCTTGTGCCCAACTTGAACTGACATGCTGGGCTGTCTCGGACAGGCATCTTCCCTCTGCACCTCAGCTTTCCTCTCTGTACAATGGGGAGAGGCCTGCTTGATGGTGCTTGTGAAGATACTTTGGAGGTGCTCAGGGGGTAGGTGCAATAGAGCCGCTCTGCATGGCCATGAAGAGGAAACTGAGGACGGAGGCAGTAACGGGAAGCCTGGATCCGCTGAAATAAACTGGCTTAACCCACGGTCTCCTTGTGTTTTTAATGTTTGGCACTTGGAGCGCATTTCAGCCTTGCGCTGCTAGACAAACAGGCACTAATTAATCCTACCTTGTGTAATCTGCTCGTCAAGGGCTGGTGCTCGATCCCCGGGGACTCGCTGGAGGGGCCAGGGCAGCACTGTTACTCCTTGGCAGATAGGTGAGGAGAGGAGCGATCCCCACTTCCACCGCGGCTCAAGCTGGCTGGGAACGTCCCGCTGCATGCTGTGCTGTGTTGGGAAGATGCTGGTTTTGTGGAAATGCAAGCTTGCTTCCATGCACGTGAGCCGGTGCATGCACAGTCCCGGACCAGGAGGGGTGGCCAACATGAGAAAATGAACCTCATGCTGACCCGGCAGTTGAGGACAGAGGTGCCAATCCCTGATCTGGGAGCTGTTCAGCTGCAGAGAGGGGAACAGCACAAGAAAGGCCAGGCCCAGAAAAGCCGATAACCCGAGCCTGGGCTTCCTTTGGGATGTGGAAGTGCTAAAAAGATTCAAGTCTCTGGTCTGAATCCAGTGCGGCATCTGCAGTGAGGCCAATTCTGGAGTGGGCCAGGGCCCCTCTCTTGCTTTTTTGTCCTGAGACCCTTTGGTGGATCTCTTTGCTGCCCTTTTTTAATTGCAGAAACTTTTGGTGGGACAGGGAAAAGCGTCCCTGTGACAGGTTAGGGTGTTGTCAGGGTTGTTGGTAGTTTTATGATGAGTTATGGGTTTGTATAGGATGGTTTGGATAGGGGGTTGGACTAGATGGGACCTCAGGAGGTCCCTCCCAGCCTGGCTATGATTCTGGTCTGCTCTGGTGGTGGAGATCTGTTCAAATTTAAACCCCTGCCAGAGGTTTTGGGGCAGCAGGTTCCTCACTCCCACGTGCTTGCTGCTGGCTTGGAGCGGACCTGCCTGGGGCTGAAGAACAAATGAAATAATCAGTTTATTTCTCTCTCTCCAATGGCAAACAAGGGGCAGGGAGGTCTTGCTGTTGGAGGCAGGCTCTTGCCATGCTAGACTGAGCCACTGACTCAAGATGTGATGAGTGGGGGGCATGTGAACCAGTATAGACCCGGAAGGGAAAGGAGAACCAGTGGGGAGAGAAGGAAGGGAGAAGAGGTGGGTGAAATGGGAGGCCGGCATAAATGTCATCTAAATGCGCCGGACCCTGAATTTTTTAAGCATTGCAGCGCACACATCGGGGAACACTTTTATACAATCAAATAGAGAGCGAAGGAAGAAGAAACCTCATTTCCTCCCCCCTCACCTCACTCTGTAGAGCTCTGCCAGCATCTCTGGGCCGTCGAGAGAAACCGCACTGCATTTCCTTTGCAAAGATGCTGGCATCCGCGTGCGGCTGAAACACGGCGTGCGAGCTTCGTGGCATCCAGCCCCCCCGGAGGGCAGCTGCCTGTGTGGTTAATGGTTGGTAAACTGACCGTTCTTTACCCGGCGTGAGCCCGCTGCGATTTGAAACTCTCAAACCTGCCGATAATACGGCGGGGGCAAGGCGAGGTCAGCCAGCGCCCCAGGTGGCTTGGCGTTGGACCGGCATCTCTCTCCCTGCTCCGGCGTGTGTCCAAGTGGGCGTGAAAAACAAGTCAATTGTCCGTTTCAATGCAATCCCACCTGAATAGATGGTAGGCTGTGCCGAGTCCTGGGAGACGAAGGGCTATCATCAAAATGGGATAACACCGGGTCCAGGCTTGCCCTATGCTAGTTAAAAACTGAGGCTGCTGGAGTGCAAGGAAGATCCAGGGAGCTGGATGAGGAGTGGCACGGGCCAGAGCATGCTGTTTGCATATGTAGCCAGAGCAGTCTGCTCTACCACTAAATGGTGCATTATAACCGAGTGCATGACGAGCAAAAGGCCCCTGTGGGGTGAGGGCATCCCACACCGCCCCTCTGCCCACAGTGGAGTGGGTAGAATAATTGCATAGAGGCTCTTCCCTACTCTTGCATGGTGGGATTGATGCTGGTCCAGAGCACTTTGGCATGGAGGGTTTGGGGTTATGCAGAAGCTATGGTCTGCAGGGGGTGGAGGCGGGTGGAAAAAGCTATTCCAGCCCAGAGTCTGAAACAGTTGCTGTGCAAGGACTGAGGAGCTGCCTTCCCATCTGGAGTTGGGGGGATCTGGATTCTGTCCTTCCCCTTCCTGCTCAACGCGCCCCGAAGTCTTGCACAAAGCTCCTTTTTTCTGGCTCGGTCATTAACCAGCTGAGCATGCACCCAGCAGTCCATCTGCAGAAGGCACACAGGTTAGTAGGCAAAGTCTCCTTGGGCACAGTGGTAGATTCAATTTGTATGCTGCTGCCCATCAGCAATGTGAATGCTATAGCTCTTCTGTGCATGGCAATTGGCCAGGAAGGAATATTCTCCAGGACCTCAGGGGAGCAGTGATGGCATCCATTTGTTATCTCCTTGCAGCCCTCTGGAGATGCAGGGTTTGTTTCAAATGGGCTGAAACCCAAGACTTCTCAGCCCTCTAAACAAGCTGCCTGGTTTTTGAAAGAAAAATCAGTTTGCTTGCTCCAAGTTGATTCCCTGCAGGACTGAATAGTTCCCAAACCTGCCAGAAAATCTGTAGTTCCCCAACCTGCCAGAAAACGTAACTCATGACTGCAGATCAGATATGAATAAGCCTTTAGCATACGTCCAAGGCAGAGATCCAGGGGTGAGAAGACCAGAATCGCAGCCATTTCAGGCACATCTTGACCCTTTCTGGTGTGGAAGTGCAGGAGGAAAAGGGGAAAATCTGTACTGAGAAGAGTTCCTCAAAACTCTCATTTTGATATACACCAGCTGCTCATCATAAATCTGGATCACTTCTTCCAGGCTCACATGGTTACTTGTATGATGTCATTTTGTTCAGGACCCAAGATCGCTAGCGCTGCACCACTTACTCCAGCAGCCAGTTTGGCCTGAGAAGGCTGCTTATGTCTCCCGAAGGATGCTCAGGTTTTGAAGCTGTGTACATATTCTTGCTATTGGGTAGTCCCCGCTCTTCTGCACGTGTCCTTGTTGACCTGTGTGCAACTTCCCAACGATACTCACCTTCTTATCCATAGTTTTCAAAGCAATTTATCTTAGAGCTACTTAAACATCAGCTTGTCCAGACTTGTGGATCTCTTGTTAATCAGCTGGTCACACGTGAAGCCAATGATTTTGGCTCCTGAGCCGTACCACAGTTTTGCTAAAGGGTGCATGAGCTGGTCTCTTTACCAGATAGCTCTATAGGAGAGGCCACAAGACTAAATAAGAACCGGATCACTGGAAAAGACAATGTGCTTGGCTACCTGTATAGTGTGATTGCTTTCATGGATTTGTCTTGGCATTTAATAGAGCACTCTCCTCTCAATGCTTGTGTGGTTAGAATAGCTACCGGCCCTTCTCTGTACTGTTAGTAAAAGCTAAAATAATGCTCTTTTGATTTAATAACTTGGCAACACAGTGTGAAATGCAACACGGCTCTTCCTTCTTCAACAACCTCTCTAAAGGTTTGCCAAAGCTGGTGGATGCCTTTCCATTAACTCAGCTGGGCTTTAGGTCAAATCTAACATAAATGCTCAAGACTTAACTCTTTCTCTGTTTGCATCCAGCCTTCATCGAACTGGAACAGGTTTCCATTGATAAGGTCTGGCGAGTTGGTGATGTAACAGCATTTAACCTTTGAGCAGGGAAAAAAAACAAACCCCCCATCGCCTTTCCACTCAACTCCTGCTAAAGTGCTGTATGGCACAAAGCCCAGATCTCTTATTAGTTTATCCAGCATCTGTAGTCGCATCCCTACTGCAGAAACAATTGTGCAGTTGCTAATGAGCTGCCTCGCCAGCCTGCCAGACAGGTATTCTTCTATCGGAAAACCTTTCCATCGCATGACCTCTGTCTATAATCATTTGCCGAAGAGTTCTGTAATACTCAAATCGCACTGGAAAGTGATCTTAATTATGCTAGATTAATGTAGCACATGCTCCAATATTTTATACTGCTTGCATGACTCGAGCTAGCTTTAAATTGTGCAAATGAACCGAAGAGGGATCTGTCATTTGGATCTGCCTTTGATGCTGTGTTTTTTCTGCAGGAAACATTCACCTGTCAGACAGGTGCCATGGGGGTTTCTGATAGCTATCAGAAACCAGCAGAAGGAAGATGTCTTACCTAAATGAGAACCAGTTTTGCTAATAACTTTGATATTTGTGTGTATGTTGGGATTAAAAGAAATTGGAGGCGAGTTATTCTGATTTTTAAAGGCAGGAATGCGGGTCGTTGCATTCAGTACATGTAGAACAGTATCATTTTTGCACCATTTCAACAGACTTTGCTTGGAATGAATGAAGCTGGAGGGCGACTTCTCCCCCTCCGAGCTCTGAAAGACAGCGATATGTCGGAAGGGTTGGGGCCTCTGTTCAGCAATGCACGTTGACATCCTACTGATGCTGACTTGTGCCCGTGTTGGGCTCGAGGTCTTGGCGAATGGCCACGAGAGTCTTGTCCACCTGCATCCTCTGAACAAACTGGTATTATGCTTAGAAGCACAGGCACGCACACACACCCTACAAGGGGCTGGCGGTGGCCTTGCTGACAAAGCTGGACCCCCCATGGGTGATGCATAGAGATTCAGAGGGGCAGGAAGCTCCTTGGTGTCCTTGTTCTTTACAGCTGCCGCAGAGCGGAGGAGTCCCAAGCACCGCTGTTTTGTTGGTTGTGGCCACCTTGGAGCACTATCAAAGCTAACCCCTAAAGCTAAGTACAGACAGTCAAAAAGCCCCAGGCTGAATCCATTCAGTCTTGGCAGGTTAGTCTAAATTGCGTAGACCGAACCAATAAGCACGTGAACAGACATGCACTTTTGACTCTGGAAATGCAGCCATATGCCTGCAGTGGCCCAATCCAGAAGCAGAGGGGTGCTAATGCATGCCTCTCTGCTCAGCTGGAGCGGACAGCTTGAATCTGGAGGGGACCTCGGACGGCAGCTCAGTAAACCGATGTAACCTAAGTCAGTTAAGTCTGATGCTACATCTTAAGCCAGTTTTGGCCATTTTGAAAGCCGTGTTGTGTGCACTGAACTGCTGTTGTGTTACAGATTTGAACCGGTTTCTGATCATTTATATCGGTTTATGTGTAACTTCTGTCCTTAGCCTAATTGCACAGCAGCTCACTACACTCCTGACTGCTGGAGCCGGGAAAGCTGAGCTGTCCTCGGCCTGCCACAGTTCGACCAAAAGCCTGACCCCGAAGTGGTATCTGTGACCCTCAAAGCACCTAGACCTGAACGTGGGAGGCCGTCCTTGCTGCTAACCTCATTCCCTGTCTGCAGCAGAGCTTGCTTGAGTCGATGGTGAAAGTTTCCACTGGTTGCAGTGCGGCAGGCTCAGGCGCTAAATCTGCGCAGAGCCTGAATGCAGTGAGGCCTGCCACAGCTGGCACTTACCATTAACAAAACCACTGTGCATGGACTAAATGACCTGGGCGTTCAGTGGCTTCATGGGCAACGAGGCTTGTGGGTGTAATGACCATGTTTCTACCCTCCCGTGTCTCTGCCCTGCTCCCTTGTTCTTTCTTTCTACATCTACTTCCCTGCCACAAATCCTTATTCCGATTTTGTTCCCCATTCTGCTACGCCGCTAAACAATGGACCACTAAATATCCGTATTAACGGTCCTGTGTACTGGATGGTAAGCAGAGAAGTTCACACTCCTTGGAAATGCTGGTTCAGGAGGCAGCCCAACTTTTAGTGCATTATTGTGATGCTGGGATTTTTCTCCCAGGACTAAACATTTAAAGCCCAGAGCATGGTTTGAAAAATGCCACGTAGAGCAGGGGCTGCGTGGTAATGTGGGACATCTCTGATTTAGTATCATGTTCCAAATATACAGGCTGTTAAGAGAGAGACTTTCTTCTGGTTATGAAAGCCTTTTAATGGAAAAACAAAACAAAAAACCCTCATCTATTTTTTTTTTTTTTTCTTCTTCCTCTTCTTTTTAAGCTGCTGGCTGTGAAACTCATGCTTTGCTTTTGAAGGTTTATTACAGGCTTGAAGAGCTTTTTAATTCTATTCAAGAGTGTCAAGAATTTGTGCAAAAAATCGTTGCTTTCTCCCCTCGCAGAGTGGCTTGTGTTCAAACTTTCCCTGTATAATTGCTCCTGATTTTCTCGGAGCATAAGGTAGGGAGCCTTGTGTGGGTGAAGGAAATCAATGCATCCTTGGAAATGCAAACACATGCTTGCATTCACTAAGCATGAGCAAGATATGATACAGCATAATCTGCTCCTTTAAAAGGGTAATTGGAATTACCAGCATTTCTAAAGATGTTGGGTTTTTAGCCCATACCAAGGGAATAGCGAGTCTTAATTATTATTCCAAACCCTGAATTCTGCCTTTCAGTCACTTGGCAACTATTAATTTTGTGGGAGAAGCTGTATACAAATGCGAGCGAAAGCGTCCTTTTCTCTTTTTTTGGCGTGTGTGACAGCCACACTTCTAATAGCTGAGCCTGAGGCTTTCCTTGGGGTACAGAAGTACAGGGAACAGAAACAGTCGCTTCATCTTGTACAGGCTCATTAGCAAAGTACTGGCAACAATAGATTGTCAGCCCCCAGCCTCGTGCGATCGTTCTGCCATTTAGTGCGGTGCTGAGCTAATGGGACCCGTGTTGGGATCCCTTCCACGTGCTGGAGGAGCAAGGCAGGCATCGACTTTGCAGCTGGAGGTCAAGTCACAGCTGGACCAGGACGACTCTTCAGCGCACCCAAAGCAATAGGGAGTCGAGGAGGACCAGGACTTTACCTCCGTGTAGGCATTGCTGGGGCTGACACGGGAGCACTGCAAACCGTTTGGGTGGCTGCATCCTGAAGGGTTGCTGAAGGCCTGGAGAGGAGGCAGAACGGAGCCACCCATGTAACTTGAGGGAGGTTGAAAGGCTTCACGATTAGTTCATTTGACTTCTCAAAAAAAAATCGAGCGGTGGCTTGATTGCAGCATCTCAATACCTTCATGGGGGCTCGGGGTGAAGTTTAAGGAGCTAAAAGCTTCTTTAAATTGGCAGAGGCAGAACCAGAAGGAGGGACTGGGCTTGATCGCAGTCTGTCAGCGGGGAGCAAAACTTTGCCAGATCTTAACCAACTGAAGTCGAACAACTTCAGCAATAAAGGACAGCACACTTTCTGTGTAACGGAGTGGGGCAATTAGTTGCTGGAACAAATGACCCAGCGCTGCGATTTCATCACCATTGCTGCCTATCTTTAACTCCAAGCCGGCGGCTTTCCCAAAGAAGGATGCTGCACTTCCAACATGACTGACCTCGCAGAGGCTGTGCTAAATGCAAGGTCTATCCAGGTGATGACCACAGTACTTTCTGGCTCTATAAGCTATGAATCTCGCTAGGTCGGGGTGGAGCGGCTTTGCTACACCAGCAGGCCAAGGATGGCATTGAGACCTCGGGGTCGCAGCCTCATTCGGCTTCCTCCCTACTCCACAGGGGAGGCAAGCATCATGGGTCTGTCACTTGGGACCTCTTCCTTTGCCCCCCGCGTTGGCTGGTGCCTTTCTACAGAGCAGACTAGTCCATCTTGCTGCCAGCCGTGCCTGCCCTGCTTGGGGGCTGCTGAGGGAGGGGAGCCCTGTTTTAGTTCCTGGCAAGGGTACGCAGTTGGGTTCCTGTCTGGGCCCTTAGCAGCTAAGGCTGTGAGCATAGGGTAGCTGGTATAGGCCAAGAAGATGGGACACGCGTGGAGGAGAGCTCTGCGAACATTTGGTTTTGTTTGGCAAACGGTGAAGGCCTTGATTCGATAGGAGCTATTCCATGGCCATCCAGACGTGATGGATTTGGCTCTGCTTCACCTCAGAGGGAAGTAGGTGAGGGTGTTTTCTCAGCAAGGGCTTGAGCCTGCCGGGTCCTGGCTGGCAGAACGCAGCTGGGGGGTTGGATGCGGACCATGGCCGGGGGCCCTCACCAGACCTGAGAAGGAGCTGTGCCGCTTGCTCTGGGAGGGGGTTGCGGGGGCCAGATGACTTGCCCTTGCAAGCCCCTAGTTGCCGCTTGTCCCCTGCACCCAGCCAGGTTCAGAAGGGCTCAGCACTGGCCTAAGCTCCCGCCATCATCCTCCACTGGGAGCTTTGCTGTAAAGAAGTCAAACTCAGTGGTGTTGGGAACCCCGAGTGCCTTTGTATTGCATCCCCTTGAGCAACAAGGCTAAGGGGACGTTATCTATATCACAGGGTTATGTTCCCCAGTGCATAGACCCCACTCGACACCAGGAAAGCTGCTTTCTGTTCCTGCCTTGGCCACTGATCTCTCGGGGACTCCTCCCCTCCGCCTTATCTGTGGTCTTGCGAGCTCTAACCATAAGGACCGAGCCTTGCAGCGAGGATTGTCTGATGCTCTGTGCATGCATAGCACCAGCCACGGTGGAGTCGCGAGAGCAGCGAGGAGCCCCTGGATGTATCGTAGCAGAAGAACGGTACCCCAGCTCTCCCAGTCCCACTCCAGTTTGAGCCCTCTATTTCTCCCTTCTTCCTTCATAATAAAGCTTTTAGCTGTGCCAGGCTCCATTACTAAATTGTGACCATTGCTGGAAGCCACCTTGTCATGGAAGAAAACCTTCAGCAAGATAATGTGAGCTTTAGGTGGGTTGAAATGGCACTTCAGAAGAATTCAAATAAAATCCAGAGCTCTAGCAGGGAGGCAGCTCTGATCTGTTCAAAGCAGGGTTCAGAGACTTGCAATACTGTAGATGCAAGATGAGATCTCGCCGAGGCTCCTTGCTGCTGGGTGCATCTGGGCAGCATCTCAGGGCAGTTGCTGCGCTATGCTGCTCTGATTGGGGCGGCCACCCTTAACATTTAATGTTATCGAGACTGCAGCCAAGAAGTAGCTGCTCTTCCTACCAGGAAGACGGGGCTGCTCCTATTGAAACCATGCTTTGCTGCTTTTTCAGGCTAGGTGCTGCAAAGTGGCTGCCTCCAGCATCTCCGTGCATCCAGGAAAGATTAGTGACCGTACTCATGGGGGAGTGCAATTGCTCAGAGGGCTTATCCTTACCCCACCGTGAAACTCTCCTGGGTCAGCTATCAAGCAATGCAAGGACACCTCTTCCTTATGCATCGGGCTCTGCCTCAGCCATCTGGAGACCCTGGCAGCTGAAGAAGTACGGTGGCTAAAGCTGTACCAGGGACCAGAAAAAGCATGGGGCTTTTAGGTCCTGGCATTAAAGATCACCTTATGTGCAGCCAGAATAGACTGAACGTGACTGCATTTTAGTGGTGCAACAGTGACAACCGGTGGCCAGCTGCTCTCATCCATGAGGACTATTGTCTTTTCAAGACGACGCCGGCCTCCCGCACAAGCAATTTCCGCTTGTCAGGTCGAGCAGAACAAAGCTGACGCGGACTCCGCTCGGCGCTAAGCATCTCTGCTAAAGAGGCCTCTCCAGGACCAGCAGGCTGCAGCACGTACCTCTGGCGCTTCTCCGTGCGGAGCTGTAACCTTGCTGATGTTAACACGTAAAACTGCAGCGTAGCAATTTTCTAGCCCTGGCTAATCTGTGGCAGTGACACAATTGCAGAACAGCATTCGGAGTAAATTGAATATGATAATCGGGGTGCTAGGTGAACACCCATCCCTTCTTTAGACGGCACAACACAAAAGCCGGAAAGGGTTTTCCTTCCGTTGACTTAAGGTTAAGCCCGTGATTGTGACAATTTATTGTAGGGATGATCTGCTCCCTTCTGGAGGCTTTATTTTACTATTGCATCTGTGTATGTTGCAAATGAACATGAATTCAAATCGAATGCGCTATCCTAGGATTAATGAAGGGAAGAACGATGCAGAGGACACGTTTTTCTGACGGGTGTTTTTTGGAACGTGCTCTTTGGCACAAATAAGAATTGCCTCCTTGTCCTCGTCTATGCTTGACGGGGGGTGGGAGGCTTTGCTGTTCCTCTTTACAAGATTATGCGTTCTGCATATAGCGTATTTGTATTTCAGTAGGACCCAGAGACCCCTTTGTCTTGGGTACTATATGTACAGAGAGGAAGAGGACAAGTCCTTGCCCAGAATGTCTTGTGATCCGGAGCAGAGGAAGAGGAGGAGAAGAAACGGGGACCAAATGGTTGTTCATGGGGTCACAAGCTGGCCACTGATTCACCTGGAAAAAGAACCAGGTTTTGAGACCTGAGTCTAGTGGACTGCGCCGTCTCCTCTGGGAGTTTTGTCTCGGCTCTGCTATAGAAATGGTGCAGTATTGGTTTTGTCCTGGCGTGGTTGGAGTACCAGGTTTCCTCCTTTCCCTCGTAGCGAGCTGCCCACCAGGCCGTGTTGTATCTCAACATTAATTGATCACCCTCGGGGCACGAAAACCTTTCCCTGAACATAGCCGAGGGGTGAACAAAATGACTCTACCAGTTTTGTCCAACGATGAGGCCACCGTCTACAGAAAGAGTGTGTATATGTTGGGGGGAAATCTTGAATATTGTCTTGTGTGTTGGGAAAGCAGGGCATGCACGGTGACATGGGGTGGGGGTTGCATTTAATTTTTTTAGCAGCAGGGGTCTAATTTGCAATCAGATTTCTCCCTCAACTGGGTCTGATTTAGATCAGTCTAGCACCTTTTTTGGATCTTCCCAAAACTATCCTGCGGTAACTTTTGATTGTGTCCCACGTTGCGCGATTCAGCCCAGCCCAGTTCACAACGATCTCTCCTTGGACAGCGGGGCTCTGATGTATCAACACCTAGATAGCCTTTGGTCCCTTGGAGATTGTAGAGCTGTCTCCTCTGCCTGAGATCTTTGAACTTTTTTTCTTGGCGAGAGAGGTTTGGAAATGAGTTGAGTGGAGAAGCCCAAGCAGTGGGGATGGTCAGGAAAGAAAGCTTCCGGCTTTTCCAGGTCGGCGAAGTCCCAATAGATGGCTCGTATGCAAGCGATGGACCCATACGGCCCTAGCGTTGGGGCTGGAGGGGAATCCGAGTGCAAATGCAATGTCTTCTGAAAGCTTTGAATTGACTGTCTTCCCTTCAGAGGTTGTTTTTTCCTTCCCCGAGTGCTGTGCAGGTGATGGAGGGGAGATCCTTTTTAATGCGCGTTGCATCTTTTGAAAAGTGAGAGCCTTGTCAGCCGCAGACGACTGCTATTGAGTGTTTCCATTGGGATGAGGGTCTTTCCTGGAGACTCATTTTGTTCATTATTTGCTTGTTGGGTTTTTTTTTCCCCCCCTTAAACTGAAACAAGTCATTTAGGCTGCAAAGAAAATGCTCATCTCGCTCCTTCTGTGTGCGGGGACTGTGCTGTTGGACACACGCTTTTATCGTGAGAAAAGCAGGAATCCAACCGACCGGCTTGTGTCTGTCGTCTTTCATATCCTACTGACTGCTTCCCAGAGGAGTTGAAGGCTGATGTAGTGCGAGATCTTATTCCACCGTCTCTTTTCTCCCACGAGGAGTTCAGTTCTGTCTGTACAGTAGCTGACGGCATTCAAAGTGTTCTGGTTTCAGCATTGCTGTGTCTCTGGGGCTGGTACAAGGCCCTCTGTGCTCTAAAGCACAGTGAACTCTTCCTTGGAGGATGCCAGTAGGTTTTCCCTGCGCCAGGTAGAGTGTTAGCAAGAGCAAGTGTTTGCTTTTCAACAAAACGTGTATAAAACAAAGCCCGATGGTGGTTCACAGTCATGACAAAACTTTGCTGACCTGGGCTTGCCTTGTAGGCCAACACAGTCACAACTTGTGCATGGGGTTGGAGCTGTCCCTATGAGCAAAAAAAAAAAAAAAAAAAAAAAGCATTGCATCTGGAAACAGTGTCAATCACGAACCATTTATAGGTTGTCAACTTATTTTGAGGGTGGGAGGAAAATATCTACCGTGTTTCAGGGGTGTTGGCTGTAGCCGTGTTGGTCTAAGGACACAGGCGGACAAGGTCTACAGATTCGCACAAGTTTCGGGCTGGAAGGGACCTCGTGAGCTCATCGGGTCCAGCCCTCCTGCTCTGGGCAGGAAAGACTGCTGGGGGCAAATAACCCAGCAAGGTGTGTGTCTTTGGGTAAATGCGATCTCTTTTATTCGATGAGCTCCAATGGTTGGAAAAAATTCTTCTTTGCAAGCTTTCGGGGACAAACGCCCTTTTCTGGGCAGGAGAGCACAAAACAACTGCGGATGCTCCCTCTGCCTGGAGAAGGGTGTTTGTCCCCGAAGGTTTTCAAAGAAGAATTTTATTCCAACTATTTTTGTTGGTTTAATAAAAGAGATCGCACTTACCCAAAGAACCTTGTCTGCTAGGAAAATATCAATGAAACGTATGCAGGTGCATCAAGCTCTTGCAGGATAACAGTTGCACCTTAAGGACTACTGGTAGGAGCTTGCTAAAATCCCGTGCTCTGAAAGCAATGAATGCTACAGGAAACGGTCGCTGTCTTTCCCAGCTCGCATCTTGGTAGGACCGAAATATTTTGCAGAACAGTCTTCTCATTGGCTTGTGCTTTTCCCTTCTCCCCCTCCCCGGCGGGTAACTGCTGGCACCGAAGCTGTGCCAGCTTGAAAACATGACTCAGTCAAACGAGCGGGACCCTTTTTCCTTGCCAAATGATCGGACGGAAAGTTTTGCTTCCTTGCAAGCTCGATGTTTCCCCCCCCCCGCCCCTGCCCCCCGACCACCTGTGCCATGTTGGTGGTTGTGACCTCTGGGGCCGTCCCTTTTGAAGCCAGCTACGTGTTGTTTTGTTTTTCATTTGCAAATGCATTAAAAAAAAAAAATGAAACGCAGTCCGCCGAGCGCCAAGCTTGACCCCTGAATTTTTTTTTGCCCTCCTGAAGAATGCGTGGATCGTTTATGACATCCAGCTCTTTAACGAGGGAGAGGAAATTCAGACCCTCTTGGACATTGTTTTGCCCCCGGTAGATCTGAAAGCAAATAATGGGCCAATAACACAAAAAAGTCCATGGTGTGGTGGATGGGCCTCTCCTTTAGGGTGTCTGAAATGCTACTGAAGTGTCTTAAGTGATGATCTACTCTGCTTCAAGGCCGTGTTTCTCTGGCCAGATTGGGCTAAAAGTAAAAAGGAAAACAGGAGGTGAAAACCCTTACTTCTGTTTGTTAATCTTTCTTCTTCCATCTTTCTTTTTTTTCTTTTCTTTTCTTTCTTTTCTTTTTTTTTTTTTATTAGCCGGGCTCTTTTTTTTTTTTCCTTCCCCGTTCTCTCTCTCTCTCTCTTTTTGCCTCAATAGAAAGAAAAAAAGTTTTGTCAGCACTCCTGTTTCTTTTGTTGTTTTCTTTTTCTCAGAAGTCTTTTCTGCTTTTATCCTAATCCCAGTCATGCATGAGAGAACAGTTGTGCTCTGTTGTTTGTCTGTTCTGCTAGTTTTGAACCAGTAGGGCTCCTGCTTTGTTCTCTTTATTTTCTGAACACAGAAAGGTAAAAGAGTAGGAATAGTGATTGAAACTCTTAAGAACAGAAACCTTCGATATTTATTTAGATTTAATTCATTTTTGCCATGTTGGTAATAATTAAGGGACTATGACTAATAATAATAATAATAAACCCCCCAGAAAATCCCCACCCCCCCCACCACTGCACGCACAACTCCCGTAAGATCATAGTTTCTTTACTTACAACATTTTTAACTTGCACCCCTTGAGACATTGCATTTTTTTTTTACCAGCGTTGTCCAATTTATTCACTCCATGCCCCCGATTGAGCGTTACGCCAGGGTTTGCTTTTTTCTGCCCCTCAGAATTGCTCCTGTTGCAGAGATCGGTTTTATGAATCAAACGCATTGGATCTACATTTTTGTCCTGAATCAAACTCTATTAGATTGCTTTAGCTGATGGGATGTCAGCTGGATTTCTTCCTCCCTCCCCCCTTTCCAAATCAATACTGAATTTTAAGTCTTTTTTAACTTTAAATATATCCCCATGTTGGGCAGCTGTTTGGTTGGAGCATGCCCTGCGCAAAAGTTGGGAACCAATTTTTTGAAATGTATTTTTTATTCCAGCTCGTTCTCAGCTATTTTGGCACGCCGGATGATAAATTGCCTGAAACATTTACCAAATTTAAACGAAAACTAAGCACCAATCCATCTGCTTCTGTTTCATCCTTGCAAAACAAATCTTTTATGATTTTGGTATCCAACATGTGCTTGTTCTCTGTTGCTATGGAGATGCTGTAGGCCTGAAATTTTTTTTTCACAGGCTCTTACTATGAAGTTTTTGAAAACTGTTTTGATTAATTTTTCCTCCACTTCAACTTCTCCCTCACTTAAACTGTTTTCTCTTTTGTTTCACACTTGATTTATGGCAGGTCGCTGTCATTTAAATAGATGTGCGTTTTGAAATTCCTCCTTTCTGTTCTAATGCAAAGAAAAAATAACCCATGCAAGTCATGCTCAAAGACTTGGTTATTGTTGCTTGCTGGATTTCTGCTCTCTGTGGTTGTCGGGCCTAATTCAAAGTAATTCAGGCTACTCAGTGGGGGCAGTGCATAGCTCCACAGGAAATTATGATAGCAAAAGTCTTCCTGTAGAGTTCGGCACTTGGCACTACAAAGTGCCTCGGGCTGCAGTTACCTGAATAGGGTTGAATTAGACCAGACAACCGCATCATCCCACTTCTTAATCTATTAGAGCCATATACAAGTGGCAATTGTTGATTGCAAAAATGGGATTAAGAGGCTCTTCAAGTGAATTGATTTTCTTGTGAGAACAAAAAGAGGAAAGAGAAGCCTCGTTTGAATCACACAGCCAGAAAGTTTCGTGAATGGGTTCCACTCCAAATGTTAGAATTAAAGCAATCAGTGTTTCCCCATGGAGCACGCAGGTGAGAGGAATAAACCACTGAAAAATAGAAAATCACGTCTAAAACCCAGTTGGCAACATGCGTGCCCGAAGACTTGCCAAATTGCAGAACTTCTTCCCCCTGCCCTGGACAGCAACAAGAAATCCTTGTTTTAACCCTGGCACACACAAGTTGGTCCGTGTTGGTTTGTCAGGCCCCATTTATTACTCTTTAGCCTTTTATTTTCATTGACGCACTTTAATTTCTCGGACAAATGTCAAAAAGAAACTTGTGGAGATTCCTTTTGGCTTCCTCTTAAATGTCTGGCCTGACATTTGAAAGTCTCTCTTTTTTCTACCCAGGCCCAAGAAATGTTTGCTGTCTACCAGGAACATCTAAAATTTGGTACATCTGCTTCTCCGTCGGAGAGCTGCTTAGGTTGTTCTTACGTGTAGCTTAAAAATATGGGAGTAACGTTACCATAGCCATTTTTCCCCCCCCCCCTCGTCCCCTCCTAACTGCTCCGTGTTTGTTTTCCATTAGGGCTATATGTTCCTTCCAAGGCATTTTATTTGGGTGAATAATGCAAATCTTTTCAGTTTTAAAGCCGGCAGGAAAAACAAGGCGGCTGCAGCGGGCTTCGCGCCGTATGAGCGTCCCCTGTTCGGTGGCCCTCCCGGGAGCTGGAAATTGCTGCCGCCTCTCCGCGGAGAAGCGGCTGAAAGGTTGCTGCGACGGTTCTTAAAATGATATTTAGCTCCACGCGGAAGTTTGGTTTCTTTGGCGCACGACGTATCTGGAGTGATCGTTGATCTGGCAGCTTTAGCTGTCAGGAGCTCCAGGAGTGTGGAGAATAGAAATGACACCCTGATGCCAGCTGGAGAAAAGGAGCTGACCAGCGCAGATGGAGGAGAGCGGTGCGCTACCTCTGGCTTTAGGACACGTCGCAAACCAACACGTCGCAAACAATGAGGCCAGGCTCCGGCGGTCGAGGCGAGCGGTTTTATGCACCTGACGTACTTAACTAGCCCCACGTGCACCAAAGCGGCTGCAGGTCCGATTGTGCCGATGCAATCTTCCCTTTGCTCCGCGGAGGCGTCTGGGAGAGGGAGAAGGTGGCACAAGTGGACCCCTGGGGAGCTGGTGATGGGGAAGGTGCCATGGGTGATGCCATCTTTATTGGCATGGAAAGGGGACCAGGCCCTCCATCCTCAGGGGGGTAGAAGAGAAGAAATAAGAGGTGCTGTTTAGACATTTTACCTTCCCGGTGTCTGCCCCCTCCCTGCTCTCCTGCACAGCTGGTTGGCGGTACAGATTTTTTTTTTTTTGGTTTGATTTTTGTTTTAATTTGGCTTTTTTTTTTCTCTCTTTACCTAAGCTCCTTATCAGCCAACAGCTCTATAAAGAAGGTATTGGAGCAGAAACTCTGATGGAGTCGTTACCGCTCAGCGGCCGGGGGAGGATGCTGCGGGTCGGGGCTCGACCTGTGGGTGGCACTGCGTTCAATCCGAATTTCGCGAGGGAGCCGGAGGCAAAAGGGCAGAAGCGAACGCGGAGCCGAAGAATGGTGTCTGGGCTTGAGTGGGCGGCATTGTGTTGGCAGAGCGGGCTACGGGAAGGATTGCAAAATATTGACGTTGGCAAAGGCGTGTGTATCGGAGAGGGACTTCCTAGGGTCCCAAACTGCTGACTTCCTTGTGCGAAAGCTCCCTTTCTGCATGGCAGAATACGAGTAAAATACCCGTCTCCCTCCTGAATGACTTTTTTTTGGTCATTTCTGCAAAACGTGGATCACGCTCCGTTCCGACAATGTTCTCTCCGGCATATCCCAAGCTGTTTCCATCTCTCTTGCTATCCCTTTTTCCTTGGGTTAGCTCCTAATTTTGTTGGGCTGCATTTTGGTCTCCCCTCTGCTAAGGGTTTTGCCTTAAAAATCCTGCCAGAGCTGTGAAAAGATGCGTTGGCTCATGGGCACCCCTGCCTCCGCGTGGTGCAGGGGGGTCATTATTGCCTGCTTGCAATAAGGTTGCGATCTGGAATTGCTCGTGCATTAATCGTTCCATCTCGAGTGACCTCAGATTGCATCAGACTCAACTAGTGTATTTGCACATTTGCTATCAATTATGTCATAATAAATTAATTTACTTTTCAGGATTCACCATAGCCGATTGTTGGGCTTCTGTTCCTGCTTGACTGTTCTGACTTTGAACAGGTTTATTCAGCTGTTGTCTGCTAAGCTCTACAAAAAAGAACAATGGCTTCTGATCTGCCTTTTATGGTTTATTGGGAACTGGTGGTCCGCACTGCAGCTCTGGTCAGTGATTAACCAGAGTGAAAACAAACTACACAAGGCTAAGTTGATGTTGGAGGAGGAATGAGCCCACTTCATTAAGGCTTTAAGAGGAAACCTTTTCTTCTTCAATGCTTGTTCAAAACTTTTCAGGTCTCTATTTAATCACGTAATTCTCTCTAAGTAGCAAGAGAAGCTTGCTGCACAGCAAGAGGTCTTTTGCCACATGACAACTTAGAAAGATAAATTATATATAAATATCTTCATGGTTTTGTCCGGAGGAAGCCAACTTTAGTTTTACTGCGTGAAACTAATTTACTTGTTTCTTAAAGAGGTGGATGCTTCCCAGTGTCAACGCAGAAGGGAAAATCTGTCTGGTTGTTATCTAACTGCTGGCACAGATGCATAAGGTGAGCAACTCCGGTTTGGGAAGGCAAAGAAATAATGAACACGGCATTTTAAAATGGAGCTGAACGCAGGTTGAGCTGAAATCCCTCTCCTAAAGTTAAAAAAAAAAATAAATAAAAAAAAATCTGTCCTTATTGCAAAATCCAGTCCTCTATGGCTGCGGCCTGCGCTTTTAAGCAACTCCCCTGGCTGGGAAGTTATGAATTAAAAAAAAGATTGCAGCAGATTTGAGATGGATTAATCAGGTGCTAATGGGCTTTGTCTTTATGTGGACACGATGCGTCCGCTTCTCAGCTGCCCGTGAGGTCTATTCTCGCAATATGCTGCGGCGTTGTACAAAGTGAATCGCACCGCGGTGTGCTGCCTGCTTTTGTTTAGCTTAATTTATTATTTTTTTACGTGGCAGTTAATTATGGTTTGGGGAGCATATGACTTAAACTCAAAGCACAGAGGTAATAAATCAAACAGCTAGCATACCGGGGTCATCCTGCGTTGGGCAAGCCCCTTGCTAGGCCTGCAACCCCCTGCAATAGCTGCGTTTCATAAATCAAGTCGCCCATCGTGACAAATTATCTGTGCGCATGTCAGGATGAATGGGGAGATGGGCATATTTAAAATAGCTTTGAACTCTGGCATCTTTAACCGGAGCTTGAGAGTGGGCGATTTGAAGGCCTTTATTCCACATAAAGTGAGTCTTGATACCGGTAGATGAAATATTTGCATTTAAATCTCTGACCTAATAAGCACAAGTACTTGGCTGATCTAGGATGGGTTATCTTCTAGTGTTTCTTTGGAGCCAGTTATTGTTGAGGAGACGGGCACGTAGGTTTTATTTCCTTTCCTGTTCAAGGTTGCTTTTGACCCGCTAAATGGAGAGCTATTAGACGGACACTCGGCACATAAATAAACCAAAGACAGAACATTTTAAACGCGTATCGCCTGACGTGGTTTTTATGTGGCTTGGTTTCATTTTAACCTGGGTATTTTAAACTGTCCAAAATCTTACGGACGGGGGCATCCTCCCACTATGCTTTTTCATGAGATCTGGATGGAGAGGAACCGTGCAGAAAGGAGAAGGTGCTCACGCGTCGTCTCTGGGTCTGGATGGGAGGCCCTTCGTGGCCTCCTGCCTCCGCCGAAAGAACAAAGGTGGAGCGGGCGAGGAGCCTGCCTGCTCGTAGGCTTCGGCACTGCTGTCTCACATCTGTTCAGCAGCCAATAACTTTTTGTCCCTGCCTTGAATCGCAAGGCTGGGGGAGAAAGCAGCCTCGTCCCCTTAATCTACCGAATTATCCAGTTTCCCAGGGGGGAGGAGAGAGGCTTTTGAAACTGCCCCCAAATCCTCCCGGCTCCACTTGGGTGCTGGAAGACTGCGACGAATAAATCTGACTATACAGTGCAAGGAGTTGCACTAACACCTGGATGCTCCAGCCTCCCCGTGTGGCTCCCAAAGCTGGGATAAATGCTGCCCCATCGGTTCGGAGGTCTGCTCCACCCCGGTTTTTGTCGGATAGACCGCAACAGGTCTGGCTGTTTTGCTGGACTTCAAAACATGCATGCTCCAGGCCTTCTTCAAGGTCAGAGGTGCAAGATGCACTCCGGGGCGCTTCTGAGCAGGGGGAAAGCGCAGAACATGAAAGATTCGAAGACAGTAGGCAGCTCAGCAGGGCAATTATCTGCCTCACTGATTCACTTGTCCGGGACCCAGTGACTTCCATTCTCTTCCTGCCCATGCTGCGCTCTTCTCCTTGTGACTCGCCACAGACCGACAACACCCGGGACCCCTATGAACAGACTGTCAACACCGCTTCTAACAAGGGGAACTTTTTACCACCCACCCTAAAACATGCACTCATCCACATCGTGCTATCTAATCCACTGCTTTTCATAGATCCATCCACTTTTAAGGCTGGAAGGAGCTCTTAGATCATCCAGTCTGGCCAGGTCTAGAACGGAGGCCGTTGCATTTCACTCTGTTACCCCTGCATTGAGGTCAAGCACTTCTGTGGCTGGAGGTTGTACTTCAGCCGGACATCCAGGCTTTTGACCCAAAGATATTAAGAGATGGAGAATGCTCCTCTTCCCTTGGAAGTTTGCTCCAGTGGCTAATCATCTTCACAATTTAAAGCCCGCACAAAAAGAAGAATGTCCCGTATTTCCATTTTGCATACGTCCGACTTCAGCTTTCACAGGCCTTGGGGCCCGAAGTTGGTTCCCCATGACTTACTTTCACTCCTAATAGTTTGCGCCTTGTTCCCTTTTCTGATATTTTCACCTACATTCAGTCACTTGTTGTCTGCTGAATTTAAAGAGTCCAAGGACAACGTGGGCACTTTGGAAGCTGCAACAAAGTCCATCATTGATTTTTTTTCTTTGCTGTAGATGAGCAATCCTTAGCGCGCTGAATTTCTCTCTCTATGAAAGTACTTGGATGCTGTAATCAATTCACCTCAGATGTTTGCTGATTGGGTAAATGGACTGAATTCTCTTTAAGTGTTTCATATACAGGTATTTCCACCCCGCTCCCCTCCCATGCACTGCGCTTTCGATGTACCATCCAAGGTTTTCCAAAATCCTGTTTCAAATGCCCCACAACTGGGTGCACTATTTCAATACTGGTCTTTCTACATCTGCCTACAAGAGACACCCCCTCGACTCCTTATTGCAGCTCTGCTGTATGTATATCCCGGGGTCTCACCCTTTGCCCTATAACACTGGGGGCTTATGTGAAACTGCTCATCTGCTGTGACCCCTAAAACTTTTCCGAGCCGCTTGTTTCCAGCGTCTGCTTCCACCACTGGATGCATGCAGCCTGCAACCCTTCTCTTTAGGAGTACAGCAAGTACTAAAACGCAGTTGGTTTGTATGCTCCTAGTTTCCAAAGAGCTTCCTGATCTCTGTGCAGGGCAGGCCTGTCCTCCTCCGCACGCATTATTCTGACTCTTGCCTATGGGGAGGCTAACATGAGGTAAGCTGCGGTGTGGCTCTGCCGTGAGTTAGCTGGTCTGCACTGATTACCTGCGTGGACGCCTCGATATGCCAAGTGAGATGCACTTCAACCTGGACTGGGAACATGTGCACAGGGAGATAGTGCAAAGTAGAGAGTACGCTGTAGATCCTCCCCTCCTCCTTGTTGAGCACCAGCTTCCACATAGACACCTGTGCCTGGTGCCTTCTGACAAGGCTTTATCTGCAGCGTGCCTCTGATTTTATTTCCAGATCGGTATGGAAAGGTCAATCTCAGAAGGAAAGCCTCCATCTGATGCTTCCCTGCTGACCTCTTCTTCTTGAGAGCTGTCAGGAAGCCAGTTCTTAATCCACTTGCCCTGCACTTTATTGACATTGTAGAGTGCCAATTTTTTCATCCTTGTCATGTAGTATTAATTTGAAGGCCTTTTTGAAGATGGATGTATCTCACAGCTATGCAGTTATTACCTCCATCAAGCAAAGCTGTAATTAGTTAAAGAATGAAATCTCTCTGAACAAGACCTATTTTCCATGAAGCCATGCTCATGTCTCGAAGCGCTGCTCAAACCCTTTTGAAAATGCATCTAAAGCCTCCCCGAACCCTACTGCACCCTTCTGCATGCCAGCGGATTGAGGAGTTTTGATAAATCTCCTTGGAAAACATCGATTCATCAAACCCAAAGTTTTTGTGAGGACAGAGATCGTTATCATCATCATCGGCAATCCCTTGCAGGCGAAGATGATTGTCTTCTGTGATTCTTATATGTGGGTCTGAAGATGGCTGAGGCCAGTCTGGGGTCGACAGACTCTGCTGCACCTTAGGCACATGTTTCCCTGTGGGGTGGGGGGCTCCGGTGTTCATGGCTTGGTTTGTGAGATGCCGTTTCTGCTGCTCCCATTTTTCCCTCTCCTGTTGTAGTAAGGTTTCAAAGCTTCGAGATCCTTGCAGCAGACTTCCTCCATTTTTGGGGCAGTCCTGGGCAATCGTTTCCCATGAGTTGATGTTGATTTTTTTTTTTTGTGTGTGTGCATGTGTTAAAGCTGGCCTTGAGGACATCCTTGAAGTGCTTTCTCTGCCCTTCTCTTGAGCATGCACCCTGACTGAGCTGGGAGAATAACACTTGCTTTGGGAGTCTGAGGTAGGACATCCAGATGACATGGCTGGCCCAGCAAAGTTGATGTCGGATGATCTTGATGCTTGTGGTGGTTGCTTGCTAGAGGACGCTAATGTTGGTGCATCTGTCTTCTCACTGGATTTGAAGGATCTTCTATGGGCAGCATTGATGGTACTTCTCCGGCAGCTTGAGGTGTCTCCTGTATGTTGTCCCTGCCTCGGCTCCATACAGTAAGGTGGGGATCACAACTGGTTGGTAAACCATGAGCTTAACTCCAGATAAGTAGTCGTGGGCCACTCAGCGGCAGCATCACCAGGATGTGGTGGGGCGGCAGATGGCAACGCTTTCCCTCCTGAAAAGTCATCGCTGTTCATTGAATCTGGTGTTGAGGAAGGGGGTTTAGGGCCAGGGATTTTTTGGTCAAAATAAGCACCCCAGAAAAGTCAGGGGCCTGGCGGTCAAGGCATTTACTTGGCGTGTGGGAGACCCAGGGTTAGTCTCTGCACTTATTGCCTGATGGATGCTGCTCCTGTCCATCGATTCACAGACGTTTAGGGCTGGAAGATGGGGAAATGCATCTGTTCTGAGCCTGCAGGACCTTTCTGCAGTATTTGATATCACCGACCACTAAATGCTCCTCCCTGTCTAGCCTCCAAGAAACCTGCGGGCAATATAAATGGGTTGCATGCTCCTGGGTCTCCTTTGCTGCCTGTGTACCATGCTCCTGGGACCATTTTCTGGTATTCATTGGCACCTGTGATAAGCAATTGGGAAAACTTCTGATTGAGCGTCCATGCGGATAATACAGCACAGTGTCGGGAGACCAGAGCCGGGTCTGGGGCAGAAGCAGGGCAATCGCAGTAACACAGCGCACTTGCTAAATTTAGCATTTCTCAAGCAGCAGCGGTAACTACCCACGTGCTAATGCAGCTACCCCGGTTCAGGACTGGAGCTAGGTAGTTTGCATAGCACTGCACTGTGCCATGTAGACATCCTGAGGGAACCCCGTCCGGAGTGGCATCATCATGGTCTCCTCTCCATCGCACCCAATGCTGCCTCCTGCCTTCAAATACTTCACACATAAAATCTTAACCTGCCTTGCAATGCAGCCTGGATTCATGCTGGGGTTTGCTTTTGTGATGACGAGCCTGAGAAAATCCCTTGTTTGAGGAAAAGGATGAACTGTTGAAACAAGTCATGCTTTCAGAAGGAAGTACTAAATTCTCCGAACGGAGGGAGCGATGTTCCCGTACTAGTATGAGATGATGAGTTAAGAAAAATGCAATATGACTGGTCAAGAGCAGCCCTTTCAGACTTGCAGAGTGTTTTTTTTTGTGTGTGTGCACCTGGTTAGCGTGTTTTGGGGGTCTCGGCTGTTCACCACGACACAACCCGGTTAGCGTTGCACACTAGCAACGCTGGGAGCAGTCCCGCTGAAGCCAAGTCGAGAGGAATGTGTGCAGCACTGCAAGGTTCAGCAGATGTGCAAGCAGCAGGGGTGAAAGTAGTGAAATTTCTAAGATAATGTCCCACTTCTAATTAAGGAAAAACCACTTTCTTTTCTTGTCCTCCCTTGAAGTGCTCTATAAATTGATTTATCTTAGGGGGGGAAAATTAGTTAGGTATTTAATAAGTCACAGCAAACTGTGACAGGTATTTTCCTTTTCCTGTTTATAAGTAATTAAAAGATGGGGGGGGAAAAAAAAAAAGCTGTGCTTCGCAGTTTTTGTTCTGCTCCTGAATTTTAAGGTGCAAGAGTTTTGCATCCGTAATGCCTGGGTAACACGAGAAAATTTAAAAGCCCTGTAATGGCTTTTGAAACATATTAATGAGATGATATTTTTAAAAGGTTTCTTTTATTTTTTTTTCTTTTCCTTTTGTAAGAGTTGAAAGCTGGAGTGAAATATATGCTAGATCCTTAGCTGCTGACAATGGTGCAGCTAACTCCAGTGACGCTGTGCCGTCTTGCACCTCCCGAGTGCCTGGCCCTACATGCCTAAATGTTTGCATTAGACTCAGTACCTCAATAATTTAAAACATACTTTATAACAATGAGGCTAAAGCAGTGATTCTCAGCTCTTCTAGACTCGAGGCAACCCTTGGAAAATGCCATCCTTTAAAGGATCCCAAGGCACTGCCGGGTGTTGCGGCACCCTGGTTGAGAATCGCAAGGCTAGGGGGAAAGTTGCCTGGCTGACCCACTATCTCAAGCTCACAGTTGAATGCTAAAATTTGGCTTTAAACACTCCCAAAACATCAAAGACCTGATGGAAAGGGGTACTTTTTACGTATTGGGTTTTATGAAGTTAAATGGATCGAAAGGGAGACTCGTGAACGACTGGCGCTGTTTGTTCGTGAACCAGTGCCACGAGCTGGCTTCTGCACCCTTGGACCAGGGCGGTTAATCGAGTTTTATCGACCCGATTCATGCACGAGATGTTTCCTGCCCAGTGGACTAGCATGCAACAGGGGAGGTTTCCTCCTGTGGCCATGTTTAAGAGGAGAAGATTGGACCTTGCTAAATTCTCTCAAAGAAAAGGCTTGGGCACCTCCCCTGGGGACTGGCAGCTAAGGACCCTCTGGGAAGTGTCTGGAGGGGCTTCCTTGTACCCTGGAGAGCAGTGGGACTTCAGAGGCACCCCTCTCCCCCCATCACCCTGGGCTGGTTCGAGGCAGTTCCCTGCCGAGCGCACTGGATCCCATGCTGGGATGTCCACTTCTTCCCCCAGGGGCTCTGGAGCGATACCACTGCTAAGGGTCCTAGGGGATCTTCTGCGAATCTTAAGTGCTGGATCCTACTAGGTCCTTTATTGGATCTCGACCTCGGGGACTTGGCGGTAGTGACTCTTTCTGACAGTTTTTGCCCGAAGATTTGGCACAAGCTTGCAAAATTTTTCAGTCCCTCTGAAGCTCTTATTTTGGAAGATTTTTTTTAAAGCATTGGATCATCGATGTGCTGAACGTTACACAGCTGTGCTGTATCGGTAATCACACTGGTTGATTGTTGCGCTCTAGTCGTAGTAATTAGACAATTGCTTTTAAAGTCAAAGCGTTCTCAGGTGATGAACTAAGGCACAAAGTCTAAGGGACTGTACCAAGACCAGGCAGGAAGTCTGTAGCGCAGCAAGGCCTTGGATCAATATTAACCAAGCCCTGAGCACTTGGACCCTTTCACAACTCAGCATCCGTCCAGATAGCAAATCCTAGTTGAGAATGGAAACCAGTAAGGGGCACTGGAAGTGAGGAAGGATGAGGTGAAGCTGGAGGGATCTGCTCTTATTGGGCATTTGGAGGCAGGGGGAAAGGTAAACTACGGCAAGGAAGGAAGTTAAAAATGTTTTGGTTCAATTGTGAGCTCCAGCCCCACAGTCCTGGTTTCTAGACCTGGTCAGAAAACTGGACGGGAATTGCAAAAAACAATACTTGATTCAGATTTCCAGCCCCCAAGGTGTGGCTAGAATAGTGTGTGCATTATATATTCATATATTACATAGGTAGGTGTAATTATGAGGCAAGGATGTCTTAGAATGACATCTTCTATTGGACCAACCCTAAGACATCCTTGCCCCCCATGATTTCTGGGCCCTCACAGCTATACTCTCACTCTTACACAATTGTATATTATATATGCCTGTCATGCATGCATGCATGCATGCATACATGTGTGTATATGTTTTTGTGTATTATATATGCATATATTACATAGCTGTCTGCATGTGTTTGCATAATATATAGATGTGCTTGTATGTATATACATTTAATAAAATGATGAGCCCATCTCCATCCTCTCTATACTCACCCTTCAGGTATATGAAGACTGTGTTACCAACTCCCCCCTCTGCCTTCTCTTCTCCAGGCTAAATAATCCTAGTTCTTTCAGCCTTTCCTCATAAATCATGCATCTCAGGCCCCTAATCATTTATGTAGGTCTGTGCTGGACTCTTTCCAATCTGTCCATATCTTTCTTGAGGTGTCGGGCCCCACACTGAACACAGTTCTCCAGGTGATGCCTCATCAGTGCTAAATAGATCAGAAGGATCATTTCCCTTGCTTTGCAAGGGACACTCCTGTTAATACAACCTGGGATGCTGTTGGCTAGGGTTTTTTTTGCAACAAGGGCATACTGTTGGCTCATATTCATCTTATGGTCCATTGTAATCCCCTTCCGCAGTACTGCAGCCTACCGCGTCACTCCCCAGTCCGTGCTTGTGCATGCGGTTATTCCATCCCAAATGCAGGACTTTGCACTTGTCCTGGTTGAACCTCATCTGATTGATATTGGCTCATTTCTCCAGGTTATCCAGGTCATCCTGGATCCTAGCCTTGCCCTCCAGAGCATCTGCAACTTCATCCAACTTGGTGTCATTCAAAAATGTATTAAGTGTGCACTCACAATCCCATTGCCAAATCATTAATCATTGAACTGTACCAGACCTAGGACAGATCTCCATTTGATGCCTTCTCCCAACTAGACACTGAGCCATTGATGACTACTCCAACCATTTATGTTTCCACCTTGCAGAACTTTCATCTAGTCTGTATCTCCTTGGCTTATTAATGAAAATATTGTGGGAGGTTGTATCCAAAGCCTAAAGTCCAAGGATATCACGTCAACTGCTCTTCCCCATGCACAAAGTCTGGTACCTTTTATAGAAGGAAATCAGGTTGGTCAGGCATGACTTGCTCTTGGTAAATCCATGTTGGCTGTTCCTGGTCACCTTGTTCTTCTCAAAGTGCTTCACAAGCACCTGCTCCATGGTCTTTCCCCAGATCCTTCTTCTTCCCTTTCTTCCAGATGGGCTGTATATTTGCCCTTTTCCAATCATCTGGGACTTTACCTGATCTCCATGAGTTCTCAAAGAGGATAGCTAATGACTTAAGAATCGACTGAGTTAATTCAATTTGAGTTTTGCTCCATTGACTGTGGGGAAGGGAGGAGGGCAGTTGAAGGTGTTCAGTCACCGTTTCAGTGACATGAGTTGCAGACCCAGGAATTCAGAAATTCAAGAGACTGCATAACAGGGTGGGCCACGAGAAGGCTGTCACCATCCACCCCAGTACTTTTCAGTGGCTACCAGTACTGTCAAATATTACTCCTCCCTCTATACAATGGGATGTAGCAACATATGGAGAAATACATGCGTATCAATAGGAATCCGGACCTTCTCATCCACAGAGACCTTCAAGAGCTCCCAGTTCGTGACATGATTGCACACCACCTCTTTGGATGTGATTGCACACCACCTCTTTGGACATGAACCGAGCACCTCCTATACCACAACACTGAAGGATCTTGGAGGAAAGCTTGGGCAGAAAACACTTTCCCAAATAAACACCTTGTTTCCAACCCAGCAATGCAACAACTGGGCTTCAACCTTCCACGGAGCATGTGGACAACCCTTAAGAGGATACGCACTGGACGTGGCCAGTGTGGCCACCTGATTACAAGTGGTGCCTAAAAACCTCACCTGGCTGCAACTGTGGAAACCCCAACCATGGAGCACATAATTAACATCCTGCCCAAGATACAAGTTTGAGGGTTACACTCGCTTTTCCAGCCTGGCGTTGGCCTGGTTGGGGAATTTGGAGTTAAAACTGTGATGATAGCTCTTGCTCCTAAAGCCATATGAAAGAGAGAAGAAATTCCTTCAATACCCTAGAGTGCATCCCATCTGGCCCCGCCAACTTGAAAGCACCTAGCTTCTTTGAGTAATCCCTAACCTGTTCTTCTCTAAGTTGTTTGTCTCCTTCCTTAACTTTGCTGCCAACTGCACTCACCATCTGGTTGCTGCCCCTGTTGGTGAAAACTGAATTAAAAAACGGCATTAAATACTTCACCTTTCTCTGCATCATTTATAACTAGATTGCTTTCCATATCCCATAAAAGACTCATGGGTTCTCTGGTCCTCTTCTTCTCTCCTCTTGGGAAATCACATCAATGTGCCATCTTGGCCCAAAGTCCCCTCTCCATCAGGATGCCTGCATGAGCTTCACTACCGAGTCCGTCGGTACAGGTGAAATAACAGTGGCCCTGAGCCCGTAGGTGTAAAACTTCAACCAACTTTGTTGCAACTTGAAAACCACAACAGGGGAGAAAACAAAAAAGTTTGGTGAACTTTCATAAATCAAAATCAAATAAAAACTTCTGGCTTGTTTGGGCTCATTCCCTGGCTATGAGGAAATGGAGATATTAGAAACTGTAAAGCCTTTCTGAAATTGTTTGTGCAATACTGCCTGCCTGGAGAACTCCAGAAAGTACTGATCTTTCAAGGATTCCAGTCCGGTTTCAGAACAAAGACGTTCAGATCAAGACAAATAAACATCAGACTTTTGGATGCTTATCCTAACTCAGCCAATACTTTGAACCTTTTGAGGCTTAGACGTTACTATCTGCTGGTGTGTTTGGGTAGGAGTTTAAAAGCAGTTACTTTTTTCCCCTTTTAAAGTAGAAATAGTGGATAGCTACAGTTCTAGCTGCTTTTATTCAGCAGCTACTTCTCGCTTTTGGGGCTTTGAATGTAGAATAACTAATAAGTAAAGTCTCTTTTTAGATTTCATCTGTTATATTTTTTTCTCTCTTTGGGGAACAGCATAGCTGGTATTGGTTCTTTGTCTGGCTCTCTTTGCTTTTACAATCCTGTAGAGAGAAATGGTAGGGGTCCTGGTTTCTGCGCAGCTCTCACGTATTATTCCATGCCTTTGGTTGCTGTCTGATAAGATTTCTTACTGGGGGGTGCCCCTTTCTCTTCCGACAAGAATAGTATGCTTAAATACAGATGTGATGGGTGTCAGTGGGCTCCAAGCAGAGGCGTGATGAATCCTACGTTGGCCAGAAGGGTGGTGGCAGTGATGTGAGGCTGTTCGACGGGGGATGAATGGGGAGCATGAGGGGACTAGCAAGAAGGTGACTACAGAAAATGTGACATCAGATGGGGGTGGGTGAAGCGTAAATCCTTGGCTTTTCTTTCTTATCAGTAGCCCAAAGACATTCAGGGGAAATGCAAGGAATGGAAATGGGGACTGAGGGGAAAATAACTTGGAACAGCATGAAAAAGGGCTGCCGTAATCTGCTCTCCCTGCCGCACGGGAAGGTCGGCATGAGGACGGAGAGAAACCGGTTGAAGAGCCCCGATTTTACCCAGTGTCACTTCTGCCTGAAACGTGGCAGAAGACGGGGAGTGCAGCTACAGTTTTATTGGCCTTGATTTTAATTTTGGAGACTAGTCTGTGGCGATGAACTTCCTCCTGCGAGGCGTCAGAGTGACCGCGAATCTTGGGAAGATCGCGGCGAATGCAGGACAGACCCTCCGGTCCTTGAATGCCGAGGAAAGAGCACAAGCCTTAAAGCCTAGGTCAGACCAAAGGTCCCTCTAGCCAGTGCCCTGTCTCCTCCAGCGATGACCACCAGATGCTTGGGAGGTAAAGTGTAAGAAAAACTGGGTGCGTGTGGATTGATCCATCCGCTGTCGGATCTTCCCACAGGGAAGGGATGTCCTGACCCCGAGGTGACTGTCGTATTGAAGTCCCCAATGGACCTGTCATCCATACGTTTGTCTAAATCTTCCTCCCACCCTCACTGGGTAAACCCTCCCCAGCTATCCTGCTGGCTACTGGTTAGTTTTTGGTCATAGGGATGAAAAGCTCCATGCTTAGGTCCGCGATGGCTGGAAGAAAGCAGCTGACTTCAAATCAGTTTAAGTTGTCTCTGGCATCACATCCAATAACACCGCCTCGTATTTCAGTGCACGCTGAGCTAGCTAAAAGCAAGCTCCGGGTTTCCGGAAATCCGGCAGCAGCAGCAGCGGCGGTGTTTTCCCTGGCAAGCTTTTCCGTGCCATAACATCTGTTTTGTGACTTTCCTGGGGATTGCAAATCCCAGGCGAAGAGCCCGTGCCCTGGCGTGCGAGCGGCCCGCAGAGAGGCAGCCCCATTAAGATTATGGATTATGGCAAGAATAAGTAATGCGATGCTTTATGCGGTCTCTTCCAGTAGCCACCGCTCCCCGGGAGGAGTCTCCGGGCCCTAGCAGCTCAGGTTCTTGTGGGCAAATACCTGGGTATTTTGACCCGTGGCTTGTTCATGCCTATTTAATAAATGGATGGGGAGGAAATAAGTAATCTGGGTGTTCTTCCCACTATGAGATGATGGCAAATCAGATATCTGGCCCTTTGTGCATTGAGAATACCCTGAAGTATGGCAACTACCTTAGCTATGTTGGGATCTCCCCTACTTAGCAATAGGGGAAGGGCAAGGCTGGCCTCCTGGAGAATATTCCCCCGGGTGAATATTCAATCCCCAAATGTGTAAGCCGCCTAGAGAGACGGTGCCCTCGAGCCCCTGTACTGCATGCTGTGTGCAGGACAACTGCATGTGATGGCAAAGCTGTTCATGGAAGGAGGAAAGGGGCACTTTCCAGCTTGGCAATGCGACTGTGCCTACCTGCTTTTCCCACGTTGCTAGCACCAAGGAGCAGCAGCCTCGTGGCTGCTATCCCCATGGACAGTTGTTGAGCAAAGATGGTCGAGGGCAGGGTTGTGCAGCCCATCCAAGCGCTTCCATGCGCACGAGAACAGGGGCAATGCTCCTTGGACCTCCACTTCCACCAAAGGGAGCTGGTTTCTGAGCAGGAAATTCTTTGCCCTGGCTGTGTCTTGTGCTTCTGAGAGCTCTTCAAAGGCTTGCTCGTGCTCAGACAAGCAGCCAAATAATTGCATATCTTTCTTTTACAGCACAGTGGGCTGCTTTCAGCCAGAGGGAGGCAGAGTCCTTCTATCTAGCATAGCTTCTGGGCAGGATGCTGATACCGGGACATCACTCCTACAAGGGAGGGACTGGCAGGGGGTGGCTGTATAAGCAGCTGACTGTAAAAAATAATAATAAAAAAACCCCCTTGGCTTCTGATTCAAAGTCCTGCAGAGGATAAACAGCTCCGTGGGGGACTGGGAGTGGGCAGCACCTTTCTAGAGCTCCTGGAGCAGAAGCGCGTCTATCGCCCTGGAACAGACTAGTTTGGATCTCGTTAGCAAGCGCTGCCAAGCCCAGATGTGGGGGAGCCACATGTTTTATATGCAAATGACATTGGCTCGGACTAGACCGAGTTGCGCTAGCAGGTTCAAATGCCCCTAGGCCGAGTGCTGCGCGCGCTGGCTTTTGGACTCGGATCAAATGGTGGTTTCTGGAGCCTGCATTTTTACGGCAATATTTTGCCTGTGGCCTTTTAAGGGGCGGGTTGGTTGGCAAACCAACTCATCCCCTGCGTGTTGTAGGAAACCGATTGTTGGGGAGGGTCGTGCCCTCACCGGGGGCTTCTCGGCATGGGGCACTTAGCAGGCGCCAAGCGAGGGGGTGACTTTGCAGAGCACCAGCTCTTCTATGCCGACTCCTGGTTAAGGCATGCTCATGCCATATCCGCAGTACCCCCCGCTCGAGGGGTGTCACGAGGTAGGCTTGCCCTCTGGGTGCCTTTGTGCCTACTCTGCTTTCTCTCAGGGCTGTCCAGCTGGCAGCTTGGGAGGAGTTAAATTATAGCTCCCAGGCACGGGTTGCTCCTGTTGTTCCAGCTGCAAGAGCAGCTGGAGTCCATCCAAGCTCTCCCGCCCTCCTGGCTTCCCTGGCTAGCGCTGCATGGCTGGGGGCAGGGGGTGCAGCAGTGAGGGGGTGACTGGTGCCACATTGGGGGGTATGGGTTCAGGGGATAGGGGATAGGGATGCATTTGTGGTGCAGGACCCATGGACCCATGGCTCTCCTTGGTGGGTCCAGAGGCTTGCAACCTCTGGCCACCTAGAAGATGGGCAACTCTGAGCTACCTCATGTCTCGTGTGATTCATGGATGCTTTGGCCTGTGGGATTCAAAATCTGCAGCATTTCACATGGCAGCGCCTGGTGAATCTTGGTTGCATGGGCGTTTCTAAAATGGCTCAACACGTCTGTCCTGTTTTGTCTGCCTCTCTCTTTCTCTCTGTTGGCAGCCAAAAAACAGTTGAGCTTTCGGTAGTTTTAGACCTCCTTGTGTTGTCATTACTTATTATTCATTAATGTGAGGTCTCTTCCTGCTCCTGGTGACACCCTCTGCAAGACTCCCATAAGCTTCACTGGGGCTAGGATCTGGTGCAAGGGCTCCCAACAATACCTGCTGCATCAGAGCATTGCCAGTGTTTGGAAACGCGTTGGCTTGGGTTGCTGGACCCGCACAGTGTTGTGTTGCATTTTATTTCTCATTCTATTAACAGTCTAAAAGAAGTTGTTTAAACTGCAAATTGTTTTATTCCTTAAATGTGTGGAAGCGCGGCACAGGGAAAATGGTGAGTTGGAGTGATTGGACTCTGACGATGCAGGGGCTTGGGAAGGGTTGCACCTAATGGGAGTCGAAGGACACAGTGGTTTACCAGCAGGAGAAGTGATGTCTAGCTATCGTTCTTGCTCACAGGCCTAATCATGAAAGGTCCTAATCATCAGATTCAGTTGTGCTGGTGCTATAGCGATTTTAATCTTCTTTTCCAGGAGACGAAGGCTATCTCAGTGCTGAGATATCTCTTAGCTGTGGTGACTGCCAGGGGATGGGGTCAGGGTTGGGTATCATCTGCAGACCTAGTGGCATTGATGCCCAAGCTGAGCGTGCCCCGAGTGAATGATTGTCACTGAAACGAGCTTGAAGATGCCGCCTACGGCCAGAAGTCCTTTAAAGGCAGACGTACCCATGCCAGCTGCCGTGTCGTGACGTATCCTAATTACCCGAGACCAGAGATGTAGATGCTTGCTTCATGCGCACCCAGGTAGAGCAAGGGGTAAGGTTATGGTGGTTATTTCCCTCTCCAAGACTTACAGCCCTGTGACAGTGCCATGGCCGGAGCCGGAGCACACAAGTGCTTGGACAAAGCGACTTTTTTCTCCTCCCTCGGTCCCACACCAGGCTCTCGACGGACTGCATGGTGCTTGACGGATGCTTTTCTGGGGCCAGTGGCTGCTTCTGCCACGGCAAAGCTAATCTGTCCTAAACAAGTACAATCGTACTGTCTCTCTCAAGGTGTTTTATAAACCTTTGAATCCCTGCCTGTCTTACATAAGTGAGGCCACTGTTGACATGCATCTGTGTTAGCACGAGATGCCCAACTCCCTCGTGCATCAACAGGGCTCCTGGCTTTCTCATGCGGGCAAGGGTTTGCAAGGCCGGTTCTTCTGCTGTCTCCCTCAGGGGCGCGAGCCTCCCTTGGACCTTGCTGGGAGCCTGGCTGAACAGGAGGTGTCGATGAAGGACCATGCCACCCCTCGACCATCCAACAGCTGCAAATGCAAACGCTGCCAGGCCCCCAACATGAGGCAGGTGTTCCCAGTGCCAGATTCCTCGACATCTGGAAGATCACCTGGGGGCTGCCGTTGCTCGCGTTGCATTTTTTGCAAACTGACCCTCTCAGCCCGCGCTCCAGCTGTCAGCTGCGAGCTCTCGCAATTGGCCCAAGCGGGCACGGTGCCACGCAGCAGACGGGCACAGTGCAAATGCTGCCAGACAGCTAGCGTGTACAGGCCAGGGTCGCATCCTGCACAGGGAGGGCTGCGCTCCAATTGTACGTAAGCCAAGAGGAGCGGAGGGACGGGCCTGATGGGACGGATTCTCTTTGCAAATCTTCCTCCGTGCAACGCTTCCTGCTGCTGCTGAAGGGGACGCTGCATCCAGACCCCTGCTTGCAGCTGGATTAACTTCAAACCCTCCCCCCCAAAAAAAGAGGAGAAAAAAAGGCTTCTCTGGTGATGCAAAGGGAGTTTCTGGAGCTGGGGACTCAGGATTAGTGCTCTACAAAAGGAGGAGAGGAGTATTATAGTGAAATCTAGACCTTGAACGACTCTCCATAGGAGGCGCCCACAGATCTCTGCAATAGAGAGAGAGAAGGGAGGGGGGGAAGAAGAAAAAAAAAAAAAGCAATGCATGGCCAGGCCAAGTTGGCTGAGGAAGCCAGATCACCATAGCTGCCTCTCAGGAGCAGGTGTAAAACTTCCACTGAATAGAGCGCATGGGAGTGTGCCATGGGTGTGCAAAGGTAATACTCTATTTCAGCTCCTTCCGAATAAGGCCAAGAAAAAAAAATGCACAAATACACTTTGCCCACCGTATCTTTCGAGCTCCTGGGTGTTTGCAGAGGGATCACAGGCAGACAGGAGCAGTGGGGTATGAATGAGATGGAATAGTATAAATTCACTTGACTCGTTTGCCATCTGCCTGGACTTTCTTTCTCTCTCTCTCTCTCTCTCGCTAGACTCTCTCCGTTTCGTCTTTTTCTTTCTTTTTAATGGTGCTTTTATAAAATGAGTAATGTTTACAAAATGTTTTGCCTGTTTGAACTTTTTATTTTATTTTCTTTTTATGCTACATAAGCAATAACAATGCAGATTAAAAGATCACGGAGAGACAAAGTGCTTAGGTGGGAAGATAAAGCGCGTGTCTGTGTAGCCTGTATCGGAAACTGTAGTTAACCAGCACTTGTAAACACGGTTTTTGTTGAACAAATGCGAAACATGATGTCACCCTAACAATACCTTTAAAAATTGGAAGCCAAGAAGACGGGAAAAAAAAAAGGCATTTAACAGGGCATAAAAATCTCTCTCTCTCTCTCTGCATTTCATTGTATCCCTGCATAACTTTCCAACTAAGTATTATGATGTGTTTGCAAACAGCCTCAGCTCAGCTGCGTGGTAAGCTCGATGGTGACGTGAAATTGGAAATGCATCTGCAGTGAATGTGGCTTGGATGGGTTTATAGCTTGTGGTTAAATGCATTTATTTATTGTTATCGCTATTTGTATTTCATTTTCTTTTTGCAATAAGCTGGGCTCGTTCAAACCCAAGCTGAGCGTTGTGAAGTGAGCGCTGCTGTTTTTCTGCATTTCTTATTCAGGTAAAAGTGCCACCGACCCATTTTGGGAAGGGGTGAGCGGGGGGCAGGAGGGTCCAGCCCTACGTTTCTAGGAGTCGAGTCCATTGACTGTTGGCTAAGCCTTTCGTTTCTCCGAACAAGCTGCCTGCCCAAGTGTGCTGAGAGGAGCAAGGCAACTCCGAATACCCGGGCAATGCTGCGACTCTTGCCAGAGCGTCAGGATTGAAAGAGAAAGCTGAAAGCCCCCTTCTCCTGGGGCTGGGAGCAAAGGGGCCGAGTGGTGGCGAGCGGTTTGGAGAGATGTCTCGCCCGGCTCGCCTTGCCTGTCTGGCTAGCAGTAAAATGTCTGCAGCCCCTGGCAGTCGCTCCTTCTGGACCGCTTCCACCTCCTCCCTGCACTTGTTTGCAGGGGTCTCAGGAGAAGGGCTTGCAGTTTTGCAGCATTTAGAAACGAATTGATTGGGTTTAACCCATTCTGGTGTACAGTGCAAAAAATGACATTTTTTACACCCCCCCACCTCTTAGAAAGTCTGGAGACTCTTTGTGAATAGGGACCTCGGAGGGTAAAGACAGGCCTGAAACCCAAGAATCTTAATTTTGCCTCAAATTTTGGCTATACTGTTTCTATAGAGACCAAAAGGAGGCTTTGGCCCCCCCACTCAGCTATTAAAGTTTAGTGCATTGAAAACTGTCTTCATGCTGTGATACCCTTTCAAGGAGTAGAATAGGGTCTGAGCTAATCCATGAAAG